>NC_092871.1:28425177-28517656 GCF_032062135.1 Pyxicephalus adspersus
AATACTATATAAACAGATTCTTAGTAAATCAACCTTAATGTATCAAACTACTGAACAGCCCCTTATGTCATCATTTTAAATAAATAATAATACAGATACACACAAGTACTATGGATATAACAGGCTGAACATGCAATTAGTTTTTAGATGAATAAAAAACTAACTTTTTATCAGTAACTTTTCAGCAGCATAATAACAAACTTATAACAAGAAAATGAAACAAAACACACAAATTAAAAAGTATTAAACAAATCTTTTTGTTTTGTATAGAATAGAGAAGGGTGAGCAAACTGCGACCTGGGGCTCTGTTAGCCTGATTTACCATCACTTTGGTTTTGTGGATTTTGAGGACAAATCTGTAATGGGGAGAACAATAAAACAAAAGCACAATTACATCTGTGTGTGTTGTTGTTGGAGGGGGTTACTTCACTTCCTATTTGGTTGTCTTGAGAAATCTCCTAATGTAACCCAGGTCTTTAGGAAAACTTAATAAAGGTTCCTCCAAATCTAAATCTAAAAAAGTCACACTTGAGAGTTAACCCCAGAAAGTGACAGACTTTCTATTCTAAATCTCCACTATTAAGTGAAAGCCAATAAAAATATCTTTGTATCAAAAAATCAGCTTTTTACCTTCATGTTGAATCATGTTGAGTCGGGGAAATGTGATAGTCAGGATCTAAAACTACATGACCACTGTGTATAAATGGTGCAATGGAAACATTTCCCACAATCATGAGGCTTCCTTTGTTGGGTATATTTAATCATTTTAGGTAGAATAAGGAAGCAGCTGCTGTCTATTGTCCAAAGATGGCTGACAGATGTTCTACAGACCTTTCAAAAATGATTTAAAAGCCAATGATTGAATATTTGTCTTCCGTGTGTACCTGTCAATAGTTTGTATCTCATTTTAAACTATACCACCATTACCAGTAATGAGTTTTAAAACTACACAAAAGACAAAATAAAATATGGATGAGAGAGATACTCATTTTACTTGTCTTTGTTATCTAATCAGGAGCAGGTGACTTTCACAGTGTTCACTAAGATATATGACTGGAATCATTTATACTACAAAACTTTTTGGAAAAGGAGCCACCCTGGGAAAATTTGGGCATTTAAAGTAATTGTACTTTCAAAGTGTAGGGAGGAAGAGACTAGCTTTAGACTAAGGCTGGGTACACACGTGCAATTGTTCTCGTCCGATAATCGGCTCAGGGCCGATATCGGCAATAATCTTACACCGCTCGTCGTTCATGATCCGAACGACCGTCCTGACGGATCCATAGATGATGGACAACAAACGATCCTAATGGAAGTGAAGGAAGAGAGAGCGCAGCGGGGTGCCGCTCTGTCATTCTCTTCCTCCCCTCTTCATAAAGCAGAATGGTGCTGGTTGTACATTCATCGTGCAGTCGTTGGTCGTTGGAAAGGAACGTGAAAGATCCTTTCCAAAGACAATTATTGCACGTGTGTACATAGCCTAAGATGGGAATTTGTCAACAAGACCTGGGCTACCAGGAACATTCAACAGTGTCTTGAACAAGCGGTCAACAACCAGTGGTCCGCGAGAAAACTGGTGGTCTGCAGCTCTGGACCCCCCCACTTGGGTCAGCAGAAGGACCCTGCTGGGGAGAATGGATCTGAAAAAATTGAATTTCTAACCCTAACTAAACTGTGGGAATTAACCATTTACCCTAACTTATTTTTGCCAGGAGATGGGCTTTAACCCTATCTCTCATAGTTAATGTTGACCCATACAATTAAAATATGCGCTGTAATACTTTATTATGATTGTATTATCTTTACATTTAGAGTTCTCTTTCAGTCCCCTTGCAAAGGCTCACAAGATCCATGAATACCTGTTGACCCAGCCAGTGAAATCCACCATATGCATATTTCTGGGATGGTGTGGCAATAATGCTTCAGCACAGCACAGCTGCCACTCAGGTAGGCTGTACCTGGTTGCACTACAAAGGGATGAATAAAAAGATGCGGGGTATGTGGCCATCAGCATTGCCACTGCTGATTCAGCTTGTAGCCTGCCAATCACAACTTGACTCCTGCTTTGCTAAAACACTCCCACTGGGAGCTGCAGTGTCTGAGAGGTGGAATGTGTGACACACGAATGAGGATTTACCTGTGTTGGAGAACTCTTCAGACTCTCATACAGTTGTACTTTAACTTAACACTTATTTTTACTTCTACATTTATCACCTAGCCACTGACCCTAAAGCTTTCAGTTACTTCCCCACTATTGACCATGTTGAGTCCAAAAATGAACTTTTAGGCCAGGGGTCCTCAAACTACGGCCCGCGGGATGAATCCGGCCCCCTGAAGTTGTCCATCCGGCCCGCCGGCTGCTGAGGCTGCTTCTCCTGCCTGAGTTCTGGCTGCCTGCCATCTGCACTCCAGGTAACCCGGTCACGTGACACCACTGTTGCCGGGGTAACGCTGGAGCTGTCGTGCTGAAGCCATCAGGCAGAGAAGGTATGAGCAGAGACTCACTGCTGCCTTCATTTCTCACTGCACTGGTTCTCACTGCAGCACATGTGTACATGATCAATGTACATTTGTAAATAGTATAAACATACTATGCACATTGATCATGTACACATGTGCTGCAGTGTGATCCATGTATGAAGGCAGCAGTGAGTGACAGGTAGCAGACACTGACAAAGTTTTTTTAGCAGCCCTTTTTTAACTAATAAAAAGTGTGGGGTAGTGTTGGGTGTAGGGTAGGGTGTATAAAAAGAAGCAAATTAATGAATTGCTTGAGATTATTCATTTGCTTGAAAAATGCAAGATAAATTTGCATTTTCAATACACACAGTGAAAATTCAAATTTATCTGTGCATTTTCCATGCAAAGGAATAATCTCAAGCAATTTTAAAGCCAAAGTAAACGCCACTTTTTTTTTTAATGATCGGCAAGTGTGCTGTGCATATAGTATTGTTCTTTCGTGTTTTTTATACAATAAATACGTTTTGTGCAGTGTGCATAAGAATCTTCTCCTGTTTTTTTTCAAACTATAGTACGGCCCCCCGACAGTTTGAGGGACCGTGAACCGGCCCCCTGTTTAAAAAGTTTGAGGACCCCTGTTTTAGGCTAATACATACTTGTCTTTAAATTGTAATATTTTGTTTATTATTGACATGTATGTTCTTTTTGATTTATTAATTGCTATACATGCTGTAATTCAGGGGTCCCCAACCCTCGGTCTTACAGGTGGGTCGCAGCTCTGGTCCGATGGTGCACCCCACAGCGAGGTTAGGATAGGGACCCCACTTCGGGGGGTGCACCACCCAGAGCTGCGGACCATGTTTCCTGTACAGATCGCAGGCTCAGGGTGGCGGGGGGGGTCTCCGGAGAGTAGGTGGAATCTGGCATCATAAAATCACTCTGGGGGAGGTTTTTCTCCGCGCGGTCCGGAGTCCGTGCATTTAGCTCCAAAAGGTTTGGGACCTGCTGTAATTGTTTGGCTATATTTAGGGTAGGACCACTCTCTGCAGAAGTAGTTTGTCTGACTTTAACATACTGTATAACACTGACCTTTACTTTGAATTAAATTGCAGGGCTGAGTGCTGCAGAATGATATTTTATGTCCTAGCATCATTTCTAAAGGTATAAATTATAGATTAATTGAACTACAAAGCCACAATTTTGTTTAAGGACAGAGCATGGAAGGGTTATAACCTTTTGTCAAGTATTTTTTTTTGTAACCACTGCAGAGATTTCCCCACCCTTCCTGTGTGGTTACTGACAGAGAATTCAATTAATCTTGTTAATGAGGACACACATAGTAATACCATACTTTATATTAGAGGTGGGAAGAGTGAGAAATCCTAAAAGCTCTTTTTGCTGTGGCTTCAATGGGGTGATCATTTTACGAGTCTTAAGCAAAAGGACAGCTTTATCTTTTCTTTTTATCAAAGAAAGAATATCTGCTTTTACAAATATTCCTGCTTGCTGTGATACAATAAAGATGTTTTCCTGCATTTCAGTGATTTACCTTGCACCTGTTACTTTGGGACATATTATCTGAACATGGCACCAGATATCTGAAAAGGAATGACTTTCATGGGCTCGCCTACAAGTTTCTGCATATTATCTTTTTTTTTGTTTTGTTTGGTAGACACATGTTCCTCTGCCCTGGTCAAGTCTGAACTTTGTACTGGGTTAAGCCCTGTACACATACCAGATAAATCTCATTTAATGATGTCCTACACATTGTTAGATAATTATTCATTCCAAAAGTATCCAACAATGGCTAAGGATGAGGATTCAGGATTATCCTCAGTGACAATAGGTGATCCATCCTGCTGGATTTGTTTGAGTGATTCTCTATAATGCTTTGGTATGTGTATAGATGTCATTCATCTACAAACAGTTTGCATGTTCATCAGACGTAAGAATGCAGTCATGAACATGAGATAAACATAACATGATTTGCTGTCAGTTCTGTGAGTGATCACTTGTATGTTACCACAAAATCATACATTTGGCTGTCAAATGTTGAAAAAAGTTCAACATTTGACTTTTATCCAACGTCTGTAGGAGACTCCAAATAAAATAGCTTCTAATATAGCCATTACATTTTTAATTTTTTTTCCAATCTTGGTATTTTTACAGTTTAGGAAAAATCCAACTTCTTTCCCTGTGCTATGCTCTGTTCACCACATTAGGCCAAGCTATAGGAAACTAAAGGTGCCCTGTCATTAAGCCTGAGAAGTGTCACATAGGGCTGGCAGATTCAAAGGTTGGGTTATCTGAGTTACACACAAATTGTTCTCTTTGCAATGATCCTCCTGCTTGAGCCCAAATATTGATAAATCTGGTAAATCAAACAATAATTTGCTTTTAACATGACAATTTTCATTATAAACATCTTGTTGATCAGCCCTTACCAATGTGCAATGCAATCGAATCATAAATCAGGAGTACTTATTTAGTTTTATGAATGTCCAAGAATCCCCTCTAATAGAAAATACATCTGTCTGGCCTAAGAATGTGGTCATTGATAATAAATGGCAAGTCAAGTTATAGCACAGCTCAGACAGCAATCACTCTAAAGGATTACTATTGATAGGGTATTTTGTGTAAGCAAAAGAAAATCCATTAGTCAAAGATAACATTGGTACTGGGGGAGAAGCACAAAAATCCAAAACAAAAAAAAAAAAACTCTCTTTACATAATAAATAGTCAATTCTGTGTTTATACTACTTACCCATAACTGAATGGGGTCTCTATGACAAATGACGGTGTCTATATCCTGATGTGGATAACAGGGAGCCAAGAAAGATGCATATATTTTGCAATATTTAATTACTGGCAATAAGTATTATTTGCCCATACTTATTTGCTTATACTCATTCAAATCGATGTATTCCCTGTGTACCCGATATGTTTTATCATAACATAAAGCCATTGAACACGTCCATTAGTGACCAATCTAGAAGAGTACACAAAATGCATTATGTGGGTACCTATGTCTTCAATATTGTGTAAAAGTAATATGCATTACTTGTGGTCTTTAAATTTGATGGCCAAACTTAATGGCACTTAGCAAAGCTTGGGAAATGGTATGGGGTGGGACAAGCTTGGCTTTTTCTAAAAAAAAAAAGTTGAGATCTGCATATTGCTTTAGTTGACTGCATCCCAGAATAAAGGTGAGATCTGATTCTGTAATAATCGGTGTTCCTCAACCAGGGTTCCTCCAGAGGTTGCTAGGGGTTCCTTGAGTAATGAGCAGTTTGTGACTTAAGTCAGTTTACTGATACCAATGATCTTTTGGGCTATCTGTAAGGATGCAATTCTTCCCAATGACCAGCAATGTAAGGGGCATTCTTCCTACTGACCACCAAATGTTGATATAGTAATAGCAAAGGTTCCCTGAAGACCTGAAAGTTTTTTCAAGGTGTTCCCCCATGTTAAAAAGGTTGAGAAACACTGTTGTATATATATATTGCAACATGGAATCTCAAGCAGAGACTACTATGGATAGCAGTCAACTTACTCATACTGATCATAAACCTTAGCCAATAGATGTTTACCAATACAAACATTTTTTTATTTTATCACAAAGGACAAATTAAAATAAGTCCTGTCAGTACCACAAAACTTTGTTCAATGCAACAATATTTCCCCAGACCATAAAACACACATTACTAGTAGATAAACGCAAAGTGATGAATAAAACTCCAAAGCTATGGACTATGAATAAATTCATTCAGCACATTCCTGGTGATCAATAATTCATGGGCTAAAAAAGCATGCATTGTATTATGATGTACGGTTAATCTTTTATGTGTTTTTTTAGTCCTATTTTACGTCCTTCGTATCCAGGTTAGTGAGGTTAGTGACAAGTTTATTTTTAAGTTGTTTGTGCTTATTAGAATATTTTGGGTTATCTTTTCCCCCCTTGCCTAGACATCAAGTTGATCCAATGTATTTGACCCAGAGAATTCATGATCTACATACTTGTTTCATATACAGGTGGTCCCCGGGTTAAGGACATCCAACATACGGACGACTCCTAGATACGAACAAGGCTTCCCTGCTTTCTCCTTTGCAGGACAGAGGTTGGGAGGGAGGGGGCGGTTTGAATGACTTGCAGAAGAAATGTTTTGCTAAACTCAGCTGATGTTGTGGGTGATCTTAAGGGCTGAGCTTTTCTTCAACATCATGTAACTCTTTAATGACCAAGACAAACTCTGCAGTTGTTTCTTTTTGCATATCAAAGCTAAGCTTGCTCCAGAAAATAACGAATATTATTATAATATTATTTTTTTTTTTGTTTTGTTTGTGATTAACTCAGAGTGAAGATTTAGGAAGTAACTGACACCACACTGCCTAATAATATGTTGAGGCAAACATCTTTCCTAATTGCATTTATTAAAATAATGTACTTGTTCCGACTTACATACAAGTTCAACCTAAGAACAAACCTACAATCCCTATCTGGTATGTAACCCGGTGACTACCTGTACAGGTAAAACTACTAAAGCCAATTGATAAGTACGACTCCCAGAAAACAAACATCCAATAAAAGAAAGATCAGGAATGATTTCCTCCATGTTTCCTTTATTAAAGTTCTCCTGCAGTGTTGGCACAATGAAGAGAACCTGTACATTCTTTTTACTACACCTCTGAAAAAAGGCTTCTAGTGCATTCTATGGGCTCTGCATGAAAATTTCTGCTGCCAAAATTGCTTAGGTGTGCTCAGCCCTGGCAAAACTAAAGAACATGCTGCTCTTGTTATATTAATAGATGAGTTTTATATAGCCATATTTATTAATGGTCATGAACTTCACCCAGGAGCCAAGATTTCACAATAAGATATAAAATCAGTTATCTACTATTTAATTCATTGTAGAAATATCCAATTTACTGGTACTGACACTGTCCAATATTTACTGATCCTATCAGGCATTTGGTGATTTAAGGAAACAGGAACTTTTGTCAACAGACCCCA
This sequence comes from Pyxicephalus adspersus, assembly GCF_032062135.1. NCBI lineage: Eukaryota > Metazoa > Chordata > Amphibia > Anura > Pyxicephalidae > Pyxicephalus > Pyxicephalus adspersus. Next base: position 28,432,649 of record NC_092871.1, read on the forward strand.
ACAACCAGCCATCAATCCAGAAAATACCCTTACCTTTAAACTATCCCTCATCTTAATCCAACTTTTAAACATATTAGAAAAACTAAACCTAACCCTTAATTATAATCCATTAACTAAACACAAAACTTCATCTTGTCAGGTTGGATAGAGCAGGAAAGTGTTTGGACTTCTAAAGGGGTTTATTTAATGCCTTATTTCCATTAAAGACCAGGTCACTTCTCCCTCATGGGGTGTTTAGTTTACATTGGGTTCAGAAACAGAGGGCTGCGGACTCAGATGTTGCTTACTCCAGTGAATCCTTGGTGACAATATCTTCTCTAGCCCTCACTGCCTGCATAGTAACTACCACAGACCTGAATGGGGACTGTCAGTGACTTCAGCCATCCAACTAGAGATGATTAGAGACTTGCAGAATTACAACAGATGGTCAGAGACTGCAGACATAAAACAAATAATTAATAAGAAACATATAACAATTGATAGAGAATACAGATATGCCACAAGATATGATCTGAACCTGCAAACATGCAACAAGAAACTGTTAGAAACTGCAGATATACAAGAGGTGGTCAGAGACTGCAATCATACATCAAGAGCTAGATATTGTAGACCTGGACAAATAGTAAGAGACTTTAGACATACAACAAAAGCTAGATAGAGACTGTAGACATTTAGCAAAAAAAAAAAAACTTTAGGGATGCAACAAGAGAAAGTTAGAGACTGCATAAAAACTACTATGGATGGTAAGAACCTGTGAACATTTTGGTGATAGTAAACAATTTTCATGAGACTTATTAGATCACAAGACATCACTGCTTCTATAAAAGCCAGTAGTCACATCAGAAGTCAGATAAAGATAAATAAATTACTATACCCAGCCTGAGATTTCAGATATGCACCCTAAACCACTTGCACCCCCTAAGCTTCAGGTTGGGCACCAGGATGATCCTTCTAGGAGGTCCTGGGAAATATATATTGGGACAGCAGAACTTATACCCTGGTCAGGATAAACCAAGGCCATGGTCAGCACTGCAGTGACTACACATCCACCATCAGAGTGCCAAGGACCAAGCCGCAGAACCCAGAGCAGCAACCATAGACCTGGAACTTACTTTCTAGCAGGGAGTCCAGGCGAGAAGCAGCTTGCTGGAGGCTGTAATATTTCTCCATTTCCATGGCTGTGATCCTCAGAGATGCCATACCTTGTGGAGGCAGTAAGTGGGGCAGGTTCAGTGCTGTGCTGCCCCCATGGATGCCAGCAATCGGTCATAGGGGGCAATAGAATAAGTCAGAATTCTAATGATCTAGTCCACTTGTAGAACCTGTCCCATCAGAAATTGGGCTGTATGGAGGATCCTGCCGGGGTGCAGTGAGACTGCAGATTTAGCATTGCTCCAAATACAAATATCCTCCCACCGCAGGAAAATTCACAGATCTGCCGATGCCTGCAGCTAATACCCGGGCGATGGGCACTCCGGTGCCAGCATAAGCATTTCCTGGCCATCCAAGTCCATGAGATCCGTGCAGCAGCTCCCTCCCTGCACAGACACAGCTGGAACTTCCACTCCTCCTCAGCCAATCAGCTGCGACCTGTCACTGCCATAGCCAGCACAGTGTACAGAGGACAGGGCTCTGAGCAATCCATCACACTAACCATCTCAAATATCAGCAGAAAAAAAGGAAATGCATCATCATAAAAACCACATCAAACACTAATAACAGAGTGTTATATAGAGTCAGAAGAATTCTAGTAAAATAACATGAAACCCAATTATGTACTGTATGATCCCTCCTATAAGATCATATCTGGGGAGTGTGACTGCTAAGACTGTGCTGACTGTACTCTGTGTACAAAGTGGTATTGTTACAGAGAACAACATAGAATATGGGTACATCATGGTTTACAGGCAGTCCAAAGCAATAAAAAGTCATAAACATTACATCAATGGGATGATAGATTTGCATAAGTAAATGGAGATATGCAGAACATGATGTCATACATTAACACACTAATATTGTGTTGAGCAGCCTTTAGCCTTGATTATGGCACATTTGCCACGGTATTATTGGACTTTGTACAGCGCTCTGTAATATGTTAGCACTATATAAATACAAGGTAATAGTTTTTTTTGCGATGTCACAATATTTAATTCTGTCCATGGAAACATTTTTTTGCCAAGATCTTGTATTGATGATGAAGATTTGGACAACTGTGTAAAGTCTGCTCCAGCACATCCCAAAGATTTTCAATGGGATTAAGGTCTGAACTCTGATCGACAATCCTTATGTGAAAATTATGTTTCTTGCACTTGAAGCACAATTTAAGGATAATAAAACTTGGAATTGTCATCTTGGAATTTGTTTGTGCCATCGGAGAAGAAAAAAAACATTAATGGAAAACTTGGACATTTAGAATGTTGAGGTAGTCAACTGACCTCATTTTTGGGTACATAACATTGCTAAACCTAAATCTGACCAACTGGAGAAACCCCAGATCATAACACTGCACCCACAGGCATCCCAGATCAAAACGCTGCCCCCACAGGCACTCCAGATCAAAACGCTGTCCCCACAGGCACCCCAGGTAGAAAAACGCTGGCCTCATAGGCACCGAAGATCAAAACACTGCCCCCACAGGCACCCCAGATCATGACAATGCCCCTACAGGCACCCCAGATCATAACACTGCCCACACAGGCACCCCAGATCTTAACACTGCTCACACAGGCACCCCAGATGAAAATCCTGCACCCACAGGTATCCCAGATCAAAACACAACCCCCACAGGCACCCCAGATCATAATGCCTCCACAGGCACCCCAGATCATACCAGTGCCCCCACAGGCAGCCCAGATCATAACCCTGCCCACACAGGCAGCTCGGATGAAAACGCTGCACCCACAGGTACCCCAGATCAAAACACCTCCTCTACAGGCACCCCAGATCAAAACGCTGCCCCCACAGGCACTTCAGACCATAACAATGCCCCCACAGGCACCCCTGATTAAAACACTGGCCCCACAGGCACCTCAGATCATAACAATGCCCCCACAGGCACCCCAAATCATAACAATGCCCCCACAGGCAGCCCAAATCATAATGCTACCCACACAGGCACCCTGGATGAAAACGCTGCACCCACAGGTACCCCAGATCAAAACACCCCCACCACAGGCACCCCAGATCAAAACGCTGCCCCCACAGGCACCTCAGATCATAATGCCTCCACAGGCACCCCAGACCATAACAAGGCCCCCACAGGCACCCCAGATTAAAACGCTGCCCCCATAGGCATCTCAGATCAAAAAATTGCCCGCTCAGGCACCTCAGATCAAAACACTGCCCCCACAGGCAGCCCAGATAAAAACGCTGCCCTTACAGGCACCCCAAATCATAACACTGCCCCTATAGGCCTAGGGACTTTTTTCCATACATGCAGTGAATAATGAGAGTTGTGACCGGCGGCATTAGTAATTTGATCCTTGCATTGGTACAAAGGAGAACCAATGTTTTATTAATCATAGAATATTAAAGTATATGATGAAGAGAAGTCACTGTGTTTTAATAAACATAATAATGCAAGAAAATGACAAATATGAAGCATAGTGAAGCTGCTATGGAAAGGCAACAAAAACATAGAGGGAAATGGGGCCATACTTGAGTATACCTTTAAAGGTAAGTAATCAAGAAAAAGATTAAAATCGCATAGGAGGTCTGTCAGGAAAAAGAATTTGCTGTCCAAGAAGAACATTAGAGCAATAATACAGTTTGGCAATTATTAGATAAACTAAGCAAAAGGCAAGTCTTATGGGACATTGTAACATAGACTGATGAATCAAAGATAAAGCTGTGTGGCTATGTTACACATATTTGGCACAAACCAAAGACAGCATTTCAGTATTAGTTCATACCAACTGTGAAACATGGTGATGGAAATGTCATGATCTGAGTAGCTCTGCTTCGGGACATAGCTTGTAGGTGATAAGAATGTGAGGTTCATCTGTCCGAAAGCTATAATGATCTGAAACACACATTCAAATCCAATACACTAGAGACATGGCTCATAAATAAGAAAAATAAGTTCATGGGCTGGCTTAATCAAAGCCATATTTTAAATCCCAATTCAACATTTAAAATCTGGAATTTGTAACAGACAGATCATGCAAGGAAACCAGCAAGCATCTTGAACGTAATATTGCATTTTTAAAACTTCAAGTTGATACTGGGGAGAGGTGGACAGCTATGCAAATGCCTATAGGAGTTCTTTTATCTGTTAAAGGGGACAATATCAGCTTCTGGGGTGAATGGTGTACCTATGTTTTTCAAGTCATTATACAGTTAGATCTATAAATATTTGGACAGAGATAACTTTTTTCTAATTTTGGTTCTGTATATTACCACAATTATTTTAAATGAAACAACAAGATGCAGTTGAACTGCAGACTTTCAGGTTTATTTCAGTGGGTTGAAGAAAAAGATTGCATAAAAATGTGAGGAACTAAAGCCTTTTATTTACACAATCACTTCATTTCATTTCAGGGGCTCAAAAGTAATTGGCAATCTTATACAACCCACTGAATTAAAGCTGAAAGTCCACAGTTCAACTGCATCTGAGTTGTTTTATTTAAAATTAATTGTGGTAATGTACAGAACCAAAATTAGAAAAAAGATGTCTGTTCAAATATTTATGGACCTAACTGTATTTGTTGAAAACACACGTTACATGTGTTGTTATTTATTCATATCACATTTATTCATGTGCATGGTTTTAAAAATATTCAATGTTTATTAAACAAAAAAAATAGGTTATACTTACTTTTCCACATTTTCAGATTTTTATTGACAACATAATGCATGCAGGATAAACAAACCCTCCTGGCATAAATTACTCATCAGGGCACAAATTAGAATCCACAAGGCTTTTTCCTGATTTGTAGTACAAATATTTTTCTATAAATCAATGAAACAATTGGAGTGTGAGCTTCCCCCACAATTCCATGTTCTATCAAATACCTGGACGAAATAATTTGTGATTGAAAACCTCTATGCAAAGTGAAACTGTGGACAAAATAAAAACAATATAATGAAGTCTCTCAATAGCATTTACACAGCATGTTGTTCAAATACTCATTTTTGCTACTGACAGTAGGACCATGTCCTGTAATAGGATGAGGTTGGGCAGTAGTGCTCATAGAAATGGGGTGGAGGTAAGGGGGCAACTAAGGCAGCCAGTGTTCTGCCCCTTCACAATGTTTTTATTTACAGGATAAGTGTCTGTGGTTTCATTTTCTTTCCTATCTGGAAATGTTTTAAGATATTAGCTGTACTGAAATATGCTGCCAGCAGGGAATACAAAGAAGGCCTTGTCCAGGAGTCCCTTGTGTGCTTAGAAGATATTAGGGTTCTCTCAGTTTCCAGATATACACTGTGATATCCCCTTATCTTTACCTTTTCTGGGGAGGAAGAGAAGCTTGGGGTTACTATGATAAGAGAAATCAGAGGTTGGGTGGTTAAAGAATAACCAAACCCCAGAACACAAAAGAGCCCTTAGATGTGGTGACTGCATTCATAATCATTGTTCAGGCAAATACATAAAATATTTGTTGACCTTGGCCAAAAAGCAGTGACCTGGCAACTTCCTGCTAATTGAACTGAAATCACAACCAATATTGTCTTCCATTTAAATAATTTAACATGTTGGCCCTTGAATATGATCCTTCACAAACAAATCAGCAATGGCTGTTCCCATATTAGGTTTATTTTAAAAAGGAACTGTTGAAAAAGCTTTTCCCTCCTTGATGAATCAAGTAATTATATAACATGCACAGACACATCAGATATGTATTACTGCAGCATGATGAATCAGGCCCCAAGTATCATACCATTTATGTTACCATATTTTTGGCTTGTCTCCTTGCAGCTGGCCTTGAATTTATTGCCTATGATATGAATTTGGTAGTTGGCAACACAAGATGCTAAGGACAGGACTAGCGTTTCAAGGCAACAGCACAGATCAGTTATTTGAGTCCAAAGATTGGCCATGTGAGGTCAAAGTACAGCGGCATTTCCCTTATTGGTGTATGGTTTAGTTTATTACACTACACATTACAAGGACGATACCTCTGTTCTGGCTCCTTAGGTTATAGAATTCCCATGAAATACTGTGTAAGAACAATTGTAAACAGCAATTCATCAGGAACAACTACCAACCATACTGATCAGTGCTGTATAGCAGCGGTCCCCAACCTTTTGGAGCTTGCGGACCACTAAATGCACAGACTCCGGACAACTCATGCGTCCCCAGAAATGTCCCCAGAGTGAGGTCATGATGCCAGAACCCGCATGCCACCCTGAGCCTGCGATGCATACCAGAGACGTGGTCTGCGGTTTTGGCCAGTGTGCCCCCTTAAGTGGGGTTGTTCTTCTGCGGACTATTGGCTGATGGCTGATTTCTGTTTCTTTTGAGATCTTTTTGAATAGCTTACCAGACTTAAATAAACTTCTACAATCTTCTTTTGGAAGGTTTTAGAAAGCTCTTTAGTTCACACCATGGCATTCACTTGAACCTCAACAGTCCGGAACACATCAAACTAAATGTCCGAGGTGTAAATAAGGCAATCATGTGCACCTCATGTGATACACCTCTGTGTGATTTGAGCCATTTTAAGTGGGAATAAGTGGGGGTGTTGTAATTTAGTCCCCATCAGAAATTGCATTTTCATAGAATTACATTTCACACAAAATTTTGAAATGTCTTTTCATAAGTTTTTATTGTTTAGTTGTATAATTTGAATCTCCCAGTGTTGTTACAATTGAGATAAAATGTCCTAATTTGTTCACATGACTGTAAATCAGTTAGCCCCTACTTTATGCATTAATAAAACAACAGCTCAGTTACATGTGTTATCATAGACGAAAAGAGTGTTTTACAGAACATAAAAGGAGAGCTAAGAAAATGAATATTCCTTGTAACATCTTAGGAAACCCAAACAGCAACAGCGGGTTACTGAGGATTTCAAGGTGGGAATGATCACTAGATATTCAGTAGTGAGATTCCTAGAAACAAGAAGGGAATTTGTATGGTCAACTTCAACTCTAAAAAAATCTGGTTCATAAAAGGTACTGTAGCAACAAAAAATTAAATGCTTCTCTTGTACCTCATGCATAAAAGTGCAACACTCAGCTCTAAAGGTGTCAACTATTACCTCTGGGCAGGACATGCAAAGCATCAGCTTTGGCGGCCAGGGAAACCCAGCAAATCTCAGCTTTCCTTGCTACTGCGTACATGGAAGAGGAAAAAGAGAAATAAGATAGCGGCACCCAGTGCTGAAACGCGAATAGATGAGCAACGTAGGTTAAACTCTGCTTTAATCTGTACTCCTATTGGCTCCTTCTACCTTGAAGCCCTGTTCTTGAACCTCCAGGCTCTCAGCTTCTGTCTTCCTCCTGGCCCTGTATCATGTGCCTCCTTGCAGTCTCCTTACCTCAAAAGAGTAGTATGCTCTGCAGACACACTCCATCTGTAGGTGAAGGTTGAAACATCATCTGAGATACCTGAGCTGCAGCACTCCCTCTGGTGGTAGGTATCAGTACCGACCTGTCACATGATCTTCCCTATATAATAAGTTACTGGCAACACAAAGTTGCCTGAACAAAAGATTCCAGCCTCTGCTCTCCAGGAGTTCATGTGTGTCCCTAGTTCCTGACCATAAATATTCCAATGATCCTCTACAATGCTACAACCTGGCTTCACGTACTAGTACTGCACCTTTGTATGTCTGTTTAGTATCTGATCCCAGATCCATTCTGGCTACCTCTTGATTGCTGCCTGTGTTGACCTTGGCCTGTTTGAAGGTCTGGATTATTTAGAGACCCACAATAATGCAGAAAGAGAAACTGATTGACATGCCAGGCCTTCTAGCTCAATCCACTGGGGCTTGAACCCAATATTTTGCACATGGATAGGCAGGCCAGTTAGGCTGCTCTCAAATAGTGGTGAAGGTGAGGGACCCCCAAGCCTCCGTGTGTACAAAATTTTTTTTTTGTTAATCTGTTATTGTTTATGTTTATTTTACTTTTTTTTATCTGTTGTACACTATAAATTTTTATAAAAGCAAAGAAGAGAAAGTATAAAAATCTGAATATTTTATTGTAAGAATCATTATTATAAAACATTTTGCAAGAATCGCAGACATACATTCAATTATTTATTTCCCATTGCAAAGTTGGGTTCTCAAAACCATTTTCTTGACAGGGATATATTAAACTTCTTTACATAATTATGCTTTATACCACATTTCATGCAGTTGCAGCAGTCATAAAGGTAAAAACAGGCTGATTTTACATGCATTTTGTAGGTCAAGATTTGCAGCATTATGGCAAACAGAGAAGATGAAGCTGAAGAGAGACATAACAAAGCACAAATATGACATATGTATACCTTATATATTCTGGAGGCACAGATTGGGTTAGTATGTACAAGCTACAGCTCCATCACAGCAAATCTGCCAAATAAACCCTATAAGTATTAATGAGACATATTTACATACACTTATGAGGTTTTAACACTGCTTGGACATGGACAGTTCATAGGACAGCATCCCATAAGAACATAAGAACCACAGAGGTATTTATTCCTATGTAATGCGGTCCTAATAGAAAATAATAGGAAGCTGTTCACAAGTTAGCTAGCTGCATTGAGTACATAGTAAATGTTTTGAATAATGGATGCACTGTCCTGGTATAGTGTATTAGTAGCTCAGTATCACAAGATGATCACAAACCAGTGATTTATGTTATTACTTTCCATGATAAAAAGGATGCCTAACAAAATCAGATATGGCAAGCTTGAAACCAGTAATCTGGAGTATGTAGTTTGCAGATCTACCCAATCGACTAAGTAAAAAACAGAAAAATAAACATTAACTTGCAAGTAAGAGATGTGAGGACTAGAAGCAGTGTTTAGAGACTCAGACTTACATGCAAGTAACACAAAGTATTCGTATCCAGTTATTAGAACTTATATTTTACTGATGCAAAAATGTAATAATTTGTTGGTGTAATGACAAAGAAATCCTTTAAATTATGTCACATGATACAATTATTACTAATGCATACTAGGGCTGCATCCTACTGTACATGCAGGATCAGGACAACTATACAATGATTTTTATTCTTAGCTTCACTTGAAGCAATCTGACCAAGTAAAACACACGAAAAAACAAAAAAAAAAACATCCGCAAGTCTGAGGAACTCATTTCTGGAGGATTTGCAATTCAGTGAGCAAGGCCCTATCTAGAAACATACTTGTATAATGGTCATGCAAAGATCATAGTAGCTACCAAGGATGTCATTATGGGGAAGTTATCAGGCTGTATTTGGCTGTCAACAAAATCCATAATTGAGGGCTAATAACATAGTTTAACTTGGCTGCAAATCAGTTGGCATATAGTGAGTAGCCACGGTTGGGAAAGGGATCCGGAGGCACACAATGGCAGTATATATTTCAATATAAAATTCTATAGAATGCATCTACAAGCTCAGCTAACAGTTACATTTATTATTGGAAACTTGGAGGGGGGGGGGGGGGTTCTTCCAGCTGCTGTGTAGGCATAGCTGCAACATTTTTGGATTGTTAGTGACCTCTGGTTTATTCTGTGCATAGCTCAGTGGTCATAGAACTTCCAAACCTCCCCTATAACTAGATAAAAGGGCAAAGCACGAAACAGTCTTGCCCAGTCATTTCCCTGACAGTTGCATTGAGTAAACAAGTAACAAGTGTTTTGTATAAATGTTCAGGATAGAGAAAGGATTACAAGTGGGGTACTACTTCTTAACTATATACCTGATTCCTGGCAAAAATCAATGCTATTCATAAAAAGATCTTTCTTTAAGGGAATGATTAAATTATGTTCCACTTAGAGCAGCTGCACAATCATCAACTCCTCCTAACGCCAAGGAGAGAAAATGAAACACTGCATATAATAGCACAATAAGAATAATGCAAAATCTAACACATTTGCCTATATAGATGCATGCACTACTGGTAACCCCAGCATAGCCTTCTTCCATGCACATCATAACTCGCTCCTTTTCTGGAAATGTAATTACTGTCTATGCTGACTGCTTTCCTGCCTCTTCCTACTTTCCACCCCACTGTCACCAACAACTTAGAGCCTGTAAAGATCTGCTGATATCACATCCAAGATGGCAGCATCCAGTAGCAATCTCAAGGCATTTAGGACTCAATCAATAGTTATTTTTGTAAAACGAATGGTCTAAGCAACATGGTCTAATTAAAAGCCATGCAAAGACCACAAAACGCCACAAATTTTTTTTTCTGACAAGGACTGAGCTACAAATATGAATACAGAATGTCATAACCTACATTAATAATGCAGATTTTGTATTGTCACTTATTAAACAACATGTACTTGGCTTCATGTTTATCAGCCACAAACAGGCACAAGGTATGCCCAAGAAAGATGCAACATCACAGTTGGCTAAGCAGCATGTGGCTTATGAACTACATTTTGAAAAACAAATATGTAATGACAATAGACAACATTAAATAACTGATATTAGCAGGGGTTCCACAAGACCTTGAAATATTTTATAGGTTCTTCAGGGGTAAAAGTAAAAAAAAAATAGCGAAAGGCTAAACTAAACGTGGACCAAAGGAGTAGCAATCTCTTCCTATATCTCTAGATTATCAATAAGACCAACAATAGAAATATTGATTGTGAAAAGAATATTAGAGAAGATATATATACACATCTTGCCAGGTAATAGTCAACCATTATAAGCAGTTTCTAAATGCATGTTATGTAAAAATAAAGACCCCCCATGTATTTAAAATCAACATTGGCAATACTGTTGTATTTGTGAATAGAAACACACAGTCTGCATGCAAAACACCATTTTCAAATAAAATTTTAAATATGTATCATTTTTCCTAATAGAAAAATAAAAAAAGGGGGGGGGGTATAAACATGCATACAGCCAACAATGGTAAAATATAGGCAAAAAAGAAAATACACACACAAACAGGACATATTACAATAGGTTACCCTCATGGCTAGAAATGTGCATTTCACTTATTTTTGCATTGTTTACAAAGTTATCGGCCACCATCAATCACTGAATTTAAATTCACTAGCCTTGCAGCCAGGAAAGATATACCTAATTACAGAGAAGAGAATGAAGATAAAGCATAGCACACAGAGGCAATAGGGTACAGTTCTAAAATCAGACTAGAGCAGTCTGTTCATTTTGACATGTCTTTCAAAATTGCATGATTACATGGTGTTTAGTAAAGTCTTTTGAAAAAAAAGTACAATATTATAAAGCACCCTGTGCTCTCCTGGCATCATATACATATTTACAGTCAGATAAAATCAACATACATACATTAACATACATTTGTATCAATTTGTTGCAACCACTTTAGAGGGGTTTTTCAAGCTCAGTATAAAGTTGGCACTCCAGAGATACATATGGGCATGCCAAACTTGTATTTTCTGTGCCACATGCAGCCTACCAACAATTTATTTGTGGTCCTTGGCAAGTTTAGGACTCTTATAGGAATAAAGCCCCAATACTGCGGAGAAAAAGCCTACATTTCCCTATGTAATCTTCCAACTAATTACAGAAAATGTGTTCTGCAGCCTTTACTGTTGAATAAATAAATATGTAATCACTGTGGTATCGAACTACTAATATTGGCAAGTTATATTAGAAGAACTATTTAGTCAATTGAATTCAACTGTATGCTTTTAATTGAATTCTATTCTTCTTGCTGCAAAACATCACTTTAAAAAGAACTAGGCCATGTATGAAAAATACCTAGCTTATCAAGGATCTACATTTAGCTCCTTGCAGCCATTCAACTTCACCTTTTCCTTTTGCATAGAAAAACAGGAAAATGTAAAAGACATTGAGGGAAGCATTCTCATCCTAACCCAGACAATTCAAGCCTTTAAAGTTTACTTTTTTACCTTTATGGGCATTTGAATGGGCAGTAACACCATTACCAGCACTCACATGTTCAAGTCATGCCCAAGCAGTTAAAGAGAAATGTGAGATAGAATGTAGATCAATACAGACAGCAAAAGAAACACTACAAAGTTTGTGACTTGCAATTAAGGGAATCTTTGTTGGTGGGAAAATGTAACAATGTTCCACAAATAAATGCAGAGATGGTGAGTTGTACTAGGTTTAAAGGCTGAATCAATGTTATCTTAAGATTTATAATAATTATAAAATGAATTCTAATATTTGGATGATGTGTAACTCCAAATCAAATTTTCAGATCCTGGAAAACCTCTTTAAAATGTAACATACATACAATAACATGTCAGGGAAAATTATTAAAGACAATTTTTATCAAAATCACGTCAGGAACCATATATTTAACAAAGCAATGCATAGAGCCATAAAACTGTGCCATTGGTTTGCCTTTTAATCATTTGTGTGTTCAGGACAATGGGAATTGGTGTTGATGGGTTTAAACTTTGTACACTGGTATTAGCCTCCTCCAACAGATTTTGTTGTATAGAACTTAATGTGTGGCAACGTCTTTCAACTCGTATTTCTGTGTCTCTTCAAGAGCTTAATGAAAAATACAAAATAAAAGTAGAAAACCATCTACCTGCTTTAAGTCAGGCCTTTATTTTTGCAGAATACATTTTATATTAGGTAAAGAATATTGGAAGATGGCGGGATTAGGGTGACTCAGTGTGTGCACTTTTTTTGTTGTTGCCATTTGTGGTTTTGCAGATTTTTTCTAGGTGCACTTACATTTTTTTTTACAAAACCCCAAAACACTTGGTAAATGAGTTAAATTCTGCAATAACTGGCCCTTCTGTAAGTATATCAGTGGTTCTTCTGCAAGTATAACTGTGGTAGACATATAAGAAATTAGGCTTGTATGGAGCAGGAAAGGCAGTGAATAATTCAATCTTATGTCAACAGTTCTGTGACATGTCAGTTCTCTATAACTCATAGAAAACATTGTGCTTCATAGGGCAATAAGGAGCATACTTTGTCAAAGTGAATTATTATATTAACCTTTTTAATGACAAAATACAAATAATCTTGCACAATCAGGGCGGTATGCTACATGTAAACAGGCAAGGACATTTTTTACATTTTTTTTTTTAGCATCAACAGTTAAAATTTTACCACATATGAGGATTTAAAAGCCATTGTATTGAAGGACATTTGACATTTTCCCCAATATTTGAAAGAAAAAAAAAACATTAAAAAAGTGCAAAGCCTAAGCATAAACAAAGAAATGAACATAGAGGTTTCTTTCTGTCACATTCTGAGCCTCATTACAAATGTGTGGCCTTAATCACATACATAAGCAGTGGAAATGCAATTGCGTAGAAGCTCTCAAACTTAAGAGATTTCAGGTAACACAAGCTAAACACAATATAAAATCCAAATCAGACAAAATGGGGAAAAATACATAAAGTTATGCATTCTATATATATATTGGTAATGTCTGGAATGGTTTTGATGGAATAATTACACCTATAGTGTAAGTGAGATTACGTGTAAACTCAAAGATCATTGTGCGTTAGACACATTGGAAGTTAGTGGCGTCATATGATCACATTTAAAACATTTTGCAGCCTATACCCTCAAATAAATACCTTGTTTTGACACCCTATATAAAAATATACCTTTTAATAAATAGATTACATTTTCAGTTAATAACTGTGTACTTAAGTCTATCAGAAACTCTCCTAAGATTGCACAGACTATTACCAAGGATAGTCTACCTAATTTGGTTGCTAGATGTGTTAGTGCCAAATCACAAAAAATAAAAATCACAACAGAACATATTAAAAAGTCAGCCACACAAAGATTTAAAAAATGATGTGGCAGCAAGTTTTGGCAAATATACAGTGGTAAAAATAGGAAATTAAATAACAAATGCAGTGCAATTTAGAATCTAAAATACAAACATGTATAGGAAATATATGCATACTATGGGTATATTGGACATTAAGCCTGCTGTAGATTAAAAATTTGTTTTGAATAAATCTAAAATATGAATTCCTGGAAAACAGATAAAAAAAAATATGGAACAATTGCGCCATGTAGAGGAAACAAAGTACTGAATAGTCTGTGGTAAAATGTTGATAAAAATACATTTTGTAAATGTCAAGGAATGTTCAATATTTTGCATAAAGGGAAGTTATTATATACAGCACATGCACCAGAGATTTTGGCAGGAAATACTGGGGAAATAGCAGCACTGCCTTAATGATCCAGAGAAATATTACAACTCTGAAGGTGTCGTTTCCCGGTCTCTCAAGTAGAAATGTCAACTTTGTATTGCAGGCTTCTCTAATGTTCTTTGTGATATTGGCTGAATGTTAAACAATTGTTCTTTCTGTGGTTTTTGTTCAGAATACTGACAAATAACTCAATGGGTTGTAAAGATTTATTTCCAACACTTCCAGTGTACAGTTTGCATTGTAAGCCCTTAGTGGCTGGACTTGCAGTGTTAAGAGTGCCTATGTTGAAGGTTTCAGGATGACAAATAGGGGCTTAGTTTGTATTCTTCCATCCTCACTGAAGAGAAGTAACCATTCTCCATGTATTTGTAGGACGTTAACTTTGGTAACTGAAACTCCAACTTCTGGAAAACAAGAATCAAAATAATATTAACAAATAATTATTCTTTGGAAAAGTTATTTAAAAACAGGAATTTTGCTAGCAGCTAGCATGTCTCAGCAAATATTAATAGGATTGTAGGGAGCAAGCTGTATATTTTATATATATATATATATATATATATATATATATATATATATATATATATATATATATATCTATATCTGAAACATTTTGGTGATAGGTCTGCAACCTATCAGGCAACAGGAACAGGAACAGGCAACCAACACACCCAGAATTCAGATGCCAGACTTCAACTGTGGATTTAGTGGTGAAAATCCCAGCACTGCCTCCTTATCTGTTGGCTCCATCTAGCAAAAACGCACATGATCCAATATGGACTAATATCTAATGTATATCTAATATCTGTGGAAGAAGTAATGTCCCTCCTTTTATTTATTATGCTGCCTGTATGTATAATTCCTATGTATGTCTATTCTACTAGATATTTAGGCTATTTCCAGTACTTGACGAATATGAAATATTGACAAGGAACATTTATTCCACTATAAAATCTATACAAAACACAATATGTTATTTTACAATAAGTAAATGTTAAAAAAAAAACCTCCAGATATGAGGCGTGTTCTCCCTCTGAACCAGGTAAATATCATTACACTGAAACAAGCCTGGTGAGCAGGTATTTTAATTATAAACATGGTCTAACTAAACTAAAATAATATGACATCCAGCACACAGGCCAAATCCATTATTTTGGATTTGGAGAAGGTCAAAGCATCACTGGGGGTGCGGTCATTAATGAACATACATATTGCTGGGTCCTGGTGCACAAGGATTTCGTAAATGGAGAGTTTTTTTTTTTTAATTCTTTGCAAATGCCCCAATACACAAAATCGCTTCAGCTTGCTTTTTGTTTGCGATGGCCAGTGCTAGCTACTACAGGCACATATAACTGGGCATACCACTGACAGATAATGTGAGCTGCCATTACTAAACTTATTCTAAAGAATGCTAATTGCCTGCATATGAAGCTGATATTTTGGTTTTAGTCACACACTTAGTCTTTGTACACAGGTCAGATGTTTGCCACCCAAGGCAAATGGTAGGGTGCTTCTCGGGTGACAATCTGACATGTGTACGGCAGTCTCCCGGCCGCCATTCATCATCCATGGTCACAGATTAATGAACGACTGATCAGGAAAGTCTGCAATACATTCCTATAGAAGAGAACTCAGCGAGGTACTACTAGCTCATATCACCCGTTTCTCCATAAGAAAAAATGGCACTGTGTGTACAGCGCTTGTTTGTTTATCTGTCACTAGAAATGATCAGTCATCTGACATCTAATCAGGGCTTTAAACAAGCCCACAGAAACTTTTGTAGCAAATTGTGTCAATTAGCTGAACAGCTAACAGGTGTGTCACATAATGGTGAACAGGCACATACATTTAGAACCTAAGGCTACCTAAGGCTCGCCTCAGGGCTAGTATCAGATGAGAATCTGAACAGCAGCCAACAGATGTTGTTCATGGATCCTGGTGAACCCATGAAAGTCCAATGACCACAATGCAAGAAAAGGGAAGAGAGCCACTTGCTCCTTCTCCTTTCTCCCCTATCCATAAAGCAGAATGGCGCTGTATGTACAGTGCTTGTCCATGCTTCTTTTAGTCTTTTGTCATTGAAAAGGATTGTGAAAGATCTGTTCCAACTACAAAAATCTTTGTAGTTTAGGAAAGCACGGACACAATGATGTGGCAAACTAGAGGCAACAGGGCTATTTACAGAGTTGGGCTTCTGTATTCCAAGTCCTGTATGCAGCCGGTTTGGCTATTACATACATAGTTAGGATTCTTATCACATTTAAAAAGCTTTTTTTTAAAACATATTTTTTAGTGTTAAGCTCATCCATGGACTCCTGTAGATAAAAACTGAAAGATAGCAAACTGCTTCTAGGTTAAAGATTTAATATGCTGCAGTAAAGCACAGACAGCTAAAAGCACCACTAAAGGATGTACTCCACCTACCAGTAACATTAGGGAGTGAATGTCCTAAGGATATGCTTCTGTCCGGGCAAATAAAGAATCTACACACAATGAAGGCTTGGGGGGATTCTTTTTTTCAATATAACAATCACTGATTCTGTGTTTGTCTGTGTTTCTGTGCTAAAATACCATGGAAATCTTCAGCAAAGGATTTGTAAAAATAAAAATAAACTATACTGGTAGATGGAGTCTGTTTAAACTTTGTTTACATAATTGGTATATCTCCCTGGGTACTTTGTGCAGAAACCAGTAAATAACAAGTGCCATTCACCAAACTTTTTGCTGCAATAGGCATTCTGTTCTTTTGTTTAATAGTGATATGGGAGAGGGAAAGACTGAGAAATCAGAAAGGTTTACATGTACACCTCAGAAAGCATTTCAGATGAGGTGAAGCTGTATTTATGCCTCCAATAGGATATTCCCATTGTAACAGTTTTGGTGTTGAAGCAAATAATATATCAAATATAAAATCAACAACTAGTGCTTTATTTTGTTGGTCTGAAAAACATTCACAATTAGGACCCTAAGTAGCTTTGTTCAGCAGCAGCTCCATAAAGAACAAATAGGGAGCTGCGTAGGGTCGCTCGATCCCGAAGCAGATCCGATTCTGCTTTTAAACTTGATGCTGATATTAAAAAAAAATATACCATTATTAATGGGACTAGGATTAGGTTGTTGTAGTTGTTGAACAGTTGTATTCATCAAAAAAAAAAAAAAAATATAAATAAAAAAAAAAAATTATATATATATATATATATATATATAAAACAATTCATATGTGTAGCTAGAGTATGTGAACTCTATTTGATTAATCTATTTTGTCTTTGTTGTCAGGTTTAGTCACTGCCTTGAATCATTGTTACCTTGTTGTGTGTGATCATTCAGCCGGCTGTTAGGCTGCTTATAAGGTCAATGAGATAGGCAATTTATTAGGCCTGCAAATGGCAGGCAGACAACAGGATTCACGGGAAAGTTAAAGGAGAAGAAAAGGAGATGGCCAGGTATACTGACAGAGGAAAAGAGTGCTAAGACATAGCTGAAAGAATAGGCTGTGCCAGTGCTAACAAAGGACTCTCCTGCAACAGGGCACATGAAAAGCATATAAAGTAATTTATGGAAAAGAAAGAAACAGTTAGTAGTAAAAGTACTAGATTTCTTCCTCTTTATGATCTCTCAGACTTGATGACAAATCTGATCCTGGACAAAGTTACAGAAGCAACATTATGTAGTGCAATTTATAAATACCAATTATGTAAACAGTGATATTAAAACAGCTCATTAGGTCAGAGATGCTTAAGTCATTTGGAAGCTTTAACCCACCCCAAAATCAGGCATCAATCAGCAGGAGATTAGATTTGATTGGCTTAGTCATTTAATTTGACTTATGACTCGGTACCTCTTACAATACATTAGACTCATCTGAGAATGTTCTTAAAAGGAGAGGCCTGACAGTTGAACGGGTAGACTCTGAACCACCTGCTCTGGTGCTCATTTTTCTCTAGAATGGTGATACAAACAAACACAAAAGTGATGGTGAATATGTTGAATTATAACTCTTCTTCCTCAAAGGGGTTCTCCAGTTACATTTTTAATTAAAAAGAAACCCGTTGTGAAATACAGATTTGTAGACAGATACTCTTTCTGATAAAGTTAATTGCCTGGCATTTAGAAGTTCTAATTAATTTGGATGCATTCTTTTACCCATCAATGATTTAGGAAGTATGACGTAGCTAATCCATCCCAAAACCATGCAATTAGTTTTCAGAAAGATGTCAGCAATGGAAGATTATGCACTTACCTTCATCTATGTAAGAGACAAGGTAAGGCTTCACATAAAACACAGTATTGCCTGCAAGTCCCCTCGTTTTGAGGGCAATGTGGAGGTTTACTTTGTCTCTAATAATTATTAAGGTCTTTTACATTAATTTATTAACGTCATTTTTACATTACAGGAAAATAAACAACACAACAAACCATTCTGTTATACAAATACCAACGCTTACACATTTAACAAAAGTTTAACAGAAAAGGAATGAAAAAGTAAAGCAAAGCTAGTTAAGTAAAACAAGTTCACCTTAATCACTCCAAGGGAAACTGTGATTGCTTGAAGTTTGGGAAAGCATGAAAATAGTAGATGTTCCTGAAGAGGGCAAGTGTTTTGTTACCTGCTCCATGGCAGCACAGGAATAAAGGGAAGGCAGCAGGATCAGTAAGGAAAGACAAGATAGAGGATTAAACAGACACTGAAGGAATAAATAAGGGAAGCAGATACAACCACAGAGCAATTCTTTTTGTGCCCATAACAGGAAGCAAATGACTGCACAATGCAATTTGTGTAACAGTCTTGCTGTGTATGGAGTAAAAATTATTGCAACAGAACCCTTGTTAACCACTGAAATGCTGAATGAGGCAGTTGAAAGATCAAAGAATGAAAATAAGTGGGCAACATAATATACCATCGAGTATGATGTATAGTATAAGTGAATCAACAAGACATGCATGAAAGGAAACATGACCTCCAAGGGGTCTCACAGGACCAACAAGAGTCAAGTCGACATATGAAAGGAAATAATTTCAATATCACGTGAAAAAAAAAAAAAAAAATTATTTCAAACGGCAGGAAAAAAAGGAACCTTTTTCCTGGCACGGGAGTTCTTTCTCGTATCTACTCTGCCATGTATGACAGCCAGAGATCTACTTTTTTTTTTGTTTTGTTTTTTTTAATTAAAGTGGACCTAAAGTCAACATTTTCACTTTCCATAAAAGGGTAGACGGTAGTGTATGGGAGTGTAGAGCTTCACAGGATACCAACAACACGCATCTTGGGAGGCTCTGGCTATTTCTTTTTGCGCATGCCCGATCTTGGGCATTTTTTCACTTAGGGGAAAAGAGATGCCAATCTCACACATACGCAGTGAGCACGGCTCTTTTTTTTTAACCCTTTACAGCGGGCTACGTCACCCGATCCCACACCTGTGCAGTGCGTGATCGGGCGATATAGCAAGAAGAAGACAAAAGGGAAGACTGAAGATGGTACGCCCAGCGCATCCCCCATGCCAGGATGAAGAGGAACTCTAGGACGACACCGGACTGGAACAGGAAGGTCCAGCGCCTTGGATCTGTGGCATTAAAAGTGTTTTTTTTTTTTCTCAGTTTAGTTCTGCTTTAAAAAAAGGAAGCCTCTGTACTTATTTTGTAGAGAATAGTCTTAACAAAACATTGTAGCATAGCAGAAAAGATGTATTTATCATTTGCCATGATTTACTACATATTAATTAGTGCATACTGTATACACAGGATTACAGAGTGCTACAGCTACCTTAACCTTCAACACAACAATTATTTGTATGGGAATCTATTTTTATTCAGCCAAAAGACTTTCCCCCCCCCATTTAAAAATCTGTACATCCATTTCCAATCAGGTGCACTTTTAGTCTTCTCTACAGTGTCCTGTAAGGATGTTGAGTTAAGCAGGAAAAACAATGAGCACTGAAAGGAACAAATAGGGTGAAGAATTCCTCTTGAATTGAGTGATGTGGCAGCATAGATCATAAATATTTACCATGATAAGCTTATAAATCCATCTGAACATACAGTTTAAGTGCTCAACCCAGAATTTTTTTTAAGCTGGGTGGGAAGAAATTTTAGGCAGGTGGTGGCCCCTCTATTGTGACCGAACTCATCAGTAACCACCCAAAAACAGCCGGGTGATTGCTGAAAAATGCCGGGTGGTGCGCCTGGCTAAAAAGGGCTGGGGAAAACACTGAGTTTTAAATTATTATTTCAACATGATAAATATTTTATAAGTAAACATGCACAATACTACTTAATAAAATTTTGTTCTCTTTACATAATGTATCATCATTAGCTAACACGTCAAAAGAACTTGAGTAACATATGTTAGTTATATATTATTTAATGCTCTCCACCAGTATTATTCATACATTCAGGAATAGATCAATGAGTCATGAATTTGAGCTGAAATTTATGTCATCCTAACTACTTTCCAAACTGGAAAGACAGAAGCCAAACGCAAACATTTTTGCCTAAACACAGCGTACAATAAACGTAACTTCTTTGGTTAACAAAGAAAGTGTATATAGCCTTACCTTGTGCCCTGTAGTTCTGATATTTTTCAAAACTATTATTAAGATTTCTGGATACAAGCTGACGAAAATCAGTAGAATTATAGCAAGCCAAATAGACACTGATGTCAGCATGTGGGAAAATACAAAGTACATTCGTTGCTGCTTAAGGAAAGGCCTAAAAAATATAAGAAAAATGTAAATATTTATGCAAGATGTGTCCATCACAAAACACTCAACTCTATCCAAAAAATTGCATGTGTTAAAAAATAATATAAACAAACAAATTTTACACACTTACCAAATGATACCTCCCCAAAATATGGAGAAAATTACGTAAAAGGCCAGTGAGCCCCATATAACCAAATGGTTCATCCAGGTCCAGTATCGAGTATCTAATGCAAGCTGGAAAAAAAAAGATAAATAAAAAAACATTTCTAACAATACATATTTTTATTTTTTAGGCTTAAGACGCATACACACGTGCAGTTCTTGTCGTTGGAAAGGATCTTTAAGAGCGGCACCCTGCTGCGCGCTCTCCCTCTTCCCTTGCATTAGGATCGCGCGTCGTTTATCGTTCGTGGATCCGCCAGGTCGGATCCACGGACGATGAATGACGCGGGCTGTACACAAGCCAGACTCTCGCCCGATATCTGGCCGAAGCTGATTATCGGGCGAGAAAAATTTGACGTGTGTACATAGCTTAAGTCTGCATGGACTGTGTTCAAACCACCAATGTTTGAAATTCCAATTTATTCCAATGGACATGCCTCAGTCTTTTTTGGTGAAGCCCCCATGGCTGGCACCTTGCCAGCCATTAAGCGCTCCAACGGCAATGGTGTTTCAAATAAATGTGACAACTGGCAGCAGTTAGTGGTATCAATACTGCTCACTACCTCCCCTATTTATTCCCAATGGGACTGCCGCGGGGAGATGTTACATGCTACATTTTACAGAGGGGCAGCTGTTCCTGGCGTAAGGAAGCGATAAACACAGCAGTAAGCAAGCTGGCAAACAGTTCAAAAGTAATTGCCCTATGAGTATTTTGGATTTAGAAGTATTTATAGTTCATACACTTACCTTTAATGTAACTGTAAACACTAATGTAGTGAAAATTATTGTTCCAAAAGACCAGTTTCCAAACACCTAAAAAAGACAATATTCTAATTATGATTTGGAGTAACATTAGCCCGACGAATTTACACCTGGACTCATGTAACTTCATGTGTTAGATAGGGATGTTATATAAAAGAAAAAATATGACACTGCCCTGGAGATAGGTCAATTGCAATCAAATGCAGAAAAACTTTAAAAAAAGATTTATAGTGGCACTTGTAGAAAAATCTCATCAATGCAATAAATGTCTTTTCATTTTAGC
Organism: Pyxicephalus adspersus; assembly: GCF_032062135.1. Lineage (NCBI taxonomy): Eukaryota > Metazoa > Chordata > Amphibia > Anura > Pyxicephalidae > Pyxicephalus > Pyxicephalus adspersus. The sequence goes on from NC_092871.1 coordinate 28,454,803, forward strand.
TGTAAAACCAAACCAAAGACAAAATCCAAATATAAAATTTACTTGCTGAAAGATGTATAACTTAACATATTTTAAAAAAAGATAAAGAAATAAAACTAATACTACTAATAATAACAGGAGCCACACAATATATATAATAATTATCGACTCTATAACAGCAAGTTATAGTAGATCGACTATATAACAGCAAGTCTTAATATAATAAACCGACGAAAGATGTTTTACTTTGATAAGACTTTTATATTTTCAAAGTTCCTTTTTTTAGTTTATTATAAGTTATTAAAAAAAATTAGCAGGACCGCTGCTATTAAATATTTGGATACCAATGTTACAATTTTTTGGCTGTTGTGTGAATTAAGAACATATCCAGATATTTATCTACAAATGATCTAGACTACTATGTTCATGCAAAGGTATCTATCAAGAAATAAAATATCCTTGAAGGCAACCTTAAGAGAAATGAGTACATACAGAGCCATGGCATAGTCATTTGTATTTAACATGGGGAAAATATGTTTTGTGTATTTATAGAATCAATGAAAAGTTGGGGGACATAAAACTTCCAATACTAGACATTTCTAAGTTTAAATAAAATACATAAAATCCCAAAACGTTTTGACAGCAGTGGGTTCAATATGTGAAATACTAATGACTATAGAGTACACACTCTAGTTTAACAATAGGAGGTCAAGGAAAGATGCTTACCAATGCGGTCATGATCTGGATGCTGACATTAAAATAGGAAGTGAAATGTAAAAAAAATTCTTTTGTTTTATAATAAAACAACCCCACCAAAATAAGAAAAATCTAAACCTCATGAAAATCCGAATAATAAAGTTATTTCACAAATGCTTTAAGTTTTCAGCTCCAAAAACAATATTAAACATTTTTAGGGGATGATAAAGGAAGTCTTGTGGGCAATCCCTATTATGACTCAATATACCATATATAGGAAAAAAAATGAATGCAAGAGATAGAAGATAGGCTAGGCAATAGACATGTCTTCTGCTGCAACACCCTTTCTTTTTTTTTATTAATAAATAATATCTTTATTAAATCAAGAATGTAAATGGCCCCAAAAGTTCAAATGATATCCTTTCATGTTAACAATACACAGTGGCTGTATATTACCCATTTAAGGCAGAACAAAATCCCCACGACTTACCTATTCCTGTTCTAATGCACGGCACTGCCATCTTCCTTCTTTCTAGAGATGATCTTCGGCCTTCTTGGTTGACTGTGCTGGATTGACGAAACTGCCAGGAATCTATTAATTCCCAGCAAGCGCAAGAGAAGCAGGGACTATTGGAGTTCCCTGGCAACCAGAGCTGAGCTGTGCAAGCGATTGACAATTTCCCAGAGCGATAAGGCAGGTAAGAGGGTTTAATACAGAATGGGCATCACCTGTCCCTTTCTGCAATAGCCACCTGCCTGATCTTGTATTCTGCAAAGTGGGATTGTTCCACTTTAAAATATGTTTAGAAACGGTAAACAAGCATAAGATCCAGAGCAGTACAAAACATGTAGTACAAGCAGTACAATAATGTCATACAAACACAAATGTTCCAAAACTGCTACTTCTAAAAATGGCTGGATTATAAAAGTTCTATAAATCCCTATAAACTCTGGTTTAATTGAGGCTGAAAATACGATGCCCCTACAGAGATGTTCACAATGTTCACAGAAATTGGCATAATCTCGGTCCATCCAGTTTAAAACTTAACTGTAAATTACAATCTTTAAAAAGCTAAAAAAATTTTTGAATTTTGTGCTCATTAGTACTAAATGTAGCATACCTGCCCATTGCCTTCCAGTGATGGATTCTGGAATAGAAGGTAAACACCAAAGAAGAAAACTAGTCCTTCAAAAGCCCCCAGCAAAGTCCAGTATAGGAACGGCAACCACTGTAACATAGCGTTGTCAGATATTCTCCTGTAATTATAACAAGAAACAGAAGTTAGGACTTCACTGAAAGCAGTAAATATAACCTGAGAATGGTAAACTTCAGTTATATATATATATATATATATATATATATATATAGATATATATATATATATATATATATATATATATATATATATATATATATATATAGCCAGGACACTATCTGTATGGAGCTTGCAGGTTCTCCCCATGTCTGCGTGGGTTTTCTCCGGGTTTTATCCAACATCCCAAAAACATGCAGTTATGTTAATTGGCTTCCACCCAAACTGACCTTGGACTGTATTAAAGACATATGACTATGATAGGGAAATTAGATTGTGAGCCCCTTTGAGGGACAGCTATGACATGACTATGGACTTTGTACAGAGCTGCGTAATATGATGACGCTAAATGAATACTGTGTAATAATATTATTAATTTTTGTTTATTATTATATAACCAATATATAACAAACATTATATTTTTGTTCTGGGTTATTATTTTTTTGGAGGGTCTCTGAACAACAAGTGTTCTCACAAAGCATGTTTGGATATTGCAGAAAGCAAGTTAACAAGTAGGTAGTAAACTGAAAATAATCCACATATTCATATTGTTTGAATGAAACTACACTTTCCTAGCCTTTGAAGAAAACACAAGTTGGTGTAAGGGTATGGGTGAGGTTTCTGTATGAACAAAACGGAATGAATATGTTTATCCTAGTAGTTACTGGCATCTTTGTACAGACACCATTATGGCAGCACAGGTACATTAAATTTTCATGCTCTGCTTTTTCTCAACAGAACAAAGCCATAAAAGTGAGTCATCAAAAAGGTAAACAGGTCTTAACAAATATATTATGCAGCACTAAAATGTAAAGCTTTTAAATACACTGCTGTTGTCTTCTATAGTGCTGTACAAACACATATAGATACAGAAGTACGGGGTAAAACACATATAGAATAACTAATCTGAAGATTACATACTGGTTCATACGGCCTATCATAATGTAGCAAATAGCAAAACACAATAGAGACAACTCTGTGCACATAGGTTTAACAGTTATTTTTAAATAACAATTCTCATACATACATATATAATTTAGGGTTTGCTAAAAGTGTATCAGTACTGATGTGTTGTTCCAGCAGACTGTAAGCCAGGATTGGTAGAGATGTGAAACAGATGTTGTACATGGTCAGGTAAGCAGCATCATAAAGTGGCTACAATACAAACAAGAGAATGTTCAGAAAAAAAAAAACAAGATGGCAGTCAAATAAATATACAGGTAGTCCCAGGGTTACATATGAGAAAGGGCCTGTAGGTTTGTTCTTAAGTTGAATTTGTAAGTCAGAACAGGTACATTATTTTAATAAATGCAATTAGGACAGATGTTTGTCTCAACATATTATTAGGCAGCATGATGTCAGTTACTGTATAAAATCCTTACTGTGAGCTAATCACAAACAAAGCAAAAAAAAAAAAAAAAAAAATATATATATATATATAAATAAATAAAACTTTATGGAGTCTAAACATTTATTAACTTCTGGAGGAAGCTGTGCTTTAATATGCAAAAAGAAAGAACTGCAGAGTTTGTCTTGGTCATTAAAGAGTTACAAGAGGTGGCAAAAGAGCTCAATCTCAGCTGTCTTTAGCAAAAGCTTTCTTCTGCAAGCCATGCAAACCGCCCCCTCCCCTCTTCAAGCCTCCTTCCTGCACAGGAGCGAACTCTGTATGTGGGATGTCCTTAACCCGGGGACTACCTGTAAGCATAATGTGTTTTTAAAGCACACCAAATCGTACCTCAATCTCATTCTTAAAAACAAAAATTAGGCAAGCATCAGATTTGTTGTAATCAGCTAAAGCATCTTTAATAGTATCTGTAGAAGTTTTTAATTTATCCCGGTCATGGTAGTAAACACTGTTTAATATTACAGAACAAGATGACCGATTGAATATAACCATTACAAGCTACCCCTGATCAAGGATACCATTTTTAAAGCTCTTGAAAAGGGCTTTATGCTGACCAACTTTAGCTCTCAGCTTTTCCAGATGCCCTAATAAAATCTTCAGAGAAAACAAAAGTAAATATAGGGTCTATTATCGCTATGCAAGTGTCAGAACCTTCACTACTGTGCAGAGAATCGTAGCGAGAAGGTCACCTTAAATAAAGGGCTGTTCCACACTGTGTTAACTAACTTGAAATGCAATACTTTCTTTCATTTTACTGTTTAGGGACATTTAGATTCCTTTTTAAATGTGACTACTGTGTATTTATGATGTGAAAACCTAGGTAGTGTCCCCCTACATGACTTTCTAATTATGTTCAGAGTAGGAAGCCAAAACATGTTGCCAGCATTACAGCAGTTTAACATTAAGTTATGCATTTACATTCCAGCAAACAGTAATCATGTTCAATTATGTCTTGCATATCTGAATGGTTGTAATCCTGTCTGTTTTCTATGACCTAAGCTTTGTTTTAGGCCAAAATCACCCCTGAAGTATATAGTCATAGTATAGTCGGATGCTAAAATTAATCACTCTAATGTAGGTTCAAAGATTATTTTAAAGTGACCAGCATGATGGATAAATGTAAGGTAAAATAGTTTATCAATGAAAACATAATAAAGTCTTTTCTAAATAGGAGCTTTAAGATTTTCCTGTTGTTTTAACAGTGTGACAAAACCATAAGCTCTGCTAGATGATTAATGATAGAATGATGAAATTGTTGGCTTTGCAGCTGTGATGACATAACTCTCACCCCACCAAAGCCCATAACCTCATGGTAAGAGTGATTCAAACTAGCCTCACTGCTATGGTTCTGTGTCAATTACATCATTAATAAACAAGGAGCCAAAATTCTACAAAATATAATCATACATACCTGCTGAGAAAATCCACAGAAGAACTGATATAAAAACTGGGGCAGAATGAAACACAAGTTCTGGAATAAAATAAAACTCTGTAAACAAAAAAGTCCTGGAAAGAGATCTATATACAGCTGTAGAAGTACAGAAAAACAGTTACTTAATAATTGCCTATTACTAAATGACATCATTTAATAACTTGTGGCTTTTTACCAAATTAGCTTTCAAAATACACAACCACAAACAAGGCTATGAACACTTTAAAATTCCACAAAAGTAACTGTTTTATTAGCACAAATAATGCAAGAACAATTCTTCACAAAATAACTGTTTACCTACTTATTGTGCTATCATATGTAGACCTAGTCTTTCTTTCTTCAAGGCTGGAATCCTTTCACATAAAACATGGGGATTATGTACCGTGTTTCCCCGAAAATAAGACACTGTCTTATATTTTTTTCTTATTTTCGGGGTAGGTCTTATATTAGGGCAGGTTTACAAAATAGTGCTAGGTCTTACTTTCGGGGTAGGTCTTATTTTTGGGGAAACACGGTATAAACATCCCTATATATACATACATATACATACATACATACATACACACATCTTGCTTTTGTATTACTTCACAAATACCATAAGCAAATATAGGAGTGCTTGCTGCAGAAGTAAAAATATAAATATCGTTGCCCCTCGGCGTGTTAACTGCATTTATCGGGGCGAATCTTTGGGCTCCTTCAAATCTTTATTAACATCTACTCAATGCGGCCCACAGCCCACAGTCTGATTCCCAGTGTTCTTAAAATCTCTTGCTTCTCACCCTGATCCGGAGTTGGCTTACCAGGGTCCAAGATATTTACCTGATAGAGGAATCTAGATCTCTATTGATACGGCAGGTAAATTCATTTTTTCTTATTGCAACACTTATAAAACCCTGGTTAATACTACATCTTGAGGTTTCTTTATTATATGCCTATACTGTATGGATACTGTAGAAAGTCATGGTTCATTTTTGTTGCTATGTTGTCCGTTTAACCCTACTTTTATGTGTGGTTATGCTTATGTTCACTATCAGATACTTCTAATTTGTTTTTGTAACATTTTCTCAATAAAGATTAGGGTGAAAAAAAAAATATAAATAGTACATATAAAAGGTCTTGAGGATCTATTGATGCAATGTGTTTTTTTTTTTCAACTCAGTGTACATATGTCTCCTGTGAGATTCTTCTTCCTTCTGCTGCAGCCACTAATAAAATAAGATGCAACGACTGCTGTGACTGCAATGACCACTGATACAAATGCTACTTTTAATTGATTATTGCTACCACAGCCAGTAGAAAATCCTAACTTGCTTAATGTACTATACAGGCTTGAAATCTGACATTCAAATACTTTAATTACTTTAAAAATAATTTAAAAAAGTTATTAGAATATAGTAGTTATAACTGCACAGCCTGTATTCCAAAAAACATGTATATTTTCCAGAAAAGTACAAATAAAAGCCAAAGCCTAATTTAATATTGTGAAGAGTTACATTTAGCAGAGGGGAATGGAGAAAACATATGTGAGGTTCACTTTAAATACATCAAAGCCACACTGCCAACTTAACAAATTATTCTGCCCATTTAATGAACCAGTCAAGTAAAACCTCTGAAACTGATCCCTTCAAAGGATATGTCCTATGGTGTAAATGATTTGTGGCCTACAAATCTGACTAAAAGGTAATGTTCTGTCCTCTGCATTATCATTAACAATGGTAATAATTACAAGGATCTTACCTTATAAAAGAAATACTGTACAAGGTGAGCTATTCGTACATAATACAAATGCCCATGTGCTAAAAGAAGTTTCTTTAAGTGCTTAAATTTTGGCACAGCATAATCACTGTTTCTTGATGCTTGGCGGCCTTCTTTTCCTTTAATGCCTGAAATAGTGAAAGAACAAAAATGTACAGACAGGAAGGTAGTATGGGAAGAAGTACACAGTTTCAAATATGGCCACCAGGTTCAGAAACCCTAGGGGACATATGTAAGGTTAATACAAGGTACTTGAGTGTCAGATCTTGATGTGTAGGACCACACATTTGTTTAATAAATGCATACCTAATCGTATCATTTCACACTATACAAGCACTAGAAATATAAGATTTCCTATACACTTGATAACTTTTATTGCCTTTAATATTCTGGGTACTTTGATGATTTATATGGTCAAGGCCCCAGGCCATAGTTTGTGTTTTACATTTGTAACCCTAATTTTTTCCTCATCTTTGGAAAGAATTAATCGAAATTGTTACATCCTTACCTATTCCCACATGTGCTTCTAAAATCATGCTAACATCATTTGCTCCATCCCCCACAGACAATGTGATAGGGTTCCCTTTGGTATTTTTCACCATTTTAACAATCTGAAATAAGAGGAGGAAAACATTGTGAGCCAGAAAATAAACAGACAGGCAAAACAGCAGGATTTAAAGAGTTATGCTAATCAAATGTCTATGCAAGGTACTGTTGTTGAAAACAGGCCTGGAAATATTTTGCAAATCTGTTAGCAAATAGTAATGTATTTACCAACCACAATAATTACAGTGTTATACCACCCGCATATAAAATTCTGACAGAATGACAAAATGTATTTTTAGAAATACATAGGTCATTACATACACATAATATATGTACATTTCCTGCTAATTTATACACACCTGTGCTTTTTGTAAGGGTGCCATACGACAACATAAGACTGCAGTACACTTCTGACAAATCTGCAGAAAGATGTTTTTATAATGGCTGGAGCTACACTTGGAATTCAGTATAAGAGAAAGTGTGGAACCATCAATTATCAAGCCATAATCTTGGTTTCCTGACCAGCTCCTGAAACACACAAAGAATGGTATGTAGACCTATAGTTACGGTTAAGAAGCCAGAGAAAAAAACACAGTTAAAATGAGGCGTTACCATAACAGGAATTCTGGTAAATGGGGGTGCAAAAGGATTGACCCTTGTATGTATGTCCCTATAGGTCCGAAATACTTCCGCTGCTTAAAGAAAAATCTAACATTTTCTCATACATGCACCCATACGTGATTATTATATTTATTTATAATAACTTAAATAACTTAGTAATAAAGGAAATCTTTAAATACCTTTAACACTAAGTATTAAAGAGATATAATTTTAATCAACATATTATACAATGTTACATGATTAACCTGCACACTTGACAAGTACAAACAAAAGAGATGAGGACCCTTCCCAACAGAGCTCACAATCTTAAAGGTGGTAGAGTTTGGCAATGGGAAAATGGCTAGGGGTGTATTTATACCAGGTCATAAATGAACTTGGGATAAGAGATGTGGAATGATTTAAAGGCTAAGCACAGTGGGCTGACTGATTGTAAGGAGATTGTGAGGAGATTTGCAAAAAGAAGCAGCAGATGACAATGAGTGGAGGAAAAAAAAAGATACAGCATTCATGATAGATTGTAGAGGCAAGAGTGTCTGCAGAGAACCCCTGCTAAAGTTATTATATCCATAGCTCAAAGTAAATTAGTATGGTGGTCAGGCGGAAGAATGCCTTTAAGAATTCTGGCCATTGGAAAGAATGTCATCCTAACAGATAGCCAAAAAGATCATTTTTATCAACTACTCTTTGCTCAAAGAACACCTACCAACCTCTGGAGGAACCTTGGTTGAGAAATACTGTGTTACCAGATACCAGAGAAGAGGATGTTGTAGTAGTTGAAGTGAGAGATAAAAATAGTATAGTATGTACCAGATAAAAAATGTACTTAAAGATATCATTTTTGATTTACTATTGTACTATCCCAAATATATTAAGTTTTAAGCTGTTCATTCTCTGACAGTATTCTCCACAAAATTTGTTTAAGCTAGGTGGGAAGAAGCTGTAGACGAGTGGTAGCACCTGTACTGACCCAAAAATAGCTGGGTGGCTACTGAAAAGTGCTAGGTGGTGCACCTGGCTAAAAGGGGCTGGGGAGAACAGTTGTCAATATCAGCTAACAAACACTGTATGTACATTACCTGCATGCTAAACATAATGTTCCAGTTGCTCATGACTAGTACATAAGGATCTCACCTTTGAATACTTCCTTTAACTTTAGGAGCCTCTTGCACCAGTTTTCGATGATACTCTAAAAGCAGTTCCTGCAAGCGATCTTCTTTTCTTTCGCACTCTTCTACATTTTTGGTGGTCAGTTCCAGCAGTTCAGTGTTATTCTGGAACAGTCTACAAGCATAGCAGGTGGATTTGGCAGTCTCCATTTTGTCACCCGTCAACACCCAAACTTTCATTCCTGCAGCATGAAAAGCTTCAATGGTTTCTGCTGCTTGCTCCTGGAGTCTGTTAATAATGACAATATAATGTAAAAGAACTTCCAGCATTTAGGAAATTAATTTTGTGGCTGTATTGTAGTTTTATGACTTTCCATAAAAACTTCCTCTAAGTAGTTAGACCTAATCTGCCAATGGCCTGTGGTGCAATAAGCAGAAAATATGCTGCCAAATTATAAATAGGCAACTTTTCTAAGCAGAACACCCTTTTCTGACTAGCAGGGATTATAACTTCCAGCTTGCCTTGCAGCATCTGCAGAGTAAAATACAATGAAGATGACTGGGTGGCAAGATCGGTTTCTCAATAGCTTTCAGAACAAAAGTTGGCTATGCTGCTTACCCTTTATGTTATGCACATAAAAGAAAGAATAGACCCCTCCTAGATTTTCAAAACTGTAATGGATTCTAATTTCTGTATGCATTTGTAGAGCACATCAACATGTATTTGCATTATTCATGGGCCAAAATCACATATGTTTTGGTCTAAGTAGTTCTTTCAAGAGAGGAACAACAGAGAGGAAAATTCATCTATACAAAATAGCCCACTGTATTGCCATTAGAATTAAAACGGTCTTTCTGGTTAACCAGATGTCCGCTTTACCCGCTTACCTGTCTTCTACTGCAGTAGCTCCAAGTAGGTGCATATCATCTTCTATGTCATCAAAAACTCTGGCCAATTTCTCTTCTCTATCCTGCAAAGCTATCTTTGCCTCATTTAGCTGCTTGTTAATTTTGTCATACTCCTCTTGAGTTAATTCTTTGAATGCCACACACAGAGTACGATATCCATCCTACAAGAAAAATAAAATGGAGCTAGAATGGCATATTTATTTATTGGCCTGTATTCCTTTACCACACTGATGAAATATCAAAATTTTGCTTTCTTCTAAACTCTCATACAGTACACACACCCACACCAGTACTTTGGAAAACTCTGCCAGTATGCCCTGGGTAACCAGACTGAACTGAAACATACATACATACAGATATTAAAAAAAAAAAAAAAAAAAAAGTTACAAAGACAAATAAAGGTTAATATCAATCATAAAACATGAATGTAGTTTCACACACCTGATGTGATGTAATTTAGCAAATAGCACACTCGAGTCTAAACATGTATAGAACAAGTTCTGGACCTACCAGAGCATTCTGCTCCACGTGCACCTTAACCCGCTCAATCTCATCACGTGCTACTCTGTTAAACACAGAGGAGTCGGCTCCTTTGCAGAAAAGGAAAATCTGTCCTGAAAAAGAAGGCACAAAAAGAAAGCACAACAATGTTACAGTAAATTCCATAAAAAAAAAAAAAAATTACATGAAACAAATATGGAGATGGGTGGTTTCTGTAAAAACAAGTTCTGCAATATTTTGGAGATCAGCACTAATAGAAATTGCTGTTTTAGTGCACACATTTCAGCCAGCATCTGGCTTCCACAAATAAAAAATACACAACAAAAACAAATATTTTGAAAGTAAACCAAGTGTAAAGAATCCAAACGACATTCAAAGTAAGTGTACAATTTTCAAGCTAAACATAGCAAATAAAACAATATTTAACTCGCATAGTCACATATAATTTTCCATAAATAAATATTTACTATTTCAGTGAACAACTGTGGACTAGAAATCTTGTTAGGATTTTGATTTGGAATATTTCAGAGGGCAGAAATGTAATTGAAGCCTCCAGGCTCTATTCACTTTCTGGTGCTTCCCAAGTAACAGTTTACCAGACATGTCCATCCACCCTGGTTTGTTACTGTGCTGCTTTTGAATACTTGTGTATTAAAACATTGCTTGGCCATTTGTCAACACATGCAGCAAGAGAAATAGGAGGCTGCCACTAATAATATTTAGATGCTGCCTTGCTGTCTGTGGCTTTAATATTTGTGACACTAAGCCGAAACAAACATGAGATTAGAAATGTAATTAGAAGTTAGTCTGAAATAAAAACCAGGTCAGATCCCACTGAAGCTACTAAGCTGAAACAACCAGGGGACTAGCATTTTTGGGGAGCTTCCATAGTTGAAACAAACTAAATCTAGTGAAAGTGGTGTGTCGGGGAAAAATAAGGCTTGAGAGGACAGGCCTAGGTGATAAAACAGAGGTTTTTGCCTTGTTGTAACTTGTAATGCACACTGTAAGAAGACTATGAACAGTTTTAGTACAAGAGTCTACAACTTTGGAAGACTGAAGGTAAAAAATAGAGTTCAGCTTTATTAGCAACCCGTTCAGGTGCAGGAACTTTTGACAGCATCTGGCTTCCACAGAAAAAATACTGCCATCTTGATTAGATGGAAAGTTCCTATACACATCTATGTGTCTGTCTGTTAGGAAACGGATACTGTATTAAAATCATTCATTTCACTTTAGATAAATCCCCTATTAGTTCTTGTGTGCAGGTACAGTGCACTACAAGCATCAGTTTAAAATATTGTGGTTACTCCAGAAAAAACAGAATCAGATTTACAATTGACAATAACTAGTGAAATAAAGTATGTCTTCTATGTTGCTTATTTATTTAAATTATGGTTCATTTATTATTTACACTGTGCTGTGAAAATATTCATTTTTACTGTTTAACTATTTAAACAGTTTTACTTGTTAGGTGAAGCTAATCAAAATGAAAACCTAAAGTGATACAGACATCCTACAGTTACATTGTTCTGGGAAGGGACACACTGCTGGAAACCATTTAGAAGTACTTATTTCATAGATTATAAGAAATTAGGATCTAAAATGATGTCTATGTATCCACAAGGATTCTAGACATGATGTAATTAATATAAACTAAAGAAGAAAAATTATATGGAAGCCAACTGTCTGTTTTCTCACACCTTTAATTCATCTTACCAATTTAGGTTTATGAATATTAAATGGGTGCTTTGAATACATTCCTTCACTAGACAGATATACATATGCTTCTGTGTTTTTATTAAGAGCAATCAATAATCTGTACCTGTGTTTGCTTTTACAAGAACACTCATTCGCCGTCTGACAGGATCAAAGTTCAGCACATGCAGAAGCTGGTAGCTAAAAAATAGAAACATGCAAAATTATGTTATCAAGAATAAAATGTATATAAGTAATTTGCCTAATTTCAGAGACAGCGGGTGGGATTTATGCCTGAACTGTACTGACTTGCATATTAACAAAATAGCTTAACCAATTCTTGCTGCTAGTTATATATATTATCTCCAACTGACATCTAATTATATACCAGGGTAAATCTGAACATTTTGTTATTTTTAATAGCTGTCCATGAGTTGGCATTGTTAAAGTGGAAATCCAGCCACACTGCTAAACACAGAGCTAAATAAAAATATAGGACCTATTTTATCTCCAAGAATTTTCATTATTTTTATTTTCCACATTCATAATTCCCATTCATACCCCACTACACTGCAGGATTTTTACATCACTATTCCAACACTGTAGCTTTTTCGTTTACACTCCACTCTCCTAAAGAGATTTAATGCCTAAGGAACCTTCAGCATCCAACACACTTCTGGGTGTTATGATGTCTGCTTCCCCAGCTGTATGATGTGGTTCCTTCTGACCACTATTGTCATTGTGTTTTTGCAGAACTTTAGTAGTGAACTCATAGTCAAGGGTGGAACCACATTGTACAGCAGGAGATGCCGACATTCCATACACTTTGACCATCATATCTTATAAAGCAAGCAAAGATCTTTGCTACTTCTCACCAGACATAGCAAAAATTATTTCTTGTTGTAAAGGGTGAAAAATTGTTATTTTTTACATATAAGACCAATTTAAGGCATAATTTCATAATCTGGCAAAAAAAGATGTATTACTCTGAAGGTCTGTGTTTACTACCTTTTCTTCATTCCGGCACTGCAGCTTCTGTTTCAGTCTTCAGCATTGAACACTTCTAGGAGTGTCAAATGTCTGTGGACCCCATGCCACACCATGATTTCCTCATCCCAGTCCTGTATCAATTTGCAGGTTGAAGAAAATTGTAGCATGTAGTGGGGAACACAGACATTCAACATCCCACAAGTGTTAAATATTAAAAAGAGTGATGAAGGGTGCTCAAAAAATGGTAAGTAAGGGGCATGGGATGCTATAGATGTGCATATAACACCTAGTCTATTGAAGGGAGCTTTTAACTTCAGAGTTTGCTTTAATAAATACCTTCAACAGTTCGACAAATATTTACCAAGCCCAGTTTAAAACTGTAGTGTCATATATTACAGACTCAAAATAAAGCTGAATAATCCAGTTAAATAACTGTGTATACTTACAGTTCCATTTCATTTTTTTTGTTCAGTACTTTTATGAAATCATTTTCAGTCCCCATGTATGTAAACCCATACCTAAAAAATAAAAATCAAAGAACAATCACAATGGAATTACTATATTTGTTCAAAAATACAATGACATTAACATACCAAAAAAAGATTAATACACAAAAAGTCGTTGTATTACCAGGGAGCCCATATATAAAAAAGCAGCCTGGCCCAACTGCGGCCACAATGTTGCTTTAAAAAAAAAAAAAAAAAACGTCCTTTCCACATACTTTTTTTGGAGTCTAAAGGCAATCTGAGCGCAAATTATTTTCATTTTAAATTAGGGGTGTGTTTTGCAGTGTTACATGGAGAACATGCTAAAGGACAATACAGGCTCACTATGTAAATCTATTATAAAATGCAGGGAGAGTGAATCGTAATCAATGCAATATCCTGGGAACAGCAGATTTAACTATTAACCAAAAATAGGACACCGAGTTGCATACTCTTTGAACCAAAGCATGTCATTTTTCTTACACTACATTATAATAGTCAGTAAATGACAAATGTCAGCTTGTCTGAGTATTGCCAGTGTATCTGAAATGTGAATATTTTACGTCGTTAGCACCAGTATAAAAAGACAGAAAACTCACAGGGTGTGATCCTGTTATAGTGTTGTGAAGTGCTGATTAGTCACCAGTAGAGGGAAGTGTGACATTAAAATGTCTTCATTGCAAACTGCAGGAGGGAAATGTCAGACTTGTCTCCTTATGTGAACCACACTGACTAGAAGTGGGAGGGATAAAGGGGAAACTGAAGTGTACAAGCAGATGCTGCTGACACGTCTAATAGGGACACCGAAAGGAAGCTTGTATTTATAACACTTTGCTGTTGTACTGGCATGCTGTGAAAATGTTACTCACCTATAAATTTGCTAAAGAAAATTGAACATACCACAAGAAAAATGATTTGGGGTTTAGGAAATGGATTGAACAAAATGAAAAGGCCGAAAAGGTGTCCTATGTGACGTAGCTAATATGTCCATGAAGGCAACCCCTTGTGTCTCATTTATATGCATGAATATTCTATAAGTCTATAAAAGTGTGGCTATATTTGGTTAAAATATTTTGGTGATAGGAAACCTTTACTGAAAGAATTGTACAGGATTCTAAAAACACAAGTTCTCTGATCATCATATAACATAAGAGGGAAGACTCTGTGCCATACACAGCACCCAGAAAGGCAGCTGCTTCAGTTTGTGTGCTTAACCACAAATAATGAGATGACCCACACCCAAGCTGCCATAAATAACATCTCTGGCACTAACCCAATTAGACATGAGCCTAACGGGTGGTCCTAACATCAACAAAACAAAAATTAACTGGTCACTATGTATGGAAGAGCAGAAATGATCTTCTAAAAGAGGAAGTGTGTTGGGATGACAGAACACCTTTCCATTTTCCCCTTTTGGTTTACAGTACCTGCTGTATGCTGATGACACTCAGATCTATCTGTCCCCTGACCTGTCTTCCTAAGTCCTGGATAAGGTCTCATGCTGCCTGTCAGGCATCTCGTCACAGATGACAGATTTTTGAAACTCAACCTGAATAAAACCAAACTCATCACCCCCACCCCCACCCTCAATTTCAAGTCTCCCCCTGACATATTCCTAACTGTTAACAACACTGTTATTCGTCCCTCCCCTCATGCACACTGTCTTCACGTCACCTTCAATTCTGCCCTCTCATTTACCCCCCATATTCAGAACATTTCCAGGTTCTGTCACTTTCGCCTACGCAACATCTCCAAAATCCACCCCTACCTGTCCCGCGAGACCACCAAACTCCTTGTACATGCTCTTATCATCTCTCGTCTGGACTACTGTAACCTCCTCTCTGGTATTCCACTAACCCGACTCTCTCCTCTACAATCTATCATGAATGCTGCAGCCAGACTCATCCATCCTTCTCATCACTCTTCTTCTGCCTCTCTTTGTAGTTCTCTTCATTGGCTTCCATTTCACCTTATAATCAAATTCAAGTTCCTCTACTTTACCTTCAAATCCCAGCACAGTTCTTGTCCAGCTTACCTTTCTGACCGGTATAAAATACACCCCTAGCCGCGCCCTTCGCTCCTTTAATGACCCACTAATGACTTACGCACTCATAACCTCATCACACGCACGGCTCCAAGACTTTTCTAGAGCTGCCCTACCTCTCTGGAATGGTCTTCCTTGTCCTATTTGCCTTGCTACTACTTTCTGCTTCTTTAAAAAAAGCTCTCAAAACCCATCTTTTCAAACTTAAATGTACAGAGCTGTGTTATACGCTGGCGCTATGTTAATACTGTTTAATAATAAAAACACAATAAAATGGGTGAGTGTTTTGCATTTTACAAAGCTGGTAACTAGACAAGGCTAATAATACTACCAGAAATAACACCTGCACAATAACACAGGGCAAAAGCAATTAGCCCACAAGATATGACACATAAGTGCTTTGTGCCTATCTACGATAAATGTAATGGTGCATTGGAGCATGGGTATTACAAACCCACCCTTATTTCCTCATAAGCAAAAAAAGCCCTATCTTAGTTAAGTATATTAGCAGCACCAATACGTGGATGAACAGAAGTATGATAGCAACTAGCTATATCTATAAACGATGTACATTTACTTAAAAAAACAAAAAAAGCTTAACTGCTGCTATATTTGTTAAGGGGTGAAATAAGGAAGTCAATAAAAATGTGTTGTCACATACTCACACATTTTTTTATGCCGGCACAAAACTCAGCAATGCAGCAGATATGAAGCAACGAGTGGTCAATGACACCACTGTCAGTTGTAATAAAAAAAGAACAACTTGAAAATAATATTTATAGGACAATAGATTTGTATCATAACTCGCTGATTTGATGCAAATATGTTAGGACAGGTAGGGACAGAAAATAAAATCATAAAACATATATAATACGTATTTCTACATCTGGCACTCACTTTTTGGCCCCAGTCACCAGTGCTATTTCATCAGGAGAAGAGGAGATGTAAGCACATTTATTTTCGGAGCTGGACATTGGCCCATCCGTCTGAGATTCTTCTTTAATCTGCACAGTGTGGCAGAGGCACAGTGCACGCAGGAACAGATCCTCCCTATCCTAGAAAACAAGAGCAAACAACAGGAATGGCATCAAAACTGAAAGAAAAAGCATGCTTCATTACCACACTGTATTTTCTACTACCCAATGCAAAAAGTTAACCATTTTGAGCTGTCAACCCCTTCGTAATTCAGAATTAAAATGATTTATGAATTATTAATCTTTGTTTTCAATTATGAAATACATTAATGTAGCAGGCACATATGCACCTTAAAACAGAAGATCTATACAGAGAAGTTGTTCCTTATACTTGTCTTAAAGGAAGCAGTTCCACCATTTTCTAGTTTAACCATGTTCAAAATTAAGGGTTATCGACTCATGTCCTAAAGGGGTAGAATTTACACACATTTTAGCCTCAGACAGACAGCAGTACATGAAGTTATGAACAGTTTACATGATGAGGCCTGTATGTGGCCCTCAGGGACTGGAGTTGAGGACCCCTGCTCTAAATCTTCTTTGGGTCCTATGCATTAAAATCCAATCACTAAAATTTGTGCATACTAAAGGCTATGTATACATAGTCGTTCTTCTCTATGGAGAGGAGTGAGAACGACGGAGCGGCTCCCCGCTGTGCTCTCCCCCCTTCACGTGCATTGTGTTTATTCTTTGCTCATGGATTCTCGAGGATGGACCCATGAACGACGTTAGATGTCCGCTGTACACGTCAGATTCTTGTCGGATACTAGCCCTGAAGCGATAATGGCACAAGAATCATCTGAGGTGTGTACGTAGCCTAAAGTTTTTTTTTTTTTTTCATTCTACGTCACCCGATCTCACTCCTGGGTCGGGTGACGTAGGAAGAACAGTAATCGCTGGCTCCGGGGCGAGGCGGGACCTAATGCACAACACCACTGAAGCGATCGGACAGCCCTGCGGGATTAAAGGTACATGTACTTTTTTTTTTTTTTTTGGCATTTTGGGTTTAGTTACTCTTTAACTACAAACTTAGCATCCATTTGCTTAATATTTTTATTTAAACATTAAGATGTCACGTGTAATAAATATAATGTTGATAAAACAATCATGAAAAAAATAAGTATTACAAACTGTCTGTCTTTTAGGAAGCATGAGCTTTCTTCCAATTATTATTCTCATGTAATAGGAGATTCTAAGGAACATTGCCCAACATGGAATGTCAAATAAAAATTGAAAAATATATTTTAGGTTAGCTGTACTAATAATAGATTTTTAGCGACAAAGAAACACAGCATCTGTGTTGACCTTTACTATTCAACACAGCAGAAACCCAACTTCTGGATGTAGATTTGTAGAAGTGACATAGAAGAGGTACATTACCAGACTTTACACAATAAGAACAACATCAGAGATTTCTGCATATCTGACCCTAGTGATGAACATGAAAAATCCAGATACCTATTGTTTGATTAGTCTCAGAGTTTTAATTTTACACAAAACGATCCAAGGCCATCACAGCCCATGAATTCATGTAAATCACAGCAGAACGGCACTACGGTAATTACCTGAGAGGCCTTTCCAAAGGTTTCCACAGGACAGTCTGGTACATCCGCAGATTCCCTGTATTTGTAGCCATCAATGCAACATTCAATAAATTCCATAGAGTTTTCTGTGAGAGTCCCAGTTTTATCTGTAAAAATGTATTCCACCTATAAAACAGGATAAGAAAACAAATTCAGTTGCACTATTTATTTTTGTAATATTGTTATAAACAGAAAACTATTTCCAAAAAAAAACAATCCAAACCGTTAAAGAACACAGCCCTTTACTTTTTACAAAATATAGGTATAGAATACAATGTAAAACTAAAGCAATTGTTGGAAACCTTGATTTTTGCTCCCCTCTAAAACCAATGGCAAAATATGGCAAACCTAACACAGATATTTTTTTTTTTTTTTTTTTTTTTAACAAGCATCCCAATTTAGTAAATTTTTTTTTGGAGAGATAAACGGTACTATTCTAGCTTGACATCACCCCTAAAGAATACATCAGCAGATTCATAGTAATGTTTACCTCAAATGAGGGTGTGATAGGGGCCAATTTAATTAAAAGGTGAAAAAAAACAGGTAAACTTGCTCTATTGCCAAGAACATTGGTGGAGTCCCACAAAAGATGCAACTTCAAGTAGTGTAAACTTTGATAATGACTAGCACATGCACCTTCTACAAACTCTCCCTGCACCACCATCTTTAGTTTAGCTACTGGTCCAGGTGTTGTTCTTATATGTGGTATAATAAATGGTAAAGAACATGGGGCCTTTAACAAACTTTAGAGATTTAGAGCCAGTGTTGGAAGACATTTGTGCACTTCAGAACTGTTCTGCAGAACAAGTCTATGGGAATGCAAAAACAGCTGAAGTAGATCAAAGTCACCTGGAATGAACTCTGAATAATCTCAGAAGTGCCTTAACCTGATAAAAAACACTTGCACCACTACCCAATTGAAGCCCATTCACACTGGCTCTTACAAAAGTACAGAAGTTAAACTGTGGTGAAAAAAAACATGCCTGATGATATGCCTCCATAGTGTATGTTACTTTACACAAATTGGTAAATATACATGCTTTTGCATGCAGTGAATAATACAAATTGGGACTATGCTGGCCAGGCTTGCCTTAACTATGCTCCAGAAGACACAAAGTTCAAAAAACAGATTTACACGACTGTGCAATTCTTACAAGATGCAGACAAGGTTGTTTTCAAGAAAAAAAAATGAAAATATTTTAACTAAGGGAGAAAGTAGGGAAATAGATAAAAAGGACAACATGTGGAAGCAGTTGTGTAGTTCAACTTTATTGAAAGATATTTAAATGGTGGAAATAACCACTGCCTTCTAGTTGAGGAAAAAGATTGGGAGTTTGAGCGTTACTGGTAAGTATATACATTTTTACTTTTTAGAATGTACAGCAGCAAAGTTGCTCACCTGTCCAAGTTCTTCATTAAGGTCAGATGTGTTGACCAAAGCTCCTTCCTTAATTTCCTCATCATACATTTCCTTATCCCATGCAATGAAGAAAGATCCCAAGAACTTCTGCATTTCTACAGTGACATACATGGAAACAGGGATGATGAAGTTGAATAGGACCATGAAGGACAAAAAATCTGTGAAAATCTTGAGGATCTAAAAACAAACAGAAAAGACACATCACAAAATCAGAAACTGTCCACCCTGTTAAATTTACAGCATCATATTCAAATATCATTTAAATTGCATATGAAAGTCACATTCATGATAGATTTTGTTACTATGGTATTTTTTCACGCTTCAACAGACCATTACAAGAGGATGAGAGGTAAAACTTTCCAAACTCCTCCCTCCTGCAACAGCCAGAGTTCTCCTGTCAGTCTGGCCATAATCTCATCCACTTTAGTACAAGTCTATTAGCCTTAGACTGTATAGAATGACACTAAAGGCCTGCAGCATCAAGCAGTGGAGAGCGTCACCTGCAGTAGAAATTATTCCCCATGATTTACGTTTACATTATAGGGAATTCAATAAAAGCACAACACTGGAACATAGTAGCTGTTAGCTACTACATGTAGCTGTTAGTACAAATCTTGTTGCGGCACTAGGATGACCCAATGCCACTTGCAGTCCCTGCAATTCCCTCTCTTCCAGGAAGTGGAGATAAGGGATATCCCTGATTCCATGCTAAAATTCAATTTTCTTGTTCCAGATTAACCTATCAGAAGCACTGGGCTGTAAAAAGTATGAAGGGGTATGTCTAGTCTTCATCTAATAGTAACTTTAATAAATCATGTCCTCAGCCTACCACTGGCTGAGTTGGTCACATTTGATTTGTTAATGGTTTTATTTAAAGCGTACCTAAACTTGGAATTTCCACTTTACATAAAAGGGTAGGGAACCCTTTTATGTAGGGTAAAATGTAGTTTTTTTGGTGCAACAGCCTTAAAAAAAAAACAGCCTTCTAATTCTTGTCTGTCTAGGTGGTCGAGAATGAATAGGAGCACAAAGCCTCCTGGGATACCTAAGTCAGACATCCTGGGAGGCTCTTGGGCGCTCCTTCTGCGCATGCCGGAGCATCTCGGGCGTGCCCAGAAGGAGCCTTTTTGCTCAAAGAGAAAAATTTGCTGATCTCACATATGCGCAGTGAGATCAGCCAATTTCTTTTTTCATCCTACATCATCCGATCTCGTGCCTGGGTCGGGTGACGTAGGATGAAGAACCCGGAAGAGAAGACGAAGATGGCAGTGCCCAGGGCGCCAGCTCCAGGATAATGCAGGACCCAATGCCGGACACCCTCAGAGTGATCAGACTGCCCTGTGGGATTTTGAGTTTAGTTCCTCTTTAAATGTTGATACATAAATAAATTGTGTAGAAAAAAAGATATGTACAGTACATAACTATGTACAATCTTAAAAAGTTATATAAGATAAGTAAGAATAAAAAAATGAGCTATAATGGAATATTCTTGCACCTGTGTAAAATTTTCTAAACAAGTTATAAAATTGAAACATAATAAAATATCAATCTGTTGAAAAAAAATAAATGCAAATGTTTTCTTCACAAAAGACGGGATGAAAAGTAACACCTAAAAGATTACATACATATTACAGAACAATGAAATTGAATAAAATAGTCTGACACATTGGCCTCATGCAGACACAAAAAATACAATATACCTTGAATGACTCTTTCTCTTTGCGAGTTTTCTCATTGTACCATGGCTCATCATTAGCAGGATTACTCTGCCATACGTACTTTAGTGTAGTACAGATTGTTGCTTTGGAAAGCAGGATGGACAAATAGACTATTAAAAATGCATTGATTGACCTGTAAGAAAGATGACAAAACAAATCACTTTATCAAGGAAAAGGTTACACTATGAGCTTTACTTAAAGCAGCTCTCTCTCGATGAAAACATTGGACAAGCACTGCTTTTGTGCTTTGCTTATTGTTTTTATGTAAGTAGGGTGAAAATTGGCTAGTATATTGGTCATGTACTATCATGTTCCCATGAACCTTTTTATAAATGTTTTCCACTGCTTTCCTAATTGTTTCTGTGCATGTGGCTGAAGCTTCAGAGACAATATGGCATTTTACACCACAGAAATATACCTCTGCTAGGAGTATTGTGCCATAACATGTGATGTCATTGGAGGAACCTGGACTGCTCCACAGCTAGGCAGTTCATGCTGATCAGCATGTCTTCAGAATACATATTATTCTACAGAAAAGAAACTGGCACCATGAACGTACTGTGTAATGAGCTGTGAGCTTGGAAAATCACGACCATATCTGACACTTTCTACACAGTATACTTTCTATACAGAAATGCTAAACTAGCAGCTGCAAAAGGAAACCAAGCCCCTTGTACTATAAATCTCTACAATCCAAGTAATTCTCAGGAATGGAGACGACAGACTAAACATAATTATATATCTCCATAAAACTAACTTAGATATAGGATATAGGAACACGAGGCATTCCACAAAAGCATGACAAGGATATCCTAACTTTGCCAAAATTAAAGAAAATGTTCTAGTACTTTGTCCTAGTTATGTTTTAGGTGAAAAAAACATTCTTTGCCTGTGAATGGATGTTTAAAGTATTTACAAAAACATTACACATTTGCAAATCTGCATGTGCTGTGACCGGACAGTTGGCAACGTGCTAATCGCGAGGAGCGGCCAAAGTCTACAGCAAGGAGAACAGAGAGGAGTATGGGGATTTGACAGAAAATTTTCCCTGAATATCCAAACGTTCCCTGCATTGTATGGATAAAAGAAGTGATGGTTTGAGGGCACAGATGGAAATAAGAATTGAACAATACCTTTTCCTAGCTCTATCCTAAGCTAAAAAAAAAACAAAAAAAAAATAAAAAAAACGTGTTAAACAAAAAAAGTGTTAGTCATTAAGAAACAAATTTCATATGATCTTTACTAGGCTTCTCAATCATAAAATATATTTCAAGCTTTAAAGAAGTGCAATGCACTGATGTAAAATTCAACATGATAACCAAGGACTTCATTATCATCATTAGCTTTTATTATCTGTCCTTGAACTTGAAAGAACAGAGCAAACAGTTATTTTGCTGAAAAGTTTAAAGGATGAGTAGCCTTGGAAGTGTACAGAGGAACTGCTGCTACTAGGTTAACTGAATAAACACACAAAATGTCAGCCATACACATGGGAACAAACAATATAAACTACAGCAAAGTGTTGTTTATAAAACCAGACCTACTTTTCAACAGCAGATCGTTTCTGGGATTTTCCTTGATAGTTCAAAGCCATTTTGGTCTCCATGCCAGTATATACTGCAACACCTGCAAACATAAAAGGAGCACGTAAACATATATTATTGGACAAAAGCATCTTTTTCCACTTCTTTATTGCCATGAAAGCTTTGTGGAAAATTATTTCCTCTAATATAAACAGGTTATTAACAAGAACTAGCTACAAGATCAAGTACTAAGAATATGTGCTATTCAATAACAGAACATCATTTGTTAACCTGTTTTTTTTTTTTTTTTTTTTTAACTCTTTAAATTTAGAAATTTAGTTTTTCCAAAAGAACGGGGACAAATTATATTACAAAAACAGCTGAACATAACAATAGACTGGAGGTGGTAAGGGCTCAATTGTTGTAATCCACATACTAAAACTGTACAACTACATGTTTACGCTTAAAGTGGTAAAATCTCCACATTCAGCATCTAAGTAACACCTCATGTATATTAGGAAGAGCATAAACATCAAGGGTGAACTTGACCTATAGCTTGGTATCAACAAATGTTTTTATATAGTCCTTTTCACAAATTACACATGCAAATCTAAAGTCATGGTAGTGTTGCTAAAATAGAATAGAATCCAATAAAATAGAAAATCATGGCAAACGATACTCTCAGATAAATCCATAACACTGAGATGAAACCAATTATTTTCTATATTTTACAAAGAACAAAAGGGGGGATTTGTTTTTAAATACTAAAAAGGTAGCATAATATCACTTCTAAATAGAAGGGCCGTAAGAGGTAGATTGTGTTATCTATCTATATATCTATGAAACTTTAGGGCAGTTTCTTTTTGATGACGCTGCTGATGATTTTAATGTTTTTCAGGGGCAATGCAGTATCCAACTTCATCCTAAATTTATGAGCTAGAAATAACGTCTCCTGTAAGTAAGGTAGATCATTTTTGTTAAGTTTCAGGGTATTTAAATAACCAGGAAACATATCATATAGTACAAAGTTACTGGGAAATTCACATCAGCTGCAACAATTTATATTAGTCGTGTATAGGAATGAGTGGAATACGAGTAGTCGTATAGAAAGAATGGAATAAAATGTCACTTTCAAGATGTAGAAAGATTGAACAAATAGGCAGAGCCATAAATCAAGAGATGCCATGCCACTACCATTTAGGCGGTTCATAAGTATTGCCTATCTCAGTTCTCTACTGGCACTGCACCACAAAAAATGTAAAAAAAAAAATTCAGAAAAACCATATTGTTGACATTTATCAGTGGAACATGAACTGGAGAGTTCCATATTGTGAAAAAGATTTTCTGCATATACATTTCAATGGGAATCCTTACAAAAAAAAAAAAAAATCATGGGAAACAATGGTGGCCCAGTAAATTTCAAGGGCCCAAGTACTTTAATGAACTAACATGTTGTAAAGGTAGAAAGTCATGGGTGACAATTTTTGAAAATCAATCACAGTAGTGGAAAACGGATATGGACCAAATAATCTTATTATCTTAAAGCATGTGAGTGAATGAAGCAATATACTATGTGACACCTGAAAGCATGACTTGAATTTGTAGCATCTCTTGTGGCTGTATTGCATTAGCAGATCACAAGGACAGATATAGTAGGAAGAATTTGTCAGTATGCTCCACACTGCTGATCTCACAAAGGAAGTGAAATGAATAGTATCAAAAACTGATCTTCATGACCGTTTTTCTATGGCAGCCTATGAGCTTATATACAAAGCATCAATTTTTATTTATTAAGGGTGCCCATAAAAACAACATACAACTAAACAGGTGACACGAGGTATTAACTGGGGAAGGGTTTCACCAATGTAGACATGTCTGTTATAAATAAATAACAAAGATGTGCTAAGAAAAGTGCTAAAGAAAAAAAAGAAGAGAAAAAATGTGGATTTTTTTTTACCATAAACCATCTGTGTATTTTTCAAAGTCGCCCCTTTTAGCAGCAAGTTTTCGGGTCCCAAGGACCTATATATAAAAAAATAGAAAGATTGTAAAAGAAACAAAGAAATTTATAAAATTCTACAAAGATTAGATGATCATTACCTTGCTATAACTTCCTGGTTAGTGTATATGTTCATTCTTCCAACAAACCTGGAATGAAAAAAAACAAACAACTACAATAAGGTTTTCTCCTTTACATTAAATCCCAAATGCTCATGGATTTCAGGAATCAGCCTGTGTTGGACTTCTGTTGAAATCAAATGAGAACCATCAAACACTGAGTTCCAAGCTTTTGTCCATTAGCTCCAAGCGTTCCAAAAGGCTAGAGTTTTCCATTTCATTTGGTACATCTCATTGCAGAGACCTAAGCCCCAGGTAGAGATTGGTTCTATAGCATACAGAATTTTAAGAGTAATCTTCTGCCTATATTCATAAAATCTTTATTATGCAATTACCAGGCAAGACACTTTATCTATTTATTTTTTCAAACCTGCAGTGACAGATATATTCCCTGAAGAAGCTAGATTTTCTGCGAAACGTGTTGGGCTTCTTTTTACATTGAACTGATGTCTCTGAATTTAATGAATGTTATTTCACTTTTGTGTGATTAGTTCCCTACTTTTCAGGTCCAATTACTTTTGGTCCTATATTTTTCTCTATGTTATCAATACTAGAGATGTTTTCACTTGGATTATCGATTGCATAGTCAAACACCTAAAGTGCAGTGAACAGTGGAACTGCTCGTGTGTATTTGGCTTCACAGACACACACCTTTTGACTTTGAATAGGTTTATAGGTCCAATGCCATAATGGCAAAAGGGAACTTTTAGTTTGAAAACTATTTAAACAGATGAACTTGACATTTGTTTCTTTGATGTATTACACAATTTTCCAGTGACTCACGTTTACAGAATCTATTTCATTCTTTCTCAACCTAACATGGGGGAACCTTTGAAATAGCATTTTGGTCTTTGGAAAGTCTATATTTTTATATCCACAGCTCACAGTATAAAAGTGAAGGTTAGTAGGAAGAATGTAAATCCTACAGTTTAAAAAGATAATTGGTATCACCTAAACTGACCTGAAGGGTACAAACTGATCACTGCTAAGGGAACTCTGGTTGAGAAACACCAATTTAATCTCTGATTAATAGTTCTTACAATGAGTGAATGGTTTGCTGGAAGTCAGCTGAATAGAGCAGAGATGTACAGGAGACCCTTGGTAACTCAACTCTGCTACCAACAATTGCAAAAAAGGTGTTGAAAATGCTTAATCAGTAACAAATTGAAGACACAACTCCCTAAGAAGTACACACCAGTGGTATTCTGTAGCAATGATTCATGTATGATTCTCGATGCTCCATTCATGTATGACTGATACCTGGAAGATACTACTGTAGCACACCCCATAATGAGCCATGTGCTTCATTTGTGAACCATTTACTACTACTAGCAAGTTAAGTCACAAGCAATTTTAGAAGGACAAAAATACTAAAAAAACTACATTTATTGATATAATTACAGATGATATAATTCATTCAACAGTCCCCAAATTTGCTTTATCATTCAGTGCTTCTACAAGGTTTCCAACAGTAATTTTAAGGTTCATTCCCTATAACTCTCTTCATTTTTATTTTTTTGGACCCTATTTGAAGATTGTCAGAAAAGTACCATTACTTACCATTAATGTCTTTACCACTATTAGTGAACAATCATATTCTTTTAATATATTATACAGAGCCAACCTATTTATCAGTAATTCTTTTATATACACTTTTAAACATCTCTTCAATAGTCTCAGAGGAACAGCACGGCCTGAAACTGGTTCATTGGTAAACTGCTACATAAAAAAAACAATACAAGCTGATTTGTTTACATGGGAAAACAATTATGTAAAAATGAAGGTTTGTTCAGCAAGCAACACAGTGTTCTTGACCTCCAAAAGGGAAAAAAAAAACAATTCATCCCATTCTACAGATAGGATTACTGCAAAAGAAAAAAAATGTGCGCCTGAAAACCCCACACTTGAAAGTGTCAGAAAATCAGAAGATTGTATAATTAAAATTCCAAGAAATGGTTTAATTGAATGCTCTAGTTATTTTAATTAAGACAGGCTTCTTAATTAAATGCTTTAAGTTACAGTCTAGCAACTTTCTCAGAAAAGACTGTGGATGACTAATGATTACTTATTACAGGAAGAATTACAAAAAAAGGAGAAATAAAGGTTTTGATAAAATAAAGCTGTAATACTGTGCGCTACAAGATTTATCATATATTTGTGATCTTTGAACAATTTATTACAATAATCAAAGCAAAAAAGCACACACATTTTTCCAGGTTTTATGCATTTAAGGACCCTGCAAGTACAGAGATTTCCTTAAAAGCAAACATGGGTAGTTCAAAGGGAGTCTAAGATAAAAACAAAACTAAAGCTGCATACACACATGCAATTATTGTCGTTGGAAAGGATCTTTCACAATCCTTTACAACGACAAAGGACTGCACGATGCATAGGGAGGGGGAGAACGACAGAGCGGCACCGTCCGTCACCCATCGACTGTGGATCGGCCAGAATGGTCATTCGGACGCCCTGAGCCGATTATCGGGCGAGAACCATTTGACGTGTGTACATAACTTTACAGAGAGATTATACCTTGTAGCTGCCATGGCCTGCACCAGAGTCATCTTGGTATCAGACCTGCCACAGAGAAGCAATGCAATCCTCCAGAGCAAAAATCATGGGTAATAAGAGGACTGACTTTGTGTTGTTATTTCGTCACCTGGCTGAATATGCTGGGCTCTGTGTGAATGAACCTAAAGCTTGTGAAATGATTCTAAGAAACGCAATAGTCTGCACTTGGAACTTAAGAACACTTGGTCTACATTTTCCCAGAATCTCTAACAGGGACATGAAGAAATCAGGACTTTTAACAAGCAAAGCAGTCAGCTGCTCTGCTGAAGATGATTGTCAGGGTCCCCAGGTAAGCTGAAAATCTGGGGACCTAAATTTTACTGACAATTAGCTGGCTGGAGTCAAAGAAAATAAGGATAACAACCCTTGACAGGTTCTTTATATGTTCCATGGTATGTTTAACAGCCACTTCAGTTACTTACTTGTAAAGGTCAGGCTGGGGTTGTTCACATTCAATGGTGGCTGTGAGACAATCAATAGCTTCATCTGTGCACAAAGTAGATGTCTCCCGGACAGCATAATAAGTCTAAAATGAAACATATAGGTAGGTAGTTGGGTATAGACTGCAGATACTTCAGACAGAAATCATACTAATTATAATGGCTAATTCAGAAAACCTTTGGACTTTCATATCTATATATAGAACTCCATTACCAGCAGCCCATCATTCATGGAAACACTCCTAAAATCTAACACTTAGCTTTTCTGCTATTTATAGTAGGGTCTGGAGATCAAAATTATTGCTGCTGCCAAATTCTTTTTTCCCAGTGTATCATCATTTTTCAGCTTTACTGCCAGTGAGCATTATACATTCTTCTCTGACAGAAAGACAAGAGAACTGCAAACATAGTGAATTGGCTCAATTTTAGTTTGCTGACACCTAAATAGAACATTTTATCAGAAAGGAAGTTACCAGGAAAATGTGAATCGGGCTGTCAGACAAAAAAATGGAAGTTTATTTTACAAAAAAAAAAAAAAAAAAGAAAAGGTATTTGAAAATTGACAGCGATAAGAAATGTTTTATTTTCGACCAATAGATATTCTACAAGAAAAAAATAGAAAAAGCAAAAAGGGAATTTTTAGCGCCATTACCCACATGAAACTATTTTAAACCACAGTTCCTGTTTAAATATATCCAGGAACAATGAGAAACCTAGTAATAAAACTTTTAAACTTTTTTTTTTTTTCCATTTGAGGAGATTCACAAATTCAGTACAGTGCAAATATTTCTTTGTTTATATTCACCTGCAGTCTGCATTGTACAGAAGTGTGAGACATTTATACATTTAGTCCTCCACTGTTATCTAAAATCATGTGGAATGGGCAGGATTTAGCCATTTACAACTAAGATATGAAGCAGAGCATCCCTAAACGCACAGAATGTAAAACCCTGAAGCAACAGCAGGAGATTAAACTGAATGCCATTCCTGTCAAATCACTTGTGGATACAAACTGATTGGATAAATGTTGCCTGGTCTGATGTGTCTCCATTTCTGTTGTGACAGCTGGATACAAGGGTGTCAATTACACGAAAGCATGAATCCATCCTGCCTGATGTCAATGGTCCAGGCTGGGTGAGATAGTGTAGTGGCGTGGTGAAAATTTTCCTGGCACTCTTTGGGCCCCTTAGTGCTACCTTAGCATTACATGCCACTGCCTACCTCATTTTAAATGACTATCTGACTAAATGAGATCTATTTCCTAATGACCACTGTGTACAAAATCATCTGATATCTACTTTCAGCAGAATGAAGCAAAATGTCAGCTCAAATGATTCTAAGCTGATTTCTTGAACATGATAATGAGTTGTACTTAAATAGCCACAAGTCAGCAGTCTCAATCCAACTGAGCATGTTTGGGATGCCGTGGATCAAATTTTCTGAGCAATGTTTCCAGCATATTGTTGAATCCAAAGGAAAAGGGAATCAAACCCAGTACTAGCAAGGAATACCTAATAACAAAAGCAGTGAGTGTGTATGTGAAGAATATGCATTACTACTGGGCCTGCAAAAGCAAATCCCAAAAGAGGTAGAGTATTATAATTATTCATTCATAAAGCAGACTGGTGTCACTTGATACAGTGATTAAGTAAATTTGTTTTAAAAAAAAAAGTACAGATATCCTTCAAATATTTTTAATTGATATATGTAACAATTTACCTAGGCACTATAGGCACAATATTGATAAACACATATCCTTGTAGAATTCGGGAACAAATTACAGACGTCACATGAATACAAAACATTAAAACAGTTGTTTCATTTAAAATTGTGGTAATGTAGACAACCAAAATTAGAAAAAAAGTTGTCTGTCCAAATATTTATGGACCTAACTGTAAAAAAATGCCTGAAAAGGAATATTTTGGAGTAAGGATTAAAGCTAGGAGGAGGCTGGATACATCTGGGTTACAGATGCTCAAGGCAGCATTGTGTGCAGAAAAATGTCACAAAGACATTTAGTACAGAATCTGCTATTCATTTTGAACAGAGGGATGAAATGTACATGGTGCAGAATATGATAAAGGACAGGAGCACAACGTCCTATTTATAAAGAAGTGGCTAACATATAGCAGATTGACAATTTCTTTTTTTCTTTATAAAGTCCTTTAACTGGCACTTTATAAAGACTGGATCAGTACTGATCAGTATCTTGTACAGTGGTAAAAACTGATCACATCCTAATTAACCTGTGATAATCAATGATTTATCATTGTATTCTAGCCAACTTGTGGTGATCAGTGATTGATAAACATACTGTAGTTAACCTAAACTGAGGGTAAAAAGCTCCACTGATTTAAATAAATTGAAACTTCACTTAAAACTGAATGCCATTAAAAGTGTCCATTACAGCATAAGAAAAAATGGCAAACAGACATAGATCTGCAATGCAGCTGCAGCAATAAAGCGTGTCTGATACAACCACCGATGATTTCTATTGCAGCCAGTGGTCATATACATTATCAAAGTGGCAAACACTTTTTGGCCGATCAGTACATAAACTTAGGGATCACCAACCCTCAACAGTTGAAGTGGCAATTTTTTCTAAAAGCCACTTTTACAAATTGAATAAATTATGGAATACATTTTTCTAGTGACCAGCTTGTTTGTTCCTTTTTAAATCAACCACAAAGTGTCAAGAAAAATATGAAAATGCTTTGTAACAAATGATATGTCTGACAATAGATAACAAACTCCCAACTCTAAATGCAGTAAATATATTTATTGGTCTCCACTCTACACTTAACAGCCAGTTCTCTTACAATTCTCATCAAGGAGTTTAATCAGTCTAAAAATCAATTTTCTTGCAATTCAATCTCTGTAAAATCTAATTACAACCACTGCAATATGAACTCCACTAAGCATAGCCATATATTAGGAAGAAAATTTACATCCTTTCTGAAATTCAAAGAAGAGTATAGTTGTGTATATTTACTAGTGCCCACTACTTAGATTTCTGACTGTAAGATATAATGGCTTTGATGTGTCTACTGGTGCTGCACTGAACTAGACAATGGATATGTCATACTAGTGCTGCGTGATGCTCCTTTCTCCGATAGATCCAAGCTCTCCATCCATCCACCGCCGTCCCTGATAAATCTGAGCTCTCCAACCATCCACTACCCTTCCCGATAGATCTAAGCTCTCCATCCATCCACTACTTTACCCGATAGATCCGAGCTTCACATCCACTACTTTCCCTGATACATATGAGCTCTACGTCCATCTACTACCTTCTCTGATACATCAGAACTTTCCATTCATCCACCTTCCCCATCCACTATCTTCTCGGATAGATCTAAGCTGTCCATTAACAATTACCACCATGAGTTATCTCATCCAGGCCTGGCCAATCAAGATGGCCAAAGATCGTCTCCCGGAGGAGAAAAAGGAAAAAAATGCCAGCACCCTGTGACAAAAAAGGACAGGTGAGTATCAAGGGGTTTAGTTCCGCTTTAAATCAAGGAGATGACAGCCTATGCTTGTCAATACAACTTTGCATTGCAACTGATCTGTCTGTAGATGGTTTGACATTGTGTATGTTACGGTTCCACATGAAGAGTCTTGCTGATTACAGTGAAATAATGCCGGGAAAAACTAATAGAGATTTGTTTGTGTGACTAGAAAGATACTCGCTTCTATCAGTTCGAAATTGAGTAGAACACATCTCATTCTTCATTCATGATTTACAAAAGAATTTTATTGTGAAACAAATAGTATGAAAAGTCATCACCAGAAGTTATATAATTATTGTAATATAAATATATTATTATTATTATATAATATATTATCATTAACATAAACTGATGAGTTTTTGGTAACACCTTTCCATACTGGTCCCCAAAACATATCCAACTCAAAAAACAAATTACTAGTCCTTAGATGTGGTAGCTACATTAATGAATAATGACAAACAAGGAGCTGTCAGCCTTTCAGTACTTTTATTTATTCCTTTTTTATTCACATTCCAACACAGGAATATAAGATTCAAAAATAATTTGGTTTTGGATTATTACATGATTAATAACATAATTATTGGATCGGATTATTGCATGATTATTAACTGACTGAAAGAAATACCTTGAAGTTGGACTCTCCATCAAGACTGGCTGTAGTAACAGTACAGGTGCCATCACTACAGCTGGAGGACAGCAGGATAAGGTCACAAGGAAATGTTTCATTGTCTCTTACTTCCACTATGTCTCCAACCTTCAAAATAGGAGAGTTTTCATATTATATGACATCAAAGCTTGTTACAGAACAAAAAAGGGAAAAAACACTGATTATTAAAAGTATATGCAACTTTATTTAGGTCAGTCAAACAGACAATAGGAGATTTCACTATTTAAGTATGTAGAACTATGAGAGAACTACGAGAGCATGTAACCGTCTATAACAGCATCACCTAACACAGATCTATGAGTACAGGATAGGCTAAAGGTTTACCAAGAATAAAGATAAACTCAGGTGAAATCTAAATATAAATTAATTAATTTAGAACTGCATTGATTTATCTATTTTTTTTTTGCAAAACTGGTGACACCACCAATTCTCCTGAAGCAGCGATATATAGCCTAAGGGTACTAACTGCTGTTGGAAGCTGTACATTATTATTAATATTAAACAGTATTTATATAGCACCAACATATTACACAGCACTGTACATTAAATAGGGATAGAAAATAACAGACACATATAAACAATGACACAAAAGGAGGTAAGGACCCTTCCTAGAAGAGCTTATTATAGAAAGCATATGCTTGAATTTCTGCTTGGAATTTAACCATTATCTTGATGGGTGGCTTCCAACCTCAGTTGTAATTTTTCCGACATCTGCCTGCTCCAAAGATAAGACTCAGAAACCAACGTTCTTATTGGATGGGTAGTGTTTACCACTCTGTGTAATAAGAACACCAAGGTTGTATGAGCTTGTTTGTACATGACTTTTCCCCTGAAATTATTTTTTCAAATCACACAACTCCCTACTGTCTGGCCTCTGTATTTGATGAGTAGCCATGGGGGTAATGACTCCTTCTTCCCAATTCTAACATAAAAATAGATTACACTAAAGTATTATAAAAATGTAATAAAATTATATAGCCAGTAGCATTTACAGTAATTTAATCATTTCAGTCCCAGGTCTATGCTTCTCGACCCACATGATTCTATTTTAACTTTCCTTTTATTCAGACCTATCTGGTCACTCACATGACAGAAAAATTCCTTGTAACCTGTTCTAAGTCCTCAATGCAAAGAACATTGATTATCTAATGAGGCCTGAGCCCCAACCAGCACAGACACTTAAGAGGAGGGTTGCGGAAAAGAAAGAAAGAAAAAGACTGACGCTAAATCTTGTTGTGTTGTGAGGCTTTTGGGTTCCAGGGTTCTGCATTTTTATTTTGATATCAGGGTTCAAATAAATACAAGTGTAAGCTAATTCAGTTTGAAATAAAGCACACTGTTCTGAAAAAGGAATAAGCAACATCTGATAGTTTATCATGATATGGAAGTCACATCAGACAGGGAGAAGACACAAAATATAGAAAAGGATCTTTTACACTTGTTAAGCAGGAGGAACAAACAACACTGTTACACTCTGTTAAAAATGCAAGTCCCCCATATACACTAAAATGTAATTCGCCTTAAAATTGTTGGAAAAATATCTGGCAGAATTGGTGCTATTATCACTTCTTGTTTACAGGCATCTGAACTATTACCTTGATTTTTTCACTTTCTTTCTTGACACGCTTGCAATTCTCAATGATGTACACTGTGCTCTTATTAACCTCATTGTCAGCTCGGTGTCTTAACCAATCTTCATAGCCCTGCAAAAGAAGAAATTTGTATAACATTGATCAAATGTGTAAACGGGACAGCCCTTTTCAACCCAAACATCTTAAGTATTTGCAAGTATTGCAAACAATACAAAAATCCATTTCACATCCATGTACATAATGTAATACTAAACTATTGAATGTTTTCAGAGGGGCAAGTTTGTAACAGGTTAGTGTTCATTATTTAGACACTTTTTTTCTTTGCGTGTTTCTTATTTGTACAGCTGAAGGGATCCCCAAAGTGCATAATGTTTTCTCCAGTATTTCATTAAGTGGGTTTATTAATGAAAGGGACAAAAAATGCATCAGGAACAATTTTGGATTAAAAGGATTTCTCACAGGATTCTTCAGGTTTCCTATCAAAAAGTTAGGAGAAAATTTGTCAAAAAAGGACAAACTAGATGGTTCTAAAATAGGAGCCTAGCCAATAAAACATAGCACGGAAATATTTACACGTGGACTGTTCTATTTGCACACTGTAATCTGTCCAGCCCAGTACATCACACATGTATTGCAGTAAATGTCTAAATCAAAATTGTCATTATTGTTTCATGGACAATAATAAAAATGTCTGCAGATCTAGTAAAAAGCAGACAGAATGAGTTGTAATTTTGTTTATTTACTACTTCAGTTCATGTTGGCCAATATTCACAATCAATAAGTAACAATAAGTAAAATTTCTACACACAAAATGTTAGACTATTAAAACAACCACACAAACAAGTCTTTCAGCTGCTGCAGCAAGAGCCTCAATTATTGTGCACACTGCTTTACTGCTCCTTCAATCATCAGTTTTCCCCACATTTATTTTTAGTGAACGTTTTCCCCCAGAATCTTCCAGCATGCTTAAAATCAACACAGATTAAACTACCTCCATTAAGGTCTGTGTCCGAGTCCATTACCTGTTTAATAGCTGTCACTGTGATAACAAAAAAAAGGGGAAGGCCACTTGTTACTGGGCTTGTTGGTGTATCAACAATTGCCTAAGAAGAAAAGAAAAGGTCTTTGTTACAGAGATTACACAAACAAAACATAAATATTTATAAAACACTATAACAATATTTGGCACAAAAAAAAAAAATCATAAAAATCACTGGGACCAACAGTATTAATGTTCCATTCCTTCACATACAATCTTACTATTGTAGTACGTAGTGCAAGGTTACTTATTGGATACCAATTGGTTAGTTAGCATTGGGCCTTATTGTCTGGTCAACTTAAAGAGGGTTGTAGAGTAATTCTGCAAAGTAGAGGACAACCTTTGGATCTCTGAATCTAAAAGGCCAGAATTTATTTTAAACTCTTAAACAAGAATAAACATATTACACTGACAAAACATTATACAATCTGATTGTACAATTACATTTAGCTACAACAACAGTAGCATAATACACAGAATATTTACTGACTGCAATACAGATTGTATACTAATTGAATGAGTTGTTTAAGTTTTGTTTGGTATAGGTTACAAAGTTTTAGGTAACTGAAATGTAACAGTACAATCATAAGGGTTAGGGTATAGCTAACCTAGGAGCCATAGGGACTCTGCCCCTAGTTACCTAAAGCATACCTAAACTCAGAATTTTTACTTTATGTTATATAGCCACAAACATTTAAAACAAATACCATAGTAACCAGATTGCACTCATGCACTTTAAAAACTGTAATATTCTAGCACTAGTGGAAATTTAAAGTTCTATTTGATCCAATAAAAAAAAGAAGTTTCAATATTTCTAACAGATTGGATAATTGAAATATATTCTAGCTTAGTTGAATGCAACCAGCAAATGTACCTAAAATTAGTGTGTTTTTTTTTTTTTGGACAAAAATGGCCAACTTGTACCCCAGTATTTATGTAATTGATATAACTAAATATATTGCAATTAAAAATGTAAAAAGTCATTAGTATCTTAACATGAGTAAGAGGGAACACAGTACAGTGCAGCAACGTGATATAACTGACAAAAAATTCCTTTTTTAAAAAGCGAGGGTACCTGTACATTCATATTTCTATTGGATATAAGTACCAAAAAATAAATATAACAAAAAAAAAAAAAAAAAATTTCTATTGGATATAAGTACCAAAAAATAAATATAACAAAAAAAAAAAAACAAATATATTAAAACAACTGTGTAATGTACAGATATTTATTACTACCTTTCATCCACTTTCAATGTTCTCAATAAGGCCCTGCTCCACCTACAAGCTATTGCAACAGGGATGACACAAAGCCCAAGGGTCACCCTTGCAATGCTTGGTTCCTCCTCTTAGAAACCTACTGTTTTTTAAAAGGGAAGGCTGCCTGAAAGTCACAGACAGCAATAAGTTTTCTAAACCAGATATTGTCGCCCGAGTGCCCAATGTTGTTGAACACTGGTAGTTTTAGAGTTGCTTGGTAACACATTTTAAACAGTGGATTAGACAGTGTCCCAACACTTCATAAAACTGTTAAAGGGTGAGCTGCAGTAACAATTTTATAAATATATATCGATTATAGATCAAATAACTTAGATTTACAAATATATTACTCAAAAGACACAAAGCAAATACATTAACTTTGCATGCACCAAATGCCTTTGCACACTCACTTGTTACTTTGTAATTTAAAATTGTGGGCACACAAGGGCTGCTCATAGCTTAAGCAGAACTGCAGGAGGAACCCAAAAGGTCCCAAGACACTCCACATAAGCAGAAAACGGCAGTGATGTTGCTTAATGGCATAATACAGGAAGCTCTTTCACACAGGCTCAGGCTTACATTGGATTTTACACATAACTAGAAGAAAAACACAAAGCACACTAAGTTTCACATAAGAATACACGTCTCATGTATTTGGACAATACTAAATGCCAAAGAGCGAAATCGTCTTCTGGCTTCTTAGGTCTTAGCAGGGAAATCTTTGTGAAAATTTCAGGCTCTGCCAAGGAAAAAGTCTTAATATTCCTGAATCAGTTGTAACAATGTGAAAGCTAATACATAAAGGGAGGTGGCATCAACATACCCCCAGCGAGTGACCAGAAACAAAAGTTTTAAATGCCAAGAAGCCAGAGAACTTTAAAAAGACAGATTGATTTGATCCATTGACTTCTGTTTAAAATGCTATGAAGCCTTTTACTGTTCATCTTTAATGCATGCTGTCCATTTACCCACCTAAAGATCTAAAGAAGAATACTTACTTGAACTAAGAAGATAATAAGAAAATAAAAGTTTGCAATTCTTCTGAACTGCTCGAACAGGTTTTTTGGAATGAAGTTCCACACAGTGTACTGAAACAGAAAAGACAAGACATAAGTATTACATTATTATTTATAAAACAGGATCATATGTAGTCTACATCAAGATATATGCCAGTCTAGTGAGGGGAAAAAAAATTAACTTCTGCTCTTTTTACAATACAAATATTATATTGAGCTCTTCCCAGGACTGATTTGTCAATGAATTTGAGAAATAAAATTATTCCCACGTGGCATCCATTCTACACACTCCAGATGACGTCTGCATTTCTTGGCACAACCTATTTGCTGGGAAAGGTTTAACATACACAAATCCATGAGTTTGTGCCTCAAAGGACTAAACAGAAAGCCAGAATAGTGGCAAATCAATTGAGGTTCATTGTATCTCTTTCTGAGTACCACTCTGCTTATATATTTCTGAGACAGCAAATATACAATTGTTTACCATCCTACAGAGCTGCCATTTTAAAAGGAACATCTTATGTTTTGAACTATAGCTCTCCCCTATGACAGCTGAAAAGCTGATGGGCTTTTAAAACTGCTTTAATGATGCAGAGCACTTTGCCATGGACATAATAAATTATTTTGCCTGTGATCAATGTAGGCAAAGCACTTAATAATTCTACATGACAAAATAGATGGCCATACTTTAGAACAGTTTACCAAGCACAAAGCTTCCAAAGAACGCTTGGAGAGCATTCTTGAAGAACCAAAAAGCAAACTGAATTATGTTATCAGTCGGCAATATAGAAGTAAATATAGAAGAACAAAGATATTTGCTTTTCTGTTTCCTTATCCTTTTTAAAGATGGATTAAAAAAACAAACAAACAAAAAAATATTTTCGTATAAAAAAAAAAAAGCAAGGCCTAGAAGGTAGAAATACCTTCTAGGGAATGAAACCAAAGAAAGTTTTAGTGTATTGCTTTTTATTTCCCTATACAGAATATGTATAACAGTCTGTGTGCACAATTTGTATAATATTAAAATAATAATATTATTGTTTTGCTTTGATATACCATAATTCTTGAGCATCTATTTGCAAAACTACTATAGCTCCCTGTATATTTTATGTTTAAATCCCAACTACATCTCACCTAAAATAATGCAAAAATAATGTAAAAGGTTACACATGCTGCTTCAAAAAATGGCT
Source organism: Pyxicephalus adspersus (assembly GCF_032062135.1). Lineage (NCBI taxonomy): Eukaryota > Metazoa > Chordata > Amphibia > Anura > Pyxicephalidae > Pyxicephalus > Pyxicephalus adspersus. Next base: position 28,492,906 of record NC_092871.1, read on the forward strand.
CACAGTGTGCAGGTCACCCACCTACAGGTTCTTCCCACACATCTTTGAAAACTTTCTGGGGAGAGTACTAATATATATGACAAAACATGCTGTTTTTGAAAATAAAAGAAAGTAAACACCAGAACATAAAAGCAGGAAATGTGAGGAGATGAGACCACAGGGGAGCTACAAGATGGTGGATCCATGGGTTTAGGAAAACAGCACTAGACAGTGCACTGCGGATAATAAGAGGACACTACTTGATAAAGTATTGATGTAAAGTGAATAATTTGATAGCATCCTAGAACAGATAACTTCCCACATCAGCTGTGAGTGAAACCTTGGGGATAGGGAAAAGACTCCAAGAAGTAAAAAAAGAGACACACTCCTGGCAGAATTTTTATTTTTATTCTGAAAAGCATTATTCAGCAAGAGTGACATATAGATAGTAATAACAGGGCTGAATAAATCAAATTACTATTGTGTTTTGAAATATATGTCCCCTGCTAACTATTTAATAGAAAAAAATAAGAAATACTGAGGTCTGTTTTTTGCCTGCTGTGCTTTTCTAATCACCTTACAGTAGCAAAATGGGCATGTGAACATGAGTAATGCACAATATCTGCCCTATGTTCTCATTTTCTAGGCCATTGTATAAATAGTAGTAGGTCACATTAACTGGACTTGTTCTTGTAATATTGAAGATATTTCACAGCTTACCAAGCTACTCAATCAATCCCACCAGTGTAGGAATATACTCCAACATTAATATCCACACAGCACAAACACCTTAATCCAATCGCCATGGATTGTGAGGGGGCAGATGTTGATGGTCCATGACTCGGAGGTGTAAAATATGTTGAATCACCCTGTTCTAGGTATGAATTACCATTTTTGGTGTCATTAACACTGTATCTTTGTAAAACCTTTGAATTACATGGATGGATTACATTAGATTGTTGTTCCAATTTTACATAAATGTCCTTTTTCATGCCTCTTGCAAACCAATACCTGCCATGCACAAGGTAAATTCCATTCTACAGGCCAATAAGCCTTTATATATCAGCAACTGGTTGTGATAGCTAAAGAAGCATGGTGAAAATAGCTATCACGTAAAAAACACAGTTCTCCATTTCAGAATCACATAATTACCCTGTGCTTTTCATGTTAGGATCAGACTATTGGCAGTATTCTTAACCAGGCTGCAAGTTCACATTTTCTAGTAGTGTACTAGCTGCACATTCCATATTTTGCTGTATTCAGTGACATTTAACACATCTATATTTTTTTACTTCCCTTTTCTGTGTCATTCTGGGTGCAATGTAGTGGTTGGAATGGGTGGTTTGTTAACACACGGAGTACAATAAACTTTAGTAACCATAAATTTAAAGTGGACCCAAACTCAACATTTTCACTTTACATTAAAGGGTAGACAACCATTATATGTAAAGGATATTTTTTTTCCTTAAGTGCAACACCCTTTTAAGCAGCGATCAAGACTGAATGGGAGCGCAGAGCCTCCCGAGATATCTACGTCACACATCCTGGTGAGCTCTGGGTGCTCCTTCTGCGCATGCTATAATTTAGGACATGTGCAGAAGGGGCATTTTTTCTAATAAGGCAAAGATGCCGATCTCATGCAAGCGCAGTAAGATCAGCTTTCTTTTTTTTGCCCCTTTACAGCAGCTACGTCAGACGATCTCGCACTTGCGCAGTGAGAGATCAGGTGATGCAGCAAGAAAACCTGTTTCCATTTGTGGATATCTCCTGGTCCACTCAGAAAATGATCATGTCATAAAAAGACAACAGGAGCTGTCCAGGCAATAGTCAAGCAGACAGTGATGAGGGCAACCTGAAAAAGGACCCCTACAGAAAGTAAACAGAAAAGACTGTACACAAGGCATCATGTTACCGCATCAGTAGGCAAGTAAAAACTAGTTTTAACATGCCAGTGGTTGGAGAAAGGTAGGAAGTAGGTGTGGGGGATTTACTTAGCGATACAGAGAAGAAAATCTTTAAGCAGGTATCGCATGGCCTCACAAGAAGCTTGAGTTTAAAAATAAGTCACATCTGTAGCCCAGCTTTTAAAGGTTAGTTTATATCAACGTGTATACAAATGGGAAGTTAGCTTTACGGCGTCATATTTCACAGAAGTCTCTTCTGAAAGATGAGCAGATAAATGTATCAAAGCCCCACAACATATTTTCATTGAAATTTAAGTGTGTGGAACAGATTGATACAATCCCAGTGATCAATGGCTTAAAGATTTCAAGTGATAACTGTATCTTTTCATCTTCCTAATAACAAATGATTGAGATCAGTAGTATTAAGGGCCAACAGCAGAATACCCGTTACACCTATAGCACAGGAAAGTTTGGGATGGAAAATGGTTAAAAGATGCCTTCACTAGACACGCAGAAGACTGAGGGAAGCTAAAGCAAAAGAACTGGAGATAAGGAGGGTCTTGTTCCTTGTAGGAATCATTTTTTTTCCTGTACTGATTGAAACAAAATGAGCGAGGAATGGGTTTGCTATAACCATCATATCCATATTTGCTCCTATTTACTTATGTATCACATTTATGGTAGTTGGAATCTGACATGGGGGAGAAAAATCAGCTATAGAGGATTTTGTGTAAAGTGTTCAGCTGGTCTTTACCCTGGAAACTTTTGGAGACATTTTCAAACAACCAGACAAGGTTATGAGATGACATCTCTAGACCCCCGATGTCTCCCTTCTAATACCCTTTCTATACACGGTGTAAAAGATTGTAATCAATCGTTTACTTTTTTTCTTTTCATGTTTTTCCTTCTCTTCGCTGCTTTATCCTTTGTGCTATTTAACATGCAACATGCTACTCAAGAAAATATAAATCGATCTAGTAAGAAATCAGGCACAAATTGTGAAAATTACTTCCAGGCAAGCCTTTCAGTAGTATTATAACATGTGTACTGAAATACCAATAAAGTTCTGATTTCATGTGAAAAGAAGAAGAACCAACCTTAGATGAGACAATCCTGTTATCACAGAATTTTGGTGCAATGTAAGAATCTGTTTCCGAAGCTGGCCTGTGTCCCACATACACGGTGCGTGTTCCCACGCGGTTCTCTTCTCCTGGGCACTGTCAAACACAAAAGACATCATAATGCTTCAGTTAATGCTTCAGTTCTTAAAGTTAATGCAAAACGATACATCAGAGATATTACATCCATTGCCAAAAGATCAATCTGCAGCTTCCACTTCTGGTCAGGATTGTATCCTGATTTTACTGGACACTGTGACTCCAGTTGTACAGAGACATAATCCACAGTGATGGCTTTTTGTGGGACACAAGATATAGTCTTCAAGAGCTACTGGAAACAATCCATTTAGGAAATGACAGCTTTTACATGTTTATCTCATCTTTCTATTTTAGCAAGGACAATTCTGTGTATTATCGGAAAAAAAGTATTCTTGTGAAAGAGATGCAAGATCTACAGGAAACAGAAAAACACAACTTAACTTTACTTGGCTGTGTTTAGCACCTGTGACAGATTACAAACAAGGACCGAATAGAACAGTTCTGTATTTGATGCAATATGTTTGTTTAACAGCCCACATCTTTTTAAGACTGTTATTTGTGTATACTATATGTGTATATTATATTAGATAGATATATTATAATATATAGCGAGAACCATTCATTTCCAACTTACTCACTAAAATGGATATGAAGAACTCCACTAGGCAACATTTCTATGTGAACTCTCCAAATATCAAAACATAAATAAAACATTTTAAAAAGAGGATATATAGCCAAAGTAAACAAATATCAAGACCTTTGTTTTTTGTACCTTTAGCTTGTATGGCAGTTTAGTGCACAAGACCATTCTTTATTGTAATATATTAGCTGGGTTCTAAGTCTGATAGCTAGAGCAGTAAATAATTAGGTCACTGACTATAGGTACTGATAAAAGCTCACTGCCACCCATATTCATTCCCCATAACTTTCATGCCATGTGTCCCAAGAGGCATTGGTTCCCTGGCATGATGGACATAGCCTAAAAGTATAGAATGGTAGAATGGGCGAAAACTTTGCCATGTTTTTGAAGATTTCCTGCCTTGAGATAAACCAGGATTAGAGAGGGATCTTCTTTTGGATAGCGGTCACAGAAAAAATAAAAATAAAAACCTCCCACTGGAAGATTTCCCCTCTGCCATGATCAGAGGGCAAATCTACTGAATGTATGAGTATGAGTGAATGAATGAGTATAGATTTAGTTTACAAGGTTGTCACCAATAGTAGACTTGTGTTGACCCATGCAAAATAAACGAGAAAATACATTAAAGTTATTGGTTCTGTGCTGCAAGCCCATCCGACACAGCAATTGGCTGATGTATGACAATGGCAACTGTGAGAGTTGATGGTTTTGAAAGCTTCTTTCTGTGACTTATGTGGCGTATGATGGAAAGCTAAATACAACAGAGTAAATATTCCCCCAATAATCCTTCCTTGATGAAAGATGTATTTGTCATATGGTGAAATTAATGTTTCAAAGCATTTTCAATGGAAAAGCACACAAGGAGGAAGATGGGAATCATTTTTATAGCCTTAACCTTGAATGTCAGCCACCTCAGAGCTCTATTCTGGGCATCAGTAGGTACAAGTCTCTGGCCAGGAATAGGAAGGCTCCTGTGTAAACACAAAGGCTAAAACTGTATATTAAAAAAAAACTTATTCAATGACAGGAGCTATTCTGGTGAAAGGAGAAGTTGTGGGGAAAAAACTTTTTCATCATAAACCCCATACAAACAAATCCAAAATGTTTTATACAGGGAAAGATATATATAAAGAGTATAAAGGAAAGATAAACTGTTCAAAGCGACATTCAAATCTCAGCCTATTTTTTGATGCGACAACCAATATTGCCGCCCCCCCCCCCCCAATTACCTGTAATTGCTGTTTATTTGTCACCATCAATGCCTTTTTCTTGCTGTGTCCCATATAAATAAATAAAAAAAAATCTTCAGATCATTGTAAGATGGAAGAGAAGGAAATTGCCCTACTGCAGGACTGACTGAATTAACACAGGATGTCCATTAAACGCTGCATTCCAGTAAAGGTACCTGCACTGCCAAAATTCAGTGACAGGGAAATGATAAAGCACACTTCCTATAATCTCTAGATTCATACAGAAGCTATGCAAACAAATCAATCGCCACAAATTGAGCCGTGTAATTTAATTGCACTACAGCTAAATCCGTTCTGACAATTTACAGACCAGTGAAGGGTGTTGCCTCTGGACTTCAAGTCAAATACTTGCAGTGGGTTAGCTGCCTTTGTCTCGAACAGCTAAAACGCTACGCCTTTCAAAAGCCTCCAAGAGTCAGAGCAGGGAAGAAAAGTGAAAATATTCCACAAACATTAACAGAAAACTGAGATTTTTATAAAAAACAGAAGACAAACTAAAACATTTGATTGCACGTATCACATGCCAACTCTGGTTTACCTCATTTTCCATATTTTACAGCACCAGCATATCAGTAAAAGATTCACTTTGGGAATGAAGAAATCTGTTGGAAAGTGTCTGTAAAAGTTGTTGCTAAAAATTTGTTGAAACCAAGAGTGTTTGGACCACGTGATTTCTCATAACAAATGAACAGAAAACGATGCAGTTTATATAGGAATTTAAAGGGCCAATTGATTATTTACAGATCTAACACTCAAAAGCATTTGTACATGTGCAGAATAATGATTATGTGTTCAAAGCTTCAAGATTTAAACTCCCAATAAAATAAAATAAAAAATCAGTATGTGTTCTTATATTTACTAGCATATATTTTTACTGTTACTAGTAAATGTTTACAGATTAAGAAAACAATTTGCCGGTATAACATTAAATCTATAGGAGCTTGCTTGGTGTTCCAATAAGGATTCTCTGCTCTTTCCCTCATACCAGGCGACATATAGAATAAATGGACTGCTAAAGCAATTCAGGTAAACTTTAAAGCAGAACTTTTTATGCAGTGTTGCTTTAATAATATTGGACAAGGTTTGGCTAAACAGAGGCCAATATTTAGTGGAAGCAGAACAAAGTTTACAGGTGAACTAGATTTAGTAGCTTCTAAAGGTTCTCGGCAGGCATTATTAGCTCAGCGCCATTACTAACATTTACTGCATTGTAAGCTTGGTGTCAATTAAAATGACAAGGGGCATTTTCATTGGCTAATGATCACCAGGGGCCCCTGACACCACCAGCCAATGAGAACGGTGAGCAGAGCTACCTGCTACATACAATTAAAAGCTAACTTCATTCAGATTAAGCAGAGAAAATCTTTGGTTTTTAGAAAACTGAACTGGATGTCAAAAGTTCAGGCTCAAGCCAAACAGGAACATTATTACTTCTTTCTGCTTGGTAGCATTTTATTTTTTTTCAGATTATACATCAAGACATATATGAGGAGCTCAGTGTATAATCCTGACGAGTGTCAGGGTGAAGTTATAAGACCCAAGGCATGCAAATTAAATGACCTGGGAAAAGATGGAAGAGCCATTGACAGACAGGAACATATACATCACTAGCACTTTGCAGATAAGTTTGCCATAATGTGCATATTTGCTGAACATGCTTTCATATTAAGGCAATAACTCCTAGGGACTCTAACTGTTCAGTTCCACGTTAATTTCATTTTTATTCAGTCCATTTCAGTCTGAGACTTCTATACTGGGGCAAAGATTTTGACACAAGCCTGGGGGCAACCAACCTTATGTGAACTTTAGCAGGAGCATTTGGAACCTGACAACACCTATGTGGCAGAAAGCTGCTGAAGATGAATGTTCAGAGCCGCTTAGCAGCTAAACTATGTCTCCAGTGGAATTAGATGAAAAACATGTGTGTGTGACCAGAGAGAAGGCCGTAAATACCTTAATATAGATAAGGTATCAGTCTGTACTGAAATATAGCACAAATTTATAGACCTGTATCACAATCTGCAATATGTACATCTCATCTTAATACACACTTGCTTTTCAACTAAATTACATGAACAAAATTTACTGACATATCTAAGACAATACAAAAAAAAGCAAAGCAAGAAATCAGTCTTACCGACAATGAATAAAGAATAAATGAGGATTCATCGCCATAAAATGGTGGCATTTCACTGAAAACTGACCAAATCGTGAACGCTTCAGACACACTGTAAGTCACTCTGAGGATAGCTTTCAAAAAAGGCAGAGTGGACAAAGGTCGTTTAAAGAATTTGTACAGAGTTAACCTCCAAGCAATGCCAGCCAAAAGCAGAACAAGCAAAGAGATCAGAATTTACTACAGAATAACATTTGGAACACAGAGTTCCAAAACGGCTTACTACATTTCCTTTGTATGGTCTTTTTTGCACTTATTTAAAGGCTACCGCTCCTCCCCAATGTACATTCCCTGTGATAAATCCATCTCTAATATTATGTGTAAAATATATTTAGTTCTAATTTGGATTCTGTCTTCAGGTAATACCCTTGCAACCACATTTATCTTCCTCATATGTGTTAAAAGAAAAAAAAAAGTGCATGACCCCTATAAAGCATATTTATCTATAGGCTGAAGTATGACGTAGAAAAAAGTAAACATTACAAGAACCTAATCATTTCCTGTGTCCCCATTTACCAGTGTTCTCCACAGTCCCTTTTTAGCTGGGTGCACCACCCAGCACTTTTCAGTAACCACCTGGAAGTTTTTGGGTGGTTACTGAAAAATTGAGTCACCATACAGGGCCCACCACCCGACTACATAACTTCTTACCACCCAGCTTAAAAACACATTCTGGGGAGAATACTGCCTTTCACTGTTCAGGCAAAGGCTGGGGAAAAGATAAGACCTGTGTTACTTCACTGCAGCCAGACATGGCTGTGACGTATGGCCGAGTTATGTGGATTGGGATTTATTTTTTGTTGTAGGCACAATTATGTACAAAAAGAGGTCAATTAATTCAATTATTAGGATATGCATTAATTTTCCTAACATGATTATTATCATCAAGCCTTATTATAAAGGGAAGAAAAGTGTGCCCCAAAAATGGCCCATTATACCCTAATGAACATTGCCTTCTGTAATAAACGACTGCCTAGTCAAATTTTATTTTTAAGCTTTAATTTTGTTTTAATCATCTTCACTCAAACATTTGTGCTATAGTGGAAGGAGTTTGCCGATAGAAGTATAAAATTTTTCTGGAAACCACCCTGAGGAAAAACAAGTTCTCAACTCCAGTCCTTAGGGTCACATACATTTTGGTATAAAACAGTAATTCTGACTTTTTAAACCATTACACCTATCACAAATGTGTGTGGATCCTGGTCCTCAAGGACTGGAGTTGAGAACCCCTGATGTAGGAGTGAAAAAACATTGTACATACTAAGCGATTGTACAAAACATGAGGTCAGTATCACAGGTAGACATTTATTGAAATGAGTGAACATTGCTAGATGTAAATTATGGGGACCTGGGTGAACACCAGTACAGACCACCCCTCACCCTTTGCAATTACTATAACAAGGAAGATAAAGAAAATGAAGACCACAACATATATTTTACAGAAGCCAGATAAAATTAGTGTGGAGGAGTGGAGAAGGAGGACAGGTAATACCAGAATTCTTACGGAGGCTGGGGGTATACTGGGGTTTTTATCAGTTTATCTTTAGGCTGTGGTTTTATGCTGCAATGTATCTAGAGCAACTAGAGTTTCACGTCTAAAAATTCACAATCAGGTAGATCAGTATTGCAGGAAGGGACATACAGATATCCCTTCTGCAATATCCCCTCCTAACTGTCTGCTTTCCCCTAGCATCTATCTTGGTTACAAAGACACATGGCTATACCAGCTTACGCTTCATGCTAGGACTGAATGAACTCCAGAATGCCCGTGCAGGCATTAAGTTGTCCCAATCCGGGCAACGAAGATGGCTGAAAATTGTTTCCAGAAAGAGTGATAGAGAAAAAATTATGGCAGAGCCCCGAAAGGGGACAGGGACAGTTGAGTATTATAAATAAACACACACAACAGATATATTACAGTGAAAGAAAAGCATGGACAGCCTCATCCGTAGATTTTGCACAATATACAGTTTTCATGACATGCCTCTATTGATCACTTTGTTGGATGACACACTATGACTGTATTAAAGATCAATCCTTGCAGCCTAGAAATGTTCAGTCATCAGCCCGACGCTGTGCCTGTTCCAGACAAGAAGTTCTGCTCTTTGTATTCTATTTGTGACAGTCCATTTCCACACTGTAAGGTAGCGGATCTGATGAGTGAAGGCTTGCATTCATATGACAAGTAATGGATTCATGCTGCAGCCTTGTCAGTATTAAAAGTGAATACATTTACAGACTGTAACAACTTCAATTACACAGAGCCAATGTAAGAGGCCAGATAGAACATAAAAACGAGAGTTGCAGTTTTGAAGGGAGGAAAATGGCGCTTAATTGTCATGTTGCTCTTTTATGTTTAGGAAAATACTCATTTAAATCCAAGCCTGTGAAAACAAACACTAATTACAGGTGTGTCATATGCTGGGCTGACAATGGGTTGGATTTAGTAAACAAGTAGAGCATGTTTCCTGTACAGAGTGAAATTCACTTATATTGGAGAAGGGGGTAAACCAGTTAAAATTCACAATGCAAGTTCTACTTCCACATAGAAAAGGGGGTCATTAACAGAAAATCCAACAAAATATCTCCATATAATGGCTACTTGACCTAAACACTATGTACACACTGGTTATAAGAGAAAAAGGAAAAAAAAAAACAACTGTACAGCTTTTATTGTACGTTTGCATGGTATTTTTTGTGATTAAATTAGCGTAGTTCAAAAGCTACAGCAATTAAGAATAAAAATGTAATTTTCATTTCTCCTGGAAGTGAAATAATTACAAAATTAGGTTCCAAAAAGCTGTACGACATGTATTCCTATTAACTTGCAATTGGAAGTGAATGTGGGACAAAAGTGGAGAAAAAGGATTCGGGAGAAGGGTTTGTTTTTTGAAAATGGTCTTCTGGTCAATCATAAACAGTGTTATCAATTATAATATGAATCATATTAAACTTGATAGAAGCCCACTACTATTTTTAATGGGATTCATAGCTCAAAAAGCTGCTTTCCCAAGAACCATAAGAGCAGCCAATCAAATCCATACTCAAAGGTATTGAAATAGGCAACCTAAATATTGTATAATGTTAAAAAGTGTTTGTGTTGAAGTCTCTCACATCACCCTTCAAATAATTACTGCATACACATTTTGTACAGGGATGAATCTATCAGGAGGTTAATTCACCTCACATGGAGCCCTCTTAGCGCTTGATAGAAAGACGCCCTCTCTCAGAATGCAGTGTCCGTGTGTAAAGCTGGAGGTCGTTTTGATAGGATCCAAAACATCCCTAATAACTTCTAGTAACAATTAAATATGCTCAATAAAGCTACGTACACAGGTCAGATTTTTATCGCCCGATAATCGGCATCGGCCAATTATCGGGCGAAAATCTGCCGTGTGTACAGTCGGTGTCGTCCATCGTCCGGTCGACCGACCTGCCGGATCCACGGACGATGGACGACAGCCGATCCTAATGAAAGGGAAGGGGAGAGCGCGCAGCAGGGTGCCGCTCCGTCGCTCTCCCCCTCCCCCCTCCATAGAGCATGAACGGTGCTGTATGTACAGCACCGTTCATGCATCGTGCACTCCCTTGTCATTGGAAAGGATCGTGAAAGATCCTTTCCAACGACAAAAATTGGAAGTGTGTACGTAGCTTAAGTGTTGGGCCCTGCAAGTATGCACACCTATCGAATTGTATAAATAAAGATGCATAGCAATGAATGCACTACAAGCAGCGACATTCATTTTAAAAGGCTCTGCAGTTGATAGAATAGTTTAAATCTGTGTGTTAGGTTGGAATAAGGAAATTGTTCTAGGTGTGATGTGGCTCATTAAATTTAAATTGTCTTGTTAAAGGGATATAAAAAAAAATTTCAATCTGCTTGTTAACAAAACCCACAGGTATAAATGGCGCCCAATGGCAAAAAGGGTATGCTTAAAAAAGGATTTGTACTAACCAAACCCTGCATTGCTCAGAAAAAAAAATGCAAAAAGTCCAAGGGCTCCCAAGATTCTAAAGGCCTCAGTGAGCATAATAAATGTTAAAGCTGCCCACAACTAGAAAAAGACTGAACAAGTATAGCTGGTTTGGCAGGGTTGTCAGGGGAAAGCCTCTTCACTCCTAAAAGAATATGTTAGCCCGTATTAAATTTGCAAAGTTGGTTCAGAACAAACCACAAGAAGAGGTTTGAATATAATACACGGCATCACATATGGTGAAAACCAAACCGCATTTTTAGCACAAATACCTCATACCACATTGTCACGCACAGTGGTGGAGGGTAATAATTTAGGGTTATTTGCAGCCATGCAACTTCAGCATCTTCTAGGTATTAAGTGAATTACGTACTCCTCTGCATACCAAAGTATTCGAGTGTCAAAAGTATTGGTGAAATTGGGTCCTGCAACAGGACAATAATACCAAGAACACCAGCAAATCTACAACAGATTGAACTTTTTCAGTTTTGATATTTTCTAACTTTCCAATATTAAAGAAGTGTGCAGACAGGTATGTCTGATCTATCATTTGCCCTGATTGATATTTTTGTTTGGGTCAGTATTTCATAATACTGGAGCCAGTACATACCAGCCAGACACCTGGAATTTGCAGTAAAATGGCAGCAACGGCTGACTTGCATTTCTCTGATGACACTTTATTGACCCGGTAAAAAAGAAATGTGTAAGCTGACACTGATGACCTTGTATTTACAGAAGTGTAGTTGCCTGGTAGTTACTGTTGACCATCCACGTAAAAATATACACTGACCTATAAGGCCAAATATCAGAAAGAAAAAAATTAAATGTATCCCTGCAGAGGGTATTCCTGTACACCAAGTAGTTAAATAATCTTTTTTTTTTTTTTTTAAAGGGTGGTATCTAAAAAGCACTTTAACCTATTTAATTCCTAACTTTTACAGTTTGCTACTCCTCTATGAGAACTTTGTACTGTGGTCGCTGGCTCTGACATCTTCCCTTATAGTGCTTGACAAGTAGCTCTGCATTATAAGGGAGGCCCACCAGCAACCCAGAGCATTGGAGAGATGGGGAGCCCACCATTGCCCAGGGAGTGAAGGATGAGGTCAGTCAAGTCCCCCTTAAACTAAACATTTAAAGGGAACCTATCACCACACTTTTTACATTAAATAAAAAGGTGGCTAAATATGTTTTTTTAGGGAGGTCCTCCTTCTCTTTTATCAGTAAAGACTGAAGCGGATACCCGTAGCTTGGGATACATAACATTACAAAGAGGCTTTTCCCGAAATGTAAAAAAATAAAATGGCGATCCCACCAACAGGCAATGCAATCGGCACATTTTTTTTTTTTTTAATCCTAACCCCTACTGCATGGGGTAAAAATAATATTACTAAAGTTTCGTTTTAGAGCTTATCTAAAGTTAACAAATTATAAAGATATTTTTATAATTTATCTATATTTTTATCTGATTGTGACTTGAAACATCATCTGATTTTCAAATAGGTTCTAAAAGCCGATGAAGAAATTCCTAGGTAAACAAATGTAGGGGTGGTACCAACCTGCACGTGCCATAAACAGTTTTTTTTTTTTAATAAATACAAGACCATATATAACAATTTTTGTTTAACTAGGTTTTTCCCCATCTACTTTTAGGAATATTTTAAAGGGTTCACAATCTTTCAAGCACTGCTGTATTTTTTGTACCAAATATATTTTAAATGATATTTACATCACCTTAACTTACACAAACTTTAATAACTATGTAGATCGGCAGATGCTGATTCTCTGACTGGCTGTCCAACAAGGTGACGACTATAATTTTCTAGCTCAACAATGGCAGTCCTCTAATGTCTTACAAGAAAGGTGTGCTTTGATGAGTAATTTTCAAACTATATCACAGGGTTTTTACGCATACAAAGCTGCAACAAGAAGATAAAATGTGTAGAATGGCCTCAGTCTTACTGTTATCTGCTCTGCCCATAAGACTGAGTCTGAGTCTTTTTAAAGCAATACCTCACTCCAACCTGCTAAATTTACAATTAATCCGTTGCTTCAAGGATATAACATTAAAACCTGCACAGTAATCTATGCAATTATTTATCAAGAGGATTGAGAAGTTTGAAAGTTTCAATTGTAAAAGATATCTGATCAGCAGCCTGAGATCAACAATTTTTTTTTTTACATTGGACAGCATTGATCTTGGTACAAACAGTGTGACTGTGTTCTGAACAGGCGTAACAACCATGATAAATCACTCTATTATCCCATAAAAGGGTTCATTTAATGTGGACAAAACCTCATCATAAAAAAACTATATGATTTTTTTGAGTTACAAGACTCTTTATTGTCTGAAACAGATGGTTTCCGCTTACCAAGAACAAGATGAATGTTTCATTATCAAACCTTATGTATAAAGCGCCAACATATACATACGCAGCGCTGTACATTAAATAGGGGTTGCAAATGAACGTCAAATACAAACAATGACACAGGAGAAAAATACACTGCCCAAAGAGCTTACAATCTAATAACTGTTCATAAAAAGAACATGGTTTTTTAAGTTGGCTCTTATTTGGGAAACTTGGGAAGGTATGAGCTCCAGCAAAGCTACCCCTAGACACAAAAGCCAATAAACTATGCCTATAAACAATGTTTTTAATGAGCCGTCCCTTTTTAATGAGAACTGCTCTGAAACTGAGATTTGATTGTTCCTAATTGTAAAAGTAAACAGAGGTGTGTTTTGTACAAAATTTATGAACTGTTGCTTTATTGTATACCTGAATGTCTTTGTTTTGTATATTCCCATGATTAGCTGTACATACTCTGAGAAGTTCTTTTCCTGAGATGTTCCTACTTCCAGCTTGCAAGAAGTGGGAATATCTGAGGAATGAGATGTTAAAGAGAAAGAGTAATGGCACTTGTGGGTTCTCCTCTATATGACAACATAAATTTGTTGGTTTATTGACAGTTCTATGAAATGATCTAATGACCTGTTTGGTCACGCTGGAAAAGCAATCAGTGATGCAGGAATGATGAACTGCAAATTATTATATCCTTGCTTTTGGCTTCGCAGGTTTAGTTAAATGTATGTCCTACAAATAAGCATTTGTAAGTCTTTGGGGGTCCTGAACGGCAATGCAAAATGTAAACATAGATATATACTGTGGCTTTTTTTTCACTACTGAAGTATGTGCTTTGACTGGAGTTTGAGCAATAACAGATAGATAATTTGTTGGTAGCATCATATTGCTAAAAAAATTTCCTGCTATATTTTTTTGGGTTTTCTTCCATGTTAACAAGACCAGCAACATCCCTGTCCCATATCAATCTTCACCTAACAATCCCTAACAGGACTCGGTCACTGGCATTGTATTGTTAATGGCAGAGTCACTGGTGTGGCTGCACTACTATGCTTCTATCTATTGTTATGTCATTAAAAAAAGAAAAAGCTTCCATATTTTGTCAACAAAACTAATGTTCTAACAGCTTTCAGAAATGATCAGCAAAAATGCAATAAGGAAAACTATAAAATGTGCTATTTAGGTCACGGCAACAGATGATCACAGTGTAAAAACAAAGACAGTGTGTGGGATAATGATCACATTTAGTAATTAACACAGTGCAGGATTTGCAGCACTCTACAGCACAATGCTTTGTCATCTGGTGTTAATCAGACTAATGGTGAATTTGTAAATGCAGCATCTCTTACGAACGGTTTAATTTAAAGTCATTTCTGTAGTCAACAAAACTATATTTAAAAAAAAAAAAAAAAAGGGTTGAGGACAAGTCATGCTAAGGAAGTGTCTTTTTCACTATATATGTTGCAGTCCAGTTCATTAACACACTACTGAATACATTTCTGTCCATTTCTTCCCTGCTTGTTACTCAAACTATGTATGGCATTGGGGAGAGGGGGCTCCGGAACGTGCCTGTATTCCCATGCATATGTCATCTTCCAGCTGTTGTCAATCAAGCTGTGCGGCGCTGAGCAGAGGAGTGGTGCCAAACCTTACTACAGGCATGCTGTGCGTCACCACAGAGTCCTCTATCTTCAAATTATTAGCCCTGGGATGAAAACATAACGGCATGGATTTGCTTCTGTGCTTGGCCTGGTTGGAATCAAAAGGATACACTGGAATCTTGGCAGAAATACCAGGTTATTTGGGAGAAATAAAAGAACACAATCAACTGTGGCAAACTAGAAGCACAAAGAAAGGGCGCATTGAGGCTAAGCACACACAGGAAACAACATCCCGGATGTACAGTAAGGGTTTTGGTACACAATTGAGCACGAAGGACAGTAATGCCACAAATAGATATATCAAGCAAAGGTCAAAAGTTTAACAATTTACATAATAAGGATCTAAAGGCACTATTTTTGGCAATTCAACCCCTTATATAGGGATTAGTTGTAAATAACACACAATGGGTCTGTTTATTAAAGTTCGCCAAGGCTAGAGCGCATACACTTTTATCAGTGAAGCAGCAAACGTGGAATGGATTTCTTCAAAGTCATTTGCTAGCAAATGTTTTGAATCCTGAACCAGATCCATTCCCGTTTGCTGGACCACCCAGCTTCACTGATAAATGTGTATATTCTCCAGTCTTGGAGAACTTTATTAAATCAAGCCTAAATCCAGAAGCACTACCTGTAGGATGGGCTTGGAAGACTTCAGCCACTGGCATTGGCATTAAAAAGGATAAAGTGCTAAATGCTACCTCCAAAGCAATGACAATATCAGAAGTGGCTTCTTCAACCTTTCTGCCATGGCAAAAAACTCCAAAGTTCTAAAGATGACAATGCTTACCTGACCTTTCCTGCCTCCTGCACCTTCATACTGGTAGTCTCTTTAAATGTTCTATTAGTGCTGAAAATATACATTTCCACTGCTGGTGCCACACTGTGCAGGTAAATCTACAATTACAGCTTCAAATCCGCCCCCCCCCCAAAAAAAAAAATCTTAAAAAACACAAATGAACGCAAATCTTCCTCACAAACATTCAACCAACATGCAACCACAACAGTAGGAAAAAGGTTAAACTTTTTAAAAAGCAGAAGCATCTCCTGAATGTCTAGACTTCCCTGTATCTAGATACATCAAGAGGAACAAGATCATACTGCCTGCACAACACATGACAAATATATTTCAACATGTATCTAGACATTCTTACCCCGTCCTAAACCTGTTTACTGATGGTAAGGAATGGAAAACATATACACTATGTATATAAACTTTACAGCCAGCAAATGAGGAGCAGTAATGAGGAGTAACATAACCCATTTGCTTTATTACCAATGCTACTCAGAAGATTGACCTTCAGAACTTATATACAGATCACACAAAAGCTCTGTACTATAACAATGTTTTTTTGTTTTTTTTAACCAGGTGAATGATTTTTTCAATATGTTTTCTAGTCCAAGCAATGGTTTGACCACCTGCAGCATGGCAGTGTAGTTGTATACACATAGATGTAATCCTATTCTACTTGGCATAAACAACATGTGTTTATATCTGCTTGGCACCGTACAACTAAAGCTGGGTTGAAATAAATCTCTACTGTTGGTGCCACACTGAACATGAAAGTCTACAATCACAGCTTCAAAACCAAAGGAAACAAGACAGGGACAGCTTTTGTTTTCCTACATGCAGAGGTGTAATAAGGAAACCCAACATGCTGGCTGTCTGACAAACACACATTAAACAAGCATGCAACAAGCAAAGTAAGAGCAACCTCATAGAAGAGAACATGAACATGTCAGTTATTCAAAGGGAATCGCATGATAACTAAACCTAAATATTTCCTTCAGTTCAGGTTTAAAAAAAAAAAAAATCATGTTTCATAGCATTTGTTTTCATTTTATTGAGAGGGTAACATATTGCCACAAAGTCCCATGTGTCAAGCTTAAAGACACACTGTCACCAACCTAAAAAATGTCAAGTAAATGCATTTTACTTGCTTACTTACAGACTTTTCTATTCGATGTACAATTTTTTGTTAAATTAAAAATGTGCCTCTGAACTTGCTAACAAATTTTACTATGAAGAAAAGCAATTCACTTATTCTCTGCATGGTTTATTAATAATTACCTTAAACCACTACAAAGGCTTGCCAAGGAGGAGGAAGACTAGATTGGAGTTTCTCAAAGCAATGAGTGGTTTGTGCCTCTCAGGGTAGAATCAATGACAACAGTGATCCTTGGGCGATCTGTAAAGGTGAAATTCTTCCCACTGACCACCCCACTAACGTACTACAAGCTGTGGATATATTAGATATTGCACAAATAATCTTATGGAAAGCAGTGTTCTCCCCAGGCCCTTTTAGCCGTATGCACCACCCAGAACTTTTCAGTAACCTCCTGGCTGTTTTTGGGTGGTACTGAAGAGTTGGGTCACAATTCAAGGGCTGCCACCCGCCTTCTACTTTTTTCCCCAAACGGCTTAAAAAAGTTCTGGGTTGAACACTGTAAAGACTGATGTTGAAAGGAATGGTCCAAACAGGGTTTCCAGGATCTCACCATCTTTCCAGTGAATTTCCTCAAGAGGTTTTGTTAAATTGATGAACTAATCTATTTTCCCTCTTTTGAGTTTTTTTCCGATTTTAAATATCAGCATCAAAGGAATGGATTTAACTCTCTTAGATTGTTGCAATCACTATGAAGAAAGAGTTATTCTGGCTGCAACCTACAGTATTCTAAAAGATATTTAATGTGTATTTTTTTCCATTTAGACACTGGATAATTACAGTTTTTTATGAAAGAGAAAATGTTATATAATATAATGTAGTAGGATTTAGAGTTTTAAAAAATTGCCCGAAACCTATGGCAACCACATTTCACTTTGCCAGTGGCACATTAATAGACATTGGCTCTGATTTATTAAAGCTCTCCAAGGTTGCAGTGGACATACTTTCAAACCTGGAATGAAAGTTATTTGCTACTTGTTAACAAATGGTTTAAATCCTGGACCAAATAAATCCCAGGTTTGCTGGATCACTCAGCTTCACCGATAAAGGTGTATCCTCTCCATCCTTGGAGAGGTTTAATAAATCAGGCCCATTACCTCTAATTGGTTTCTATGGGGGAAGGGGGCCTGGATTTTGCACATTTTTATATTACAGGCTCTTGTGATGATAAAGAAACCCAAAATGTTACAGCCGTCATCAGTACAGGTGAAGAGGAGTAATCTTCCAATAGGGTTCATCAGTCTATTGTTCTCAGCTGTCCACCTTGCAACCACCCCCACCCTAAGGTCACCACTGTCCTTCCTGGCCACAAGGTGAAAAATCAAACAATAGGTGCTAAGATGGTGTTTTTGTTGCAGAAGGGTTATCGCCTGTCCTTTTCTGCAACAAAGACCTGCCTACTCAGACATTTTCAAAGCAGAACTTTAGTTTATGCTTTATTGAAAGATATAATTAAGCTATGTAACTGAAAATGCAAACCCTAAACTGGTAAAAAGCAGCAAAATAACTTTGAAAATCGCTAATTTTTTTTTGTTTAACACTCTTAAAAAATGAGGGTGCTTAATATTCCAACAAGTTAGTTTTATTAGTATAAAACCAGATTCCTTATTACAAGGATAAATGTAAGTCATCTGTGAATAGAAAACTCAAGGATCAGCATAAAGCTCATTTAACTGCCAGCAGTGTAATTCAACTTTTTATTGAGCATAATAATTCAACACACCTGTCCTTTTCTTACTAATTTTTCTTTAGCAAAAATTGACAGAAGTTAGAAAAATGAATCCCTAACATAAATTATTGAACAGTCAGTTCACCAAATTAGTAGCTCAGTTTCTCAGAGTCTAGGGGCTGAGAGGCTGGGATGACCCCAGTTTGCCGCTGTCCTTTCTCAATCCAATCAAACAGCAGGCTAGGGGAGTGTACTTGGCCATGCTATGCTGCTGCACCGATAGTAGTCTCCTGCCTGGTAGTGGTGCTTAGACAACAAAATTGAAAAATTACAAAACCTTTGGAAAGTTAAGGTACAACTGGAAAGAAAATACTTTTTTTTTTTATTATGTAAACATTTTGAAGCAGCGTGTTAAAATGTTTTGCAAGACAACAAAACTGGTTTAGGATTACTTAACACTTTTATCACGCAATATTATTTTAAAGTGTGTCACACTTTGGCATTTAGTGTGAAGTCCCATTTCTGACACTAGGCAAAAGTGGAGCAATTGAGGCTTTAAACAGATGGCTTCGGAGATTATGTTATCAGGTGGCAGAGGGAAAAGACAGCACACAATACATACACATTACTTGTATTTCTTACTTTTACATGAGAAGTGCAAACCAAGGCTACGTACACGCCAGATGATTCTCGTCTGATATCAGCTCTAAAGCGATTATCCCGCATGTGTACAGCACTCGTCGTCCTTCATTCACGTATCCTTCCTGGCGATCGACGAACTAACGTTCGTAATAAAAGTGAAGGGGAGAAAGCGCAGTGGGGTGCCGCTCTGTCGTTTTCCCCTCTACATAGAGCAGATGGCGCTGTACATACAGCACTCGTTAAAGCATCGTGCAGTCTTTTGTTGTTGGAAAGTAAAGGGAAAGATTCTTTCCAACGACAATTATTGCACGTGTGTACACAGTAACAGCAAGAAGGTTTTACTTTCCACAAAATAGAAAATTATTGCTGGTAGTTCAATGTCTAGGGCATACTGTGAAAAAGTATTAGACAGAACTTTTACTTAGTAGACTAAAAGGCATTCAGTATATAGTTGTTGCACACCAGCTATGAACATTAACAGGGTGTGTACCGAGCAAATATGCAAGTAGCACTAGTCAAGATAACAAGCAAAGCCTGACATTCAGACAATGACTTTTTATCAGACAGAAAACTGAATTAGTTTTACCTTGTAACTGCCTTTCTCAGAAGTATTCCAGAACAAAATCTGAGAGATAGCCCCACCAACACTGGACAGGAAACATCCCAACCCAAAACACCTTTCTACAAACTTTACAACACAACCAAAGGATTTCATTTAAGGGTACTTAATAATATGGGGGCTGGACCAAGTCATTAGTTGTCATTCTCAGGGTAAAATACAATAGAGACAAGAGGACCAATAGGGTGCTCCTAGTCTCCTGGGGGAGATACCTTTTTTATACATTTTACACATACCTATCTATCCAAATATACACATTATATACTTTACTTTAGACCCAATAGCAACATCACCAGACTTCTGTGCTTCTCTTTACATTCTCTTTTATCCATTTGATAATGATTGGTGAGAGCGGTCAGAAGGTTGCTGTACATAGCTTCGTGAAAATAGGAAGCTGTGGTAAAGTCCAAATGGTATGCTAGGCCTCTATGACTGAAATAACTGAAAGGAGAATGAAAGGGATGGGGCTGGATCAAGCTAGACATCCTGCAGCAAAATAATGATAAAAGCTGATCTACAAGAAGCTAACAGTACCAGAAAGAGTATTGAAATCAGAGTAAACAATTCCATTACAGGAAAGGAATCTGTACAATTGTTTAAGACAAAAGGTAGTCAAAGAAAAAGAAATATAGAAAGCACAATGTTCCAGCTACCTTGAAGTGCCTTGTAAGCACTCAAAAACCTAATCTCATTATTTCAACCATATCCCTGTCAGTAGCAGATGGGATGTTCTGGCCCAGTCATTACTGAGAACTTCAGGGACACAGCATTTTATGAAAGCTGATATGAAGGGAAAGGGTAAGCATCCTAAATGAAATGCTGAATGCTTACTGGAACTCCACACAAACTATTTCAGAGCCTTAATAGAAGGGATAACAGGAAAAAGAGACCAAGGAAGGGATATTTACATAGCTAAAAGACACAAAGTTTCTCTAAAAGTAGTCAGGAAATAATTTACTACTAAACTCCAAGCAGAATCATTTTACCTTTTTTTATGTCTGCTCCGTTTTTCTCCTCTTTATAAGCACTTTCCTCTAATATAGCTTCTTCTCTAAAGCCTGTCAAATCTTTTCAGATTTATTCTGCAATTAGAGGCACCTCTCTTTAAAACAGGGGTTCTTAACCGGGGGTATGGGAAACAAATGCTGGGGGTATGGGACTGGATCTCTGGGTACTGGTAATTAATTTATTTAATGTATTAATTTATACGTGGGTATAATAATAAATCTGAAATAAAAATAGAGAATTCGTCTTGATGTGTCGGATGACATCCGAGTAGTTTTGTCCATAACTGTATCCCCATTCCATGCTTTGATTGCATAAAAACAACAGCAAATACCTCACTAGATTAGTGAAAAGTCTGTGTTATGAGGTCGAGATATTGAAAAAAGTTGCACATTTAAGTTTGTTTTCTTCTTTTGTGTAACACTCAACTGTAAAAATAAAATTATTGGTTTATAATCTGAAACAGGTGAATCAAAGTTTTATTGTAAAATAGCTGTAGCTGTTTGTATATTTGTCATTTTTATTTTTGCTTTTTGTAAATAAATATGATAAAGTTATCAATGCTTATGATTTTATTTCATGTTCTCTTCCTAGCTATCCATATCTAAAGTACAGTAAATTCAAGCTGTTGACATATTTGGGAGTCATACTGGCAACAAATATAAGGAATGGTGATGATTATTTCAACAATCAAGTAAAGGGGAGATAAATCTGGCATCTACCCATTCTAAAGATATACACTAGGCAAACTGCAACCAGCAATAAAATTTTCCAAGTAAATCATAAATCAATGGCAAAGACATCCGAATCTCATGTTATCAAGCAGAAGGAGCTACATATACAACAAGTGTAGCAAGTGATAACTGAAAAGCTGCAGATAGAGAAAATCTTTTTGGATGCATTACAATATGGCACTTGCTTTGTTTTGTTTTGTGTAAAAACAAATTGTGATATAGTGATATAAGGGTATATGCAGAATTTAAAGTTAAAACATTGCCAAGGGAAGCCCTCTACATCTGAGCTGCCTGGTAGTTTATGAGATTTTCACTCTGGAATATGACAGCTTGGATAACAGAAAGAAGAATCTGCTTTAGATATTCCCACTACATACCCTATTGGAACGGACAATGTGGGTACATAAAATATATATATGATGTCCCATATTTAAAGTTAACCATTTAGGGGATTCAAGGTGTGCTGCCATTGTATATCACTTAAAAAGTTGAAATCAAAACTTTGATTAATTAAGGTGTAGGATACTAAATTCAATTCATACTGGACTATAATTTGATTTTACTGGGAAATGAGAATATTGATTCAGGTGGTTGCTTGGGAGAGTCAGATAACTTTCAGGCGAGTCATATATATCTCACAAAACTTTACTATAAAAGGGGGGAAACCTATGTAATTTTTTTGCACGCCTTCTATAGCATCAATAATGTAATATTTGCCTATACTTTCTGACCCTGGAAAAATAACAGGAAATAATAGCAAATCTTGTCCAGATTTGCACCGCCATCTTCCTCCCCTTCTTCTATCCAGACACGATCTTCAGCCTTTGTGATTGGCCGCGACGAAAAAAAAACATTTAAATTCATTCATCTCTAGCATATGCTAGGGTGGGCAGGATTGCCAGGTTTCCCTTGCAAGAGAGATTAGGCAGATAAAACAAATTATTGTAGCAGGAACATCACCTGTTTTTTTTCTGCAATAATAAGCATTTGTAAAAGTGGAACTTAAGAGAAAGAGAGACAGGACAATCCACAAGAGCCCGGTCACAATCCAAACAAAAAAATATGTCTGCTGATTTCGATGCAAAGGCAACCTGTTCACATGTCAACAGAATCAGACACGTCCTTGGAACCGGTTGATATTGCAGATAATCAAGTTGAAACACAGAAGCAGCCTGGGGATATCTGCAGAGAGTAGAAGAAACTTACTTTTTAACATTTCTCGCATTCTAGAAAACAGATTAGTCTTCTGGTTTGTACTAGTGCATAATTGAAGTGTTATTTTTCCCTTTCTGGCAATTATTATTATTTTTAGATGTTGCTTTTATTGTTTCAGAAATATAAAAGCATATTTAAAGTGAACATTTTTTTTTGGATGGAGAAAATTGCTAAATCCCCTGTGTGTCTACTTCTGGAGAGATATCCCTGCACGTACTTTTTAGTAGGCAAACCAATATACATAAAAACTCCACAAAATGAGGAAAGTCGCCCTTAGACAAATGTCACCAAAACAGTGTCAACAGTGGAAGAATTTCTCTTCAACCCAACTCGGGTGACAACTTAAAACATTTGGACTTAGGCTACGTACACACGTGCAATAACTGTAGTTAGAAATATATTGGCTAACGACAGATCAACAATTAAATATGATTATTTCAAATATAGTTAGTTCAAATATAATCCACTAAAAATGTACACACACTAGATGCAATCATTTGAGCGATGCAGGAAGTGACTTGTACCAGAAAAAGTGTATTGCAAAACCATCCCCAATCACTGAACGACCGTACACACAATAGATAGTGAATGATCGTCGCCCAATGAGATCTGCTGGAACGGTCACTCCTTTCCAGCAACATTCCTTGTTCATCTGCATCGTTGGTCTGTCGTTGTGCAGTTTTCTTGTTAACAATTATCGAACTACCGGTCGCAAATTGTTCGTCTCCAAAAACAATTAATGCACACGTGTACGTAGCCCTCAAGTAAATTAGGACAAACAGCAAGCCAATCTACATCTACAAGTCAGATGATCATTGCCTGAGAAGTACAATTGTGCTAATCTTGGGTAAACAAATCTAACATGTGCACAGCTGCCCTCCAATGTTATATCAATCTGTGCAGGCTGATTGATAAAAGGCTGATCAGGAATGACTGCTACGCTTTCTTGTAACTGTGCAGTAATTTGTGATATTTTTTTTTCAGCTCTATGCAATGGCTTGTCAGCGGTTAAATCGTCAACAAAATATCCACTCAGATGTTTAGGTAAATGAAATAACGATCTATTCAAATCTTGTCCCACTGCACCTGTAGGTCCATCCATCAGATACCAATACATGTGGATCAATGTGAGCGTGCTAAAGTCAGGTCAGGGATAATATTAGTGTTTGGCCAGTATTATTTGGGTGGGTAAACTAAGCTTTGGTTGTTCAGGGAAACACAACAGGTCTGCATTAATCTTTCGCTCCTCTTCAACATTTTATACCTAAATAAAGCACGCGGTACTTCCTCATATGAAAAATCATGTGACAATGTTGGGCCAATCAGCCTGGTCACATGGGTGTCATTTTCTTGCATAGGTAGTAACTTGTTGTTTATTTAAGACTTGCCTTCATTCCCTGCAGCATAAAAGAAGTGGAGGAGTAAAAGGTAGACAAATGTTTGCTGTAGAGCAGGTTGACATAAAGTAACCCACTCACAGAGCTCAATAAAAAAAAGCAATCTCGGAATACTCCTAAATCCCTACACCCACTGAAGGGGTGACCTGCATCCCCTGCTTCATTCTGTGCCTCCACACACCAAGCTTACACCACTATTATACCACAAAGTCACAGTGCACAGCAAGGGATAAGGCATGAAGAACAAAGAAAGCAAAGCCAAGGCAGATGCAACATTTTATTTTTTTTTACTATTTCTCACAAAGCACAAAAAACTGCTTGCATGTAAATGAAGAAGTGAGGAGAAATCTCCTCAATGGGAGGCAAACTAAAAGTTCTAAAAGGTGAAACTACATAAGAGAAGTAGTACAGGACATGAAAGAACACTCG
>NC_092871.1:28518010-28528160 GCF_032062135.1 Pyxicephalus adspersus
TCTTACCATCTGAATGACACACAGCTTCATTAAAAAGAAAACTAATGCAGCCACCCATTGCAAGGACTGCTAAACTGCAATATATAACATTTTCATTTTTGGGTTTAGATGCATTTATTTTTTAGCCAGCCAAAACAGCTGCCCTGAACATTCCTCTGTTCTAGGTGGAAATCCCTAAAGTATATATCTAAACTCAACCTAAAAAATGGAAAATACTGCAGTTATGATTTCCTAAATGTAGCAGATATATTAGTTTTCTTTTTTCTCCACAGCCTTAAAAGATTTTAACATCCCAACTTATATGTTGTTCTGTAGGAACACTAGGAATTTAATCTCCCAAACAGGGAACTTCTTTTAGCGCAGAAAAGTTTAAAATTCCCTGCAAGGTTATGATTGTGCCATTTGCCAGGACCGTGTATGAAGACAAATGTCTGAGTACATTGGGGACACCTAGACTTCAGGACCTAGTTTGTACACAGCTTTGAAGCACGTCAGCCGATGCATCATCCTGCCTGAGGTCTCCGCAGCCCAGACTATAAAACACATAAATGAATGCATCCGTGTCACAGTATGGCTACTGCAGTACCAGGTAGAATGATGAATGGATGGAACGATGAGTAAAATCTCCACAAGGTCCTAAACAGCAGATGTTAAACAACTGTAAGAAAAGATACACATGTGCAGAATCTTTCACATTCAAGCAAACAACTGATAGTACAACTTTACCATGCTCTGTGCCTTCTCACATTCGTCAGTGACAGGGTGGCATTAAGCTGTACTGTTTATTTAAGCCACTCCAGCCTGCTGGTTTTGCTGAATGAATACACTGAGCAGTGCATGGGCAGCTCAGTATACAGACAATTCTGAGTGAATTAAGCAACCAGTGCGTATGTGCAAATGTTCCATCATCCCAAACCCCATGAGAATGCTGTGTACCCCGGACCTGGAATAAAACTGGGTGCAGAATAAAGCACTGGTGTCCAAGGTGACACTTTTAGCAGATAAATCTGCTATGATTTGCAAATGTGCTATAGACACTTACTGATGATTGGTAAAACATCCTGAAGGGTTCATTTCTGCTTTAACAAATGGCATAAAGTGAGGTGGCCTTGAAAATACCCAGTCTGGTTCCTAAAACAATCGACCTATACCTTTCTGGCTGCATTTATCCCCTACCTCCCTTACTTTGCACCACTGCTGTCTCTTGCAAGTGTTTTCACATTCTAACCCTTCATCAGAGCAGTGATGAAGTGACATAGTGGTATATGGAAGCATGGTGGGGGACACAAACATCCAAAGCTCACGTTAAATGCTGAAATACTGGCAGAGGTGTCAGTGCTGGAAAAAAGGGGAAGTAGGAGGCTCAAGTCACAGTAAAATAAGGGTAAAGTATATTTTCTGTTACAGGGAACTGCTGGTTTTATGTCGTTAGAGACCTAACTATGTAACTTGATTTTAAAATTTACCTTTGTTTATCAAATAAAATTATAATTCTTACTTACCCTCTCCTCAGATTATAAGGCTAAGTTTAGACAAGCAGTGGAAAAAGCAGTCGCCTCCAGGTGGTTGGCACCTTTCCTGGTGGTGTGCCACCCAACCACAGTGCCATTTTTTAACAAGGCAGCATTTGTTAAGCGGGTGGCACTGAACTAGTACTGTACCCATTCATTTTTTATAGGTGGCTCCAAGTGAGACGCTATATGTAGAATTTCAACTGTGGGCAAGGTTCAATGACTTGAATTGATTGTGCCACCCAATCACAGTGCTAGTGATAGCAAGTGGCACTGAACAACTCAATACATTGCCATTCATGTTTCACAGGTTCAGCAAGTGAGATTCCATATGTAGAATCCCAACTGTGGGCAAGATTCATCAGGAAGCGTTATCTGCACCGCTAGTTTGAGCTTAGCCATTTTTGTAGTGGGATCTCAACACAAATTGAGCGCCAAGATGCCAGTAACCAACATTACAAAATGATGACTTAGGCTCAGTTTTTTCCTTGGCAAATTACCAATGGTTTGGATAACACAGCATGTAAAGGCTGCATATCAGGATAGAAAAGCCTGAAGCATTGCTCAATGGAAAACAGCCCTAACCTTTTCACTCCAGGGGAACCCTTGCTATAAATGTCACATCATTTGGAAACAATATTTAGTACAATTAATTGGAGTGAGAATGCTTTTATGTTTGTTGTCAGAATGCCACATTCCTAAAAAGGATTATTTTTGTCATGCCACTGACTCTGCCAACTGTTGCTGTTCCAGGGACTATGCAGGCATCATTAGAACAATGGCCAATCAGCCACAGCTCGATGGAAAATGATTGAGAATGGCTGTACTGGAAATAAGATTTACAACACTGACCTCCAATCTCTACACTGAAGTATGTGACATGGGCACAGGGTGTACTGTGCTATAGTAAACATACCAATTGTATATAATGCTATAAAAGTAGTAAATGACTGCTCTGCCATGTGTTCCTAAGAACAATAGAAAAAGGAAACCGCATTCTGCAATCACCTACTGTGTTTAATGAAAAGGGAAACACCAACAAACATACTGAACTGCTAATGTGTAGTGAGCACACAAGACTCCATATACAAATGTGTGGAGCCCCTTTGAACAAATAGGCAAACAATTAAAGAAGTTCATCAGACACATTAGGAAAACAGTACAATGTCTGGAATAGATCATTATCTCCAGAAAACAAGAAATCTGAGTCCTGTGCATAGCCAGAGTTGTTATTCTAGGCTCCACATACAACAAAAGACACAACCCAATCCTAATTATAAGGTGACAACTCTTCCGGATGAATCTGGGATAGCAGTCACCCAGGGAACATCGCCAGCTACAGAGATATCCCAGACACACTGCACCAGCATCTGTAAAAACATTAATAATAACACAGAAACAACATGGCAATTCAAATTCAATGACATGCCATGAAGCAAGAGGAAACTATTGATGGAATGTACAAGAAAGTGAAAAAAATGTGTTTATAAACACACACACAATGAATAAATACAGCAGTCCTCCAATGTTTATAAGGCTGCAGAATTTGTTATTTTCACATCTACTCACAATAGCAAACATAAAGGAAAATAATAACAGCCCGATATCTCCTCCGCTCTAAATATTTATCCCACCCTGTGATTTTCACCCTATTGCTGACAGATCTACAAGACACAAACTATTGCAGCTCGGAATTCATAAAAACATCATCAATATATATGCGGTACAAGCACATAAATGAAAACTTGTGAACATAAAGCTCAGATAATAAATGGAAAAGCAGCACAAGGAGCCAATCCATTTGGCTGCCCAGCAAAGAACATGTTGATAGGAGAGAGTGACAGACACATGAGCTCGGGCAGCCATCACCTTGCCCCCTCCAGTGACAGATTGAAGGGGGACTGCCGCAGACAAAAAAGAACAGATCGCCTACTGTGCCACACGGGAAGGTGCTGAGTGACAAGGCTGATAAAAGCCCAGGACTGGATAGACTTAAATGCAAATCTTTTGGCAGGGAATATAGCTGCTGTGTATGTACATCAGCCCTTTACCTGTAGTAGGTTTATATATTGAGGATATTAAGGAATGCAGAGAAGATCCTGTACAGGTATTGGGTTGTGAGTCCTATGGAAGCGTGCTCAGTGACATGATATGGATAGAACTATCTATAAAGCGCTGTGTAATATGTTGGCGCTATATAAATACATAAAATATCCATAGGCTGGAGATGTCTTCCATAGCCCTCCATGCATGTATATGGGATGATGACAACACCACAATAATACACAATGACAACAATACACAATGACATTAATATACAATAATACACAACAATATACAATGACAATACACAATGACATTATTATACAATATGACAATAAAATACAATACACAATATTACACAATGACAATACTCACCAGGCGGTTGCGGAGCTGACGGAACATTGTGGTGGGTGCTGCGGGGGTCCTCTTTACATATGAGTGGATGATGGCAGCATGAAGAATATACAGCAGCTCTATGCACAGTCCCCTGTATGGATGTCTTGTGTACAGCAGATCACCTAAGGCACTGATCACACGTCCCCAGCAGCCACACTACACTGATACACACAGGGCCCCCATAACATCCGTAATCAAGGGCCACACAGTGCCCAGTATGCATGCTGTCCCCCCTCTGCTCTGCCTGCTGCTACACAATGAATGATGAGCCGAATAGTGAGTGCAGCAAGGAAACCCCGGCTCCCCCTCCCCCTCCTCACTACCATATCTGCTGTCCCCGCCTCTCAGTGTGGAGGAGGTGTGCGCACCCAGCCATAGCACTCACACTGCCCGGACTCATTACAGGGCGCCCCTCCCGGGGAAATACACACAGGAGGCAGCTCGTCTATAACGCAGAGGTAGCAGCTATGTGTCCCCCGTCACCCCAATACACAGTAACGGGAACCCCACAACCAGGAAGTCACAATACACAATGGTGATTCCGGGAGGCGGAGCCTCTCTCCACAGTAATTTGGACTCTGCATTGAATGTCACAGCGCCTCCTGCTGGTGCCTGCAGTTCAGGTGCTCTGTGCAGCTGCTAGTATTGGGCAGGTGATCCTAGGACATAGGACCTGATTTCATAAAGCTCTCCAAGGCTAGAGACAATACACGTTCATCAGTGAACCTGGGTGATACAGAAAACCTGGAATGGATCAGGTCCTGAATTGAAAACATTTGCTAACAAAAATTAAATGACTTTTTGAAAATCCATTCCAGGTTTGCTGGATCACCCAGGTTCACTTATGAAAGTGTATTCTCTCTAAAATTAGAGAGCTTTATTAAATCAGAGTCAATGGGCCTGATTTATTAAAGCTCTCCAAGACTGGAGAGAATACACTTTCATCGGGGAATCTGGGTGATCAAGGAAACCTGGAGTGGATCCAGCCCAGAATTGAAAATATTTGGTATCCTCCTTGGGGGATGAATATGAAGTATTTTTAAATGTAAAAGTAGTACATTTAAAAAAAACGTAGTATTTTAAATTTCCTGCCTCCCAGCCACTGGGTCCCGCCCTCTAGCTGCATGCTCACACCAGGTTACACAGATGCCTGGTCGGCATTGCCGGGGAAGAAATGCCGGGCATCGCTGGAGGACACCGAAGGCACCACCTACCAGGTAAGCTCTTTAAACTCTCTGGCAATTCCACCCCGAGTGAGGCTCTAGGTTCCGCCTTTGGTACTAAAAATTAACCCCGAGCCACACTCAGAATTACCGCTAAGGAGGTTAACACAAAGCAAATGACTTTTAGGAAATCTATTCAGGGTTTGCTGGATCACCCAGGTTCACTGATGAAAGTGTATTCTCTCCAACATTGGAATGCTTTAATAAATCAGAGCCAATGTGGGTGCCTGAATTCCATAGCTCCTCATACAAGATGTATTTACATTTGCACAGATAAACTTCTGTTTTTTTGAAACCTATCATCTGTAAATCTTTATGTAAGGTGATCCATCTTCCTCGATCACTGAACCACCGTTAGCCAACAGCAGCTTTTGTTTCCTATGGAGGAGGTGGCAGGAGGGTGCTTCCTTACTATACTTCCCCTTACCCTCTGTACAGCATGCGTTCATTTCCACTGTCGCTGCAAAAGATTCTTAGTGATAAACAATTACTGCATACATGTACATTGGATGTTGTTATATAGGTGACATACCCCTGTTATTTCTTTTTATTCATTCATCATTCCCATTTCTACAATATAATAAAATACAGTTGTACCTATATTTTTTTAAATAGAGAATGTATTTATATAATAATATATGGAGTATATTTGTCAATGTTTACACATTCTTAAATAAGATTTTAGGAAAATCTGTGAGTGATAACATTGATAAATAGATCTTTATATACTATAAACAACTATAGACTCCTATATTTCCATAATAAACCTTATCTCCGTATCTGAATATAGACCCTGATGTGTCTATAAGTCTATAAAATGACCTTATTATGTCCATTATTATTATTATTACTACTACTAATAATAATAATATTATTACTATTATTATTATTATTATTATTATTATTATTATTATTATTAATAAACAGAATTTATATGGCGCCAACATTATGTAGCGCTGTACATTAAATAGGGAATAATTGCAAATGACAGACAAATGCTGACAGTGACAGAGGAGGAGAGGACCCTGCCCTGTAGAGCTTACAATCTAGGACCAAGTATAGCCCCCTATTTGTATGTAATTGACCATAAACCTTAGTATATTCATATTTAACCCTGTACAATGATATGTTCATAACTGTCTATAGAGCATTATGTGTCTGTAATGCTGCTTTATGTCTGTAATATTACTATACTATACTTGTCATTCCATCCAACTTGTACTTTTCAGTTGGTAAGATTATATCTGTATATCTGTAGTGGACCTATCATGAAAAAAAAAAACATGTAACAGATTTTTACATAATAAAAAATGTTTTTCCCATTTTTTTTGTTTCAATCAGTTTTATTAGAATTTTTGAAAAGTCAGTACATAAAAGAAAATATCACGTATATGAACAAAACAAAAAGGGAGGACAAAAAATTCTCCCTTAATATCAAGTACAAACAGTATGAAAACACATGTGACATTTTACATTTAACAATTGTCTAACAGTGCAAATGAGTGCTTATACGTCTGCCATAACATAAAAACCTGGGGTAAGGGGAGATACAACAGTAAAATATTCATGTCTAAAAAGAGAAAGAAAAACACATACCCCTGTGTTAATTGGAATAGCGAAACTAATCCAACACATGTATTTAGTGTATCAACTAATATACTCGTCTCTGAATTTTTTCCCATTTTTTATTTAATCATTTTTTTTACTTTTTGTTTTTTACATTCTGCCACACTTTCCGTGTTTTACTACTGTGGTGATATAGACTGAAGGGAAACCCCACAGACTCCTGGAATGCTGGTGTCACATATCCCAGGAAACTTTAAAAGTTTCATCCAGTTAGGCATATATAGGGGTTTTTACCTCTATCTCATAAAAACTCTGCACCAGCCCCCAAAAACTTTACCATCCCTTTTCCCTTTTGTACTTGATAACTGATGTTTGAAAAATGCATAGATGCATAAAGAGCGATTTATAGCATGGTCAATAATGTGATTGCCTAGTATGTTGTCGTTGGGGTTATCACAGTGACCACAACCTGGTGGATATCAACAGAAAAGTTGTACATGGCTTACTGGGAATAGTAGTCTATCAGTGGTGTTGTGGTGAAGGTGGCCGGTACCTAATTGGATTCCATGTCCTTGAGAACTGCCATAGGCTATTCATATGATTTTTAAAAATATTTTGGGCAAGCTTCATTCATCTCGTATTACAGTCCACTTTGCTGCAAACCAACCCTCATACTTGTGTTAGTAGATAGTGAACCCAGTAATGCCTATAGAATGATAGCTGCTTGTGCCATACAGGTGGTCCCCAGTTTACATATGAGATAGGAACTGTAGGTTTTTTATTCTTAAGTTAAATTTGTATGTAAGTCGGGACAGGTACATTTTAATAAATGCAATATATTATGTTTGTCTCAACATATTATTAGGCAGTGTGGTGTCAGTTACTGTATAAAATCCTTACTGTGAGCTAATCACAAACAAAGCAAAAAAACAACTTTATGGAGCCTAGACATTCATTAACTTCTGCAGCAAGCTGTGCTTTATTATGCAAAAAGAAAAAATTGCAGAGTTTGTCTTGGTCAATAAAGAATTACAAGAGGCTGCAGAAAGAGCTCCACCCCAAAGCTAGGTACACACTTCCAATAATTATTGTTAGAAAACAAACGATTACGACCGATCAACGATTATGCAGGATTATTTTCGAACAATCATATTGTGCACAATTCTGTACATGCTGTTACAATACAATTGTTCAAATATAATCCACCAACAGTGTCCACACGCTAGATACAATCGTATGAACGATGCAGGAAGTGACATGTAAAGGAGAAAGTGTACCGCAGAAACATGCACGATCACTGAACGACTGTACACATGATAGATAGTGAACGATCATCGGCCAATCAGATCCGCCGTGGCGATGATTCATTTCCAACGACAATCCTCGTTCATCAGCATCGTTGGTCACTTTTTTTTGAACGATTTTTGGCCAATCTGTTGTTCGTCGATCGTTCATCGGGGGTTTCTAACGATAATTATTGGACGTGTGTATGCAGCTTTAGATCACCCACAACCTAGCTTTAGCTCCCCCCATCAAGCTCCTGTCCTGCACATGAGTGAGCAGGAAAGCCCCGTTCGTATTTAGGAGGCGTCCATGTGCCAGATTTACTTAGCCTGGGGACTACCTGTACTACTCCACCCCTGGCAATGTGGACTGTGAGCAAGGCTTTAAAAACATCTGTCTTACTGTGGCCATTTCTCCAATAGTCATATAGCAAATAAAGAATATCACTTTTAGCTAACCTCTAGAAATATTAGGGTTATTCGCATGTCCAGTGATCTTTATTTTGAGCTTCCTCTACTAATAGGCAATTTACCTGGTAATTTTGAAATTATTCAATTCTCTAACAAAATGATATGTATCTATACCTTACCTAAAAACTATACTTTTGTTGGAATATTGGTTTTGGTGATTTGATATCTAATTGATTATTGTTACCTTCTTCATTATAGTATTTGGTTCCTTTTACCATTTAAAACTCCTGATGAAGAGGAGATATGTCAGTGAAACGTGTTGAGTGAAACTAAAAGTTGGAGTCTACTTATAGAAACATATGAACCAATTTCTGAATGCGATACTGGATGAAGACATGAAGCAACCCTTTTAGGTGGATTGAAAAGATTAAAATGTGCTTATGTTTGCTTTTTTGTATTATTGTTATTAGTTTTTATGAAGAAATCTTTGTAATAAAAGTTTTTTTTTTATAGGTACATTGGTTATTGTTTTGCATTTTTCTTTTACTTTAAATTCCTATAACATATACTTTTGGTGTTTATTTAGTTTTCTTTGTCCAATTTATTGGAATGGGGCATTCAGTATTAACCTCAACATAAAGAATTTATCTGGTTTATTAACTGGTTAGTTGGTCTGAAGAGGCGGGCCAAACAAGAGGTAATGTGGCTGGCTATGGGGATGAGGCAGGAAGTAAAAAAACACATATGTTTGGGAAGAAAACACTAGGAAGAGGGAACAATGTGAGAGGATTGAGGGGCCAACCTAAAACAAAATCTTGAAGCAGTCATGTGCATAAACCAACAGCGGGTCCGATATATTAAAGCTCTCCAAGACTGGAGAGGATTCACTTACTGGGTGATCCTGGAGTGGATTTCTTCAAAAACATTTGCTATTTGATAGCAAATGTTTTGAATCCTGGACCAGATCCATTCCAGATTTGCTGGAGCACTCAGTTTCACTAATGAAAGTGTATCCTCTCTGGTCTTGGAGAGCTATAAATCAGGGCCACAGAGATATTATAACAGAAGCATGCATTGGTGCCTAAGTGTTTGTTGAATAAAAGGCTTTAAGTTTGAAAGATAAGTCATTTAATGTCCAACCTGCAGTGAAGTTTTTGTCTAGAATTTTTTCTAGTATATATAATTCTTTCTCTAGTTGTTGAACTCAATGGACTTGTGTGTTTTTTAACCTAACTAACTTTGTAACTATAGAACATATACTCTGCCTTATTTTATTCTTTAAGATAATACACATGGAGAGGTAGAGGAGGCAGACCAGATGAAAAAGACAGATGATATGAAGCAGATCAGAAGCTGGGATGATAATATAAAGATGCAGATATCCGGGTGACTTCTACATTAGTGGACTTTCATCTGAAGATTTCCTTATGGTTTGAAAGACAATAAACTCTCCTATGGAATTCCCCTTCCATATATATTGTAGAAACGTTCTAGGACACCTTGCTTAATCCATTTAACAGAACATTGCCAAGATGAAGTCTGACAGCCCCCATTCGGGGGGTCAAAGGGGAATTTTTTAAATTCATATACAATATGGAAAGTTTGTTTGGCCTTAAAAGCAGCTGAGAAAACATGCTAAAGCTGCGTACACACTTGCAATTTTTGTCGTTGGAAAGGATCTTTCACGATCCTTTCCAACGACAAGGGAGTGCACGAT
>NC_092871.1:28528451-28541941 GCF_032062135.1 Pyxicephalus adspersus
TTTGCCTTGTCTGAGGCTAGTAGCTATTTTTAGTTGCTGTTTTTTCTATATTATACAAAAAAAAAAAATAGGAATCAGATATACACTATAGTTTTGCTTTCAAAAACAATAGGCAGGCAAGATTTTATTATAGAAAGGACAGGTGAAATCCTTTCTGCAATAAAACAAACTTACCTGCCTGTTTGCAATCTTTTTCTTGTGCTGCACATGGACACGGGGAAAAGGAAGTGAGAAAGGATGGGTGAGTGTAAATAAAAAGTTGTGATTGGGCAGGTAAGTTTATTTTATTGCAAAAGGTTTAGGGGATAAAGATATAGTCTGTCTGGTCAGAATTTTTTATTTCAAAGGTTTAGTTCTGCTTTAAGGTGGAATGTTATGCCATGGCTATTTTCTTGATTTTACCATAGCAAATATGCAATATATGTAGAAGATAAAGGATTAGCTACTAATCTGAGCCCTCTTTATAATGATACAATTTACCTAGTTTGTTTAAGAAGGCTGCCCGAAAAGAAAGTGTTGTAGAAAGGAAGAGGAAGCATTTTGCCATGAGTTTGGAAAAAACAAACAATCGTTCAGCTTTAACTGAAGGTACTAAACTTTTATTTATATCCTCAATAGCCACAAAGTATCTACATTCACTATGTGTGCACCAAATGTCTTTGCAAACCTTGACATTACCTATATTGAAACAACCATGCCATAAATTAGGACTTTTTGTTAAAAAGACATTTTATTATTTTATATCATTCATCATTATTAGATCTTAAAATTCCAAATAATTTGAAATTAAATCTTTAGCCAAACTCAAAACATTAAATTAAGGGCCACATTATATATAAGGTCATACCATTGCTTAGCAAAAGCAGGGTTTAGATAATGATTTGAATAATTTTGCCTAGGCTGTTCAGAGAGCAGAGCTGTGGGAGAAATTCAGCATACCCACTCACCACAGGCTGCCTATGGTACACTAGAGTGATTCCAAACTTGACAGTAATTGTCTGCTGTATTTATTACATGATGTTAAGAACCAAGAAACCTTGTTTCCAAAAAATGTTTTCACGATCAGAATTCCAACTAAAATCTATGGATTATCCCATCTGTAATGTTAGACTTTTTTTTACTTTAATCATGGAGGTCATGTAGGAGATAGCACCTTACAAGATTGTTCAATAACAGGACATGACCACATAATATGAAGCATATTTGCATATGATATTTTTACAAGTGTGTTGTAGGTTTTGTAGGGTTATGGTAAAAGCACACAAGGCCCTGTGTATAATTTTCATGTAATCTTCAGACCAATATTCTGATTGTGTTACAACCTGCACAGATAGGTCATCAGGCGTCTTTTCTAATGCTACTCCAATTTGTGCATGCAATAGAGTCTGGTTGGCCTGGATTTCCGTGACCCTAGGGTAAGTGCACAGTTCTGGCAATGGGTTTTTTGTGACGTGCACATGGCAGAATACATTGTAACATAGTGTGCCCATAGTGTGCCCAATAGATGTATCCACCAGTGCATAGCAGAGAAACAATACTGCTGGAACTTAATAAGTATTACACAGTTACTGTGTAAGGAGACAAGATTCATTTATTTGGTGTCTATTTCTTAGTAGTTGTAAAAAGGACAGCAAGCTAGAAATAAAAACGGTCTTTGTATTAGGCATTGTCACTAGTGTTGGTCAAATATCTCACTATTTGATTAGACAGCTATTCCATCGAGTAGTGAGATATTGTTAGGGTGATCGAATGCGAATTCGAACACCATTGAAGTCAATAGTGGGAGAATTCAGGTTATTCTTAGGGACTATAAAGGGCTGCAAAAGCAATTGGATGGCTCTTGGAGCCCTTTACCAGTTATATGTGTTCTTGGATAGAGAAACTCTATCCAGGAACACCTACTACAGGGTTGCAGCAGCGATCCTGATTGCTGTTGCTAGTAGTATGTGTCCTTGGATAGAGTTTCTCTATCCAAGAACACAGGGCACTAGATGTAATGAATAGGGAAACTTGTCCCCATTCAACCCCTAGTGCCCCAGGGATCGTCTGCAGTCACAGCTGTGACCGCAAAGGAACTGAACTGCAGATAAACTCTCCAGTTCCACTACCATGAACCTGTAGTGCCCGGGGATCGCATACTCCTCTCAATGATTGCAGATTCTGCTGCAATCATTGAGAAGATGCGGGTCAGCAAGTATCTCTTACTCTGTAACACACACAGTAATGTTGTAAATGATGCATTTGTTACATTTTTCTGGCAGTGGATAAAAGTAAAAATATAACAAATGTAACAAATGTATTATATTACTATAATATATATTATATATTACATAATATTACTATGCTGGAAAGTGTGTTGAAGAGTAAGAGATATCATGTCATTGTAGGATATAATTGTCACTGTTAACACAAATTAGAGCTTTATCCTTTGTGTTTGCTGGTTAAAAGTTGCCTTGTGTAGGTACATTTGTATTTCATTGTATTAAAAACCACAGCTTTCTAGGAAACCAAAAATCAGGATTTTCATTTAGCCCAGTGGACGCCAACCTTTTTGGACCCACAGACCACTAAATTTATCAGCTCTGGACTGCACATGTGCGGGGGAGGCGGGTGTCACTAAAAGGGAAAGAAACTTCCCACAGAGTGACATCATGATGCCAGGACTCACCCACTCTCCCATTGCAGGCTCAGACCAGAGACCAGTCCAGACACAACCCGCTCACTGCCAGGGGTATTGGGATTGCTAGACAGTCCCAGTTTATTAATCTAGTAATTAGAATTACTGCAGTTAAGCTGAAGAGAGGAATACAGAGACTGTAGTGACAGCAGCAGCATGGAACAGGCTACAAAGACATAGAGGTAATTGGTACTCACCAAATTACAGGTAGTCCCGGGTTAAGGACATCGGACATACAGACACCTCCTAGATACAAATGAGGCTTCCCTGCTCACTGTGTGTGGAACGGAGGCTCAAAGGGGGGCAGTGTGCATGACTTGCAGAAGAATGGAAGGTTTGCCTCTACAGCTAGCAATTCTTGCAAAAATTTCTTAAAACTTCTGATAGGTCCACGAAATTTCGGTAAACTGATTTCGCGGACCCGTTGGAAGATCGAGGAAATCATTACAGGATGATTCGTACAGCTGCATTCATGAATTCAGCCGCAGTACTCCTCCTGTCAGTGTGCGATCCCCAGGCACTAGAGGTTAAATGAGTGCTTGACCCGGGGATCACACACTGGAGGATTCCTATGGTTGCATTCATGAATGCAGCCGCAGTACTCCTGCTGTCAGTGTGAGTACTGTGCTCATCAATAAATGCAGCTGTGGGAATCATCGGAAGATCACAGGATGATCCCCTCGGCTGCATAAATTTATGATAAGCACAGCCATGGTACTCCTGTGTTCTTGGATAGAGAACCTCTACCCAAGAAACAAACTACAGGGCTGCAAGAGCAATTAGGAGCTCCGCTCCCCTGATTGCTCCTGCAGGTCCCAAAATATTTGATCTGGACGGCCGATTGTTCATAGGCAGTTCTCGCTTGCATGCTTGGTAAGGGAGAATGGCCTGATTTGCCGCCAGATCAAATTTTAAAATCTCGCTCACTCATCCCTACCTACAGTATATGGAGATACAGTAGAATTTGGAGTGGGAGTGAACACCTAGGTAGAGTAATGGTCGCTCCACTTACAGCCTCCATTTACCATTTCTGGCTCTGTAATGGTGCCTCTCATCACCATTGGAGGTAGTTTAGATCCTACTCAATCAGGATTAAAACATTTATTTGCTCTTAATACAAGCAGATAAAGGTAAACACAAGTTTGATATGCAGAAACATTGGGACTGTCAAAAACCCTGGGGTCAGTGGGACAAGGGAAGTCAGTCTCCATTGGGGGTCACACAGGATCTCAACTAATGGAAGCTGCACTTTGAGGATGCAAATCTGCTATTTCAAAAATGTGTTTGCACTGAAATATATCCAAAGATGATCACTAAATTCTCATATACTGTACATTTTAATGTTGATGCGTTTTAAAAAGTTGTTTTCAATCTTAGTGTGTAGCCGAAGCTGGAAGGATTACATTATAAAAGAAGGAGGCTACAGCAAAAAAAGCAACACACCACAATTTTTTCACCATAAATAGTTGTGAGATTTTATTGGTACCACTTTTATGCAAATATAATATTAAAACAAACTAAAACAAACTATTTACAAAAATTAAAAGCAATAACAATAACATACTACCACATAAATAATTCATCTTTGTATATGACAATTGTTAAATCCATTGACCCAACGAGTTTCGCCTAATTTGCTTCATCAGGAGGTACATTGCTAAAGCAGTCTTATCCCATTAATTGTCCAAACTTGGCCATTATATTTCTGAGAACACCAGTGCAGTATATGAGGAGAGGCCATAAGAGGCTGAAAACCTTTGTATGTTCAAGGGATAGAGCATATGATCAGCAGACAGAATAAAACAAGGAAATGCTGCCACTGCCATAATTGTTTATGATACAAAGTAGTTTAAAAGTCAACAAAATGTCATCTATTAAGGGTTTGGATCTATTTTAGGTAGCAACATAACCACCAGGCAAAAAGTTTAGGTTGTTACATTCCTTTCTGAAACAAAGAAAAAAATACAATTTATTTAATGTACCTATATTTTGCACACCTCTGTATGTTAGTACCTGTGTCATTATTCCAATGCCAGGCTTATACTATAATCAATTATACCATAACTAGGGATGAGCGAGTGAAATTTTAAAATTCGATCTCGCAGTGAATCAGGCCATTCTTTCTTACCGAACATGTAAGCGAGAACAGCCTGTGTAAATTCAACCATCAAGATCACATTTTTTGGGACCTGCAAGAGCAATCAGGGGAGCGGAGCTTACAGCTCCATCCTCCTGATTGAGATTCTCCTGTGATGATTCCCACGGCTGCATTCATTGATGAGCACAGCCGTGGGACTCACACTAACAGGAGGAGTACTGCGGCTGCAGAATCCTCCTGTGCGCGATCCCCAGGCACTAGAAGGACTTGCCCTCATTTAACTTCTAGTACTCTTCCTGCCTCCCCAGGCAATAGAGGTTAAATGAGGGCTTGCAAGCCCTCATTAAACCTCTAGTGCCCGGGGATCGCTCCCTGACAGGAGGATTCCCACAGCTGTCATGAATGCAGCCGTGAGAATCCTCCTGCCTCCCTGTCGGGGGTTGTGCACAGGAGGATTCTCCTGTAATGATTTCCTCGATCTTCCGACGGGTCCACAAAATTGGAAATTTTTTAGGAAATGCATCCCAGGTTTAAAGGATGACCCAGGTTCTCCCATGATAGACCATTTGCCCCAGTGTTACAAAACTTTAATAAATCAGACCCATTGATTAGGCTAAATGAAAATAGCCTTGTGTGGGGAATTTCTGAACCAAACTTTGCAAAAATTATTTCATTATATATATATATATATATATATATATATATATAAATTCTGGCATAGCACAGGGAATCACTCACGGTAACGGGATGCTTACAGGGCAGATTAGAGGCAGCAGACTCCAAAAGTCCAAAATAACAGTGCTACAGCACACACCCCAGCACTTCACAATAAAACAATAAA
Source organism: Pyxicephalus adspersus (assembly GCF_032062135.1). Taxonomy (NCBI): domain Eukaryota; kingdom Metazoa; phylum Chordata; class Amphibia; order Anura; family Pyxicephalidae; genus Pyxicephalus; species Pyxicephalus adspersus. Next base: position 28,534,068 of record NC_092871.1, read on the forward strand.
CAGTACCCGGCTGGGCATCTGGCTACCTCACTTAGGTTCCCTCCTTTACTAACACTCTATATCAACATTGGTCAACTCAAAGTTTAGTAGTACTGTTTGGCCACTGGCTTTCCTGGAACCCTCTGGCTCTCCCTCAGCCTTGCATCCACTCTGGCTCTCTCTCAGCCTGGAATCCACTCTGGCTCTCTCTCAGCCTGGAATCCCCTCTGTCTCTCTCTCCCAGCCTGTAATCCTCTCTGGCTTTCTCTCAGCCTAGAATCCACTCTGGCTTTCGCTCAGCCTGGCATCCCTCTGGCTCTCTCTCAGCCTGGAATCCACTCTGGCTCTCTCTCAGCCTGGAGTCCCTGTTAGCCCTGCGGGTCATGCCGGCACCACTGCTCCTAGTTGCAGGCGGTCATGCCGGCACCACTGCTCCTAGTTGCAGGCACAGGCGCCGGGTCCTATCTTTCAGGTAGCGTAACCCCACTACCTGTGCTCCATGCCAGGACCCCCCCCTCGGTTAGGTTAACAGAACTGCAGCCTCAGAGGCACAGGCCTTCACTGTGCCTGGGGGGCCTGATCCCCCCTCCCCAGAGCTCAGGGATTATTGGGGAAACCCTCAAAGGACCCTTCTATATAGCAGCTGGGTTGCAGGGGTCTCAGGCGAGGAGCAGTTTAGGGAAGAATCCCCTGTCCATGACTGAGCTATGGGGTGGGGGCTGCAGCTGTCAGGGTGTGCAGCCCCTAATTCCCTGGGAAAGAGGCCTGCAGGCCTGGGGCCTCTCTTGAGGCAGGGGCCCCTTCATACTGTTGGGTCTGTTTGTCTGGCTGCCTTGTGCGTGGGGGCTGACAGGGGGTGCACCCCCTGATCTACGGAAAGGGGTCCTGGGTTGTGTAGGCCTCACCTGAAGCTGGGGACTCGCCCGGTGGATGTTTTGTCATGGAGCCTATAGATCTGAGCTCGGTGGCGGCAGTGGTGGTGATGGCCTCCTCTGCCCCCCAGGCACGGTCTGGAACCAGGAGGCGCTCTTCTCTGCTGGCCAGGCCATGGGCGGAAATCAAGTGTGGGATCCCCGGGACCAGAAGTGACGTCGGGGACTGAGCAGCTGCGTCACAGGGAAGTGACGCAGCCTGGATCCCCCGTTAGGAGGGAGCTCCCCGTTAGGCATAGGAGCTCTCTTCCATTATATTGAGCCGAGCCCCAGAAGCGGTGCAGAGACCAGCTGGCAAGCCCCAGAAGAACGGGGCTGCCAGGTAAGTGTTTGGGGTCTGGGAGGGACAGGGAGATGTGGAACAGGAATCATGGGAGGGGGGATAGGGGTTCTAACATTATGGGGAAAAGGGGGGTTTGGTTGGTTGGTCAGGTGGGGCAGGCTGGTGGTTGGAAGGTCCTTTTGAGTGCGGGGGTTTGGGGAGAGGTGGGGCTAGGTGGGGAGGGCAGCAGGGCTTGTAGGTTTTTGAGGAGGTGGTGGGCATTTTTGTAAGGGGTGGGGTGGATAGGTGAGGGCGGTGGCGAGGGAGGGTTGGAAGTGGGGGTCTTGGAGTTCAAAAAAAATGGGTGGGTCAGGGTCTTGCAATGCAGCTACGTAAAGGGCAAGTAGATTTGGAGGGTGTGTGTGGTGATGTTTGCTCCATTATCGTGGGAGCTTTTTAATTTTGGTAGGAGTTCAGGGACAGCTTTGTCGGAGGGGGAAGGGGGGCGGCAGTCGGCAGGCAAGTAGAAGGATAGAGGTTGTTAACTTGGAGGAGGGTTTAGGTTTAGATAGGAGGGCTGGGGAGCTGTGGGGCACACGGGCCTGTCATTTTTTGAAGTTAGGTGGTGGTGGAGGAGGTGAAACTGGTGAAATGGGGAATGGCGCTGGGAAGGCAAATTGGGGTTAAGATGAGGCCTGGTGTCAGTATGGCGGGATAGTATTTCCTGTTCCCCCCTGGTGTCATTACGGCGGGATGGTATTTCCTATTACCCCCTGGTGTCAGTACGGTGGGATGGTATTTGCTATTACCCCTGGTGTCAGTACGGCGGGATGGTATTTGCTATTACTCCCTGGTGTCAGTATTGTTGGATAGTATTTACTATTACTCCCTGGTGTCAGTATTGTGGGATGGTATACACTATTTCTCCTAGGTGTCAGTACAGTGGTACGGTATGCGTTGTTTCTCTCAGGTGTCAGTACTCGAGGAAAGTATGCTTCATTACTCCCTGGTGTCAGTGCTGCTGATGGTATTTGCTATTGGTCCCTGGTGTCAGTGCTGTGGGATGGTATTTATTATTGCTCCCTGTTGTCAGTGCTTTGGGATGGTGTACTCTATTATTCCCTGGTGTCAGTGCTGTGGAATGGCATACACTATTTCTCCCAGGTGTCGGTATGGCGGGATGGTATTTGCTATTACTCCCTGGTTTCAGTACTGTGGGATGGTATGTGTTGTTTCTCCCAGGTGTCAGTACTGGGGGAAGGTATGCTCTATTACTCCCTGGTGTCAGTGCTATTGATGGTATTTGCTATTGCTTCCTGGTATTAGTGCTATGGGATGGTATTTGTTATTATTCCCTGGTGTCAGTACTGTGGGATGTTATACTCTATTACTCCCTGGCGTCAGTGCTCTGGGATGGCATACTCTATTTATCTCAGGTGTCGGTACAACGGGATGGTATATTCTATTGCTCCCTGGTCAATGCTGTGGGATGGTATACGTTATTACTCCATGGTGTCAAGGCTGTGGGATGGTATACGTTATTACTCCATGGTGTCAAGGCTGTGGGATGGTATACACTATTTCTCTCAGGTGTCAGTACCGCTGGATGGTATATTTTTTTACTACCTAGTGTCAGTACTGTGGGATAGTATATTCTATTAATCCTTGGGGGTTGGTTTTGCGTGCGGGTATGCTCTGGTACTCCCTTGTGATGGTACAGTGGGATGGTTAGTCCCTATTGTCAGTGGTGTTAGATGGTATGTTCTTTTACTTTCTGGTGTCAGTGGTGTTGGAGGATATGCTCGATTACTCCCTCGTGTCAGTACTTTGGGTTGGCTGAGTCGGGTGCTCCCTAACCTCAGGTATTGGATGTTATACTATATTACTTGATGGTGACCGTATGGGGGGGAAGGTTGGTATGGTCTTTTTCTCCCGGGTGTCAGTATGGTGGGAGAGTATATGCTATTACTCCCGGTGTCAGTATGGTGGGGATTGGTTTGCACTATTTCTCCCCGATGTCAGTGCTAGGGATGGTATACTCTATTACTCTTGAGGGAAGTCCTGGGGTGCTCTATTCTATTTCTCCCGGATGTCCGTGCTGTGGGATGGTATACTGTATTGTTCCCTGGTGTCAGTTTGGTGGGATGGTAATCTCGATTTCTCTCCGGTGTCAGTACTGGGGGTATGCTATACTTCATTACTCCCTGGTGTCAATACTGTTGGATGGTATACAGTATTACTCCCTGATGTCAGTATTTTGGCACAGTATGCTTTGTTGCTCGCTGGTGGCTGTCTGGTGGGGTGGTATGCTTCATTACCCCCTGGGGCTAGTACAGTGACTGGTTTTAAAATAGTAGGAGGGTATACAGTGTGGTTTGGCCCTGGCCTTTAGCCCGGCTCTCCGGCTGTTATGGATATTTGTGTTGAGATGCTGGTAACATAATGCCCCTGATTCATCAAGCAGAATCGGATTATCGCTCGCCCCCTATTCATTATTATGAAGGCAGGAATCTGGCTGGCAGTGAGGCGAGTGTACGCAGACACTCGAGTCCGGACCGTGGTAAACCGCGATCGCTGGCAGCGCGTACTTTCGCGCTTCCAGCGAGCGCGGATTTTATTGATGAATCAGGGGCAATGTCTTCCCTTTTGCTTGGAGGGGGGCATGCAGTGGCAGGCATATTCTGGGGTGCATTGTGAGCGGGGTGAAGTCCTGAAACAGGTTCTGGGTGAAAGTTGTTCATGGGTTGTTGAATTCAGTGGCAGGTGATTCTGTAGTTGGTGGGGTACAGGGAGTCAGGTAGCGGGGGCAGGTGGTGGTTTACGGTGCATGGGTTGCCTTTGGACTTTGAGGGAATGATTTTGTTTAAATTTCAAGTTGGGGCATTCAGCTGTGGTCAGTTCAGTTTGTATCGGGTTTTGAGTTGGGCACTATTGCGTTGGTGTGGTGAGAGGTGGACGGCCGTCCAGTTGAACAATAGACAGCGTGCTCACCGGGAGCAGAGGTGGCAGTACATTGGATTTGAAGTACCTGGATTACCGTGGAGTGGGTGCCCAGGTGTGTCCACTCGTGGGTATAGTTCAACATTGCCTGGAGTGAGGTGAATACAGTGGTGGGCCACTTCGGTGGCCACGAATGGGAGTATCGTAGTCCTACATCATGAGTTGGCACCTTTGTGAGAGGTAAGTGGCCCCTTGGCATGATAGGGCTCCATGCCAGGGTGGGCTATGATTTGGGTAATGTTCCAAGTGGGACATAATTCGTGCTGTTAAGCTGGTTTTGAGGTGGCGGCTGGAGTGACCTGGTGTTGCAGTCTGGTCAGTTAAGGTGGCCAGGACCATTTTGGACAAGGGCCTGCTTAATGGAATGGTTCAACTTGAGTATGGTGAATATGGAGTAGTATGGTGAATACGGCGGTAGGCCATTTCTTCGATGGGGAACGGAGGAAGACTAACTGGCAGGATGGAATTCAACAAGCTCAGTGTGTGGAGGTAGCGCTCAGGTGTGAGGTTTCACCGCTGTGGCGGTTGGGGTTTTGGAAGAAGTAGTGGATTTTGGCAGGGGGGGATCCACTTTAGTGGGGACTCTCCCTTTATGGTGAACAGATGATTATGGCTCCTGAGGTGGTGCTGGGTGGCTAGGGGCCAAGGTGGACATGTTGGAAGAGTTAAATTCTTACTGGGTGCGGATTTTGCCTTCTGAGCCCTGCAGCCTTGTTGTTTGGGTGTATAACCAGGATTTTGCAGTTTGAAAACATTATGGATATTGCTGTTACGGTTATGTATTATTCAAAGGGGGGAATTAGGTTGGTGGTTAAATAGGTTAACTTCATTCTAATATGCTGGCGTTATATAATTCCGGTTTAGTAATAATTATAATAATAATAATGGGGTGGTATGTTAATGTATGCTTGCATATCAAAAGTGTAAAATGTATTTATTTATTATTTGATATTTGTTGGTTTATTACTTGAATAAATATTTTTTTTTTTTGGTGGTTAAATAAATGGCTGCTTGCCAGCCAATTTAAATCCAAGATTTCTGTTTGGGAATTTAATGGTGGGGGAGTGGTTGGTAAGTAGGTGGGGGTCGGGGGGAGGTGGAGGTTATGATGATGGTGGTGGTAAAGGGTGGGCTAAAAAGTCTAAGCTACCCTGGTCATGTGGGAATGAGCTGCTTTATTATTATTATTATTATTAGCCAGCATTTATATAGCACTGACATATTGTGCAGAGTTTATGGATAGTTATGGCCATAGTTATCTCACTGACTGCCCCTCAATGGGGCTCACATTCCAATACCTGTATCAAATCTCTGCATTCCTTTATTTCCACACAGAGTGGGAACCAAAAGTTAGATTTATGTAAACCTACTGCAGGCAAACAGGTGACCATACCGGTGATGTTTGTACACGGGAGATGTCCTATCCATTGCCTATATAATATATTAATGTCTTAGTGAGCTGGGGGCACTTTAAGCTGGTATATCATATTTTGATCCTGAACTTGTATATATTAATATTAATATTATAGTTTTTTTGGCAAATGTGTGAATGTGATCTGTCTTAAAATATTGTTATAGTGTGCAAAAAATAAAAGGTATCTCATGGCACACTATCCTTGATGTCCAGCAGGTGGTGCACAGCCTCCTGTCTTTAAACTTAGTACACTTTATTAAATCATTCAGGTCAGTTCTACTTTGTTTAACGCCACTTTAATATTTTTTGGAATAAGTAGAAATAATTAGCTATAATTCATCCTAAAACATTTCAGGAAAAACAAACATACACTTATAGGCAATATTATTAGTCCTGCAATGAACATGAGAACACTAAGGGCATGAAGGGCAGAAAAGAAGAGGAACATACTGGTCACTTGGGATTAGAAAAAAGGTAACAAAATATGTAATCTTAAAATTAAGCATTTACCCCTTGCAGGACTACATCTTTGTAGAAGAAAATCCAAATAGAATGATAAGACATCCAGCTTATCCATATACACAACAAAACAAATAGACAAACACAATGTTACATACCCTGTAGGGCATTGTGACACAGTTTTTCAATTGCAGTGCATAGTTTAAATGAATAGCAGAACATGTAAAGTATAGCACATATCCAACCAACTAAAAAAATAACTGAATATCCTCCTTTTATTGCAACAACCACTTTTCCTATTGCATAGAATGAGATTGCATTTATATACAAATTATACAAAGCCAGATAAAGGGATGGTAGTAGTACTTGATGCATTGCCATATAAAGCCGAACTCCTCAGACAACTGAATGATAGATCCACTCAGTATATTTTGCAGTATAACCCAATCCCTATGTTTAGTAGACACCTGTCCAATGGATTGTGCAAAGTCTAATCTAACCATCAGGTAACACCATGGTCATAAAGTCTGGGGATTGGGAATTTCTTTATCTAGTAGTGGGAGTGGTGTCATTTTATGCACCCATGATTTTCCAGAGAAGGCATTTTTGTGGAATTGTATAATTTTGGAAAAGGGCTGCTAATTTAAAGATTTGCTGTTAGTCAAAAAAACTTGAAAGAGAAATATGACAGCTGCCATTGCTAACATGATCAATAGTGCCATGGGCCATAGTCTTAATGAGCAGAGTAAATATATTCTTGGTCTGTGGGAGGGTATGCACAACCACAATGAACATATGTATATCAAGTGGTCAGGAGAATGCTAGAATGAAAGTAAACTTTGTAAAATAACCAAAAAAGTTGAACTAAGCTAGTTCAAAAAAAGAGAGAATATTATTATATAGAACTTGTTTGAACAGTTAGGCATATGGCCAGTCTGTGCTAAAAAGAAAACAGACAGTGTTACTACTTTTGTCCCGTGTCCCATGCTGTCACATTGGGTTTGGTCATCAACAATTCCATGCAGATTGAGCGGGTGCCACTCACTCGTTCCCCTTCCTTCCGCCTCTTTAGAAATGAATGGCACTGTGTGTCCAGCGCTCATTCATTCATTTCTCTCTGTTTTGTCACTGAAAACGATCTTTCATAAAAAGAAGTTGCAAGTGTTTATGCAGCATGGACATCTCCAAACAGAGGAAATTGTGCTGCAGGCTGATACCACTCAGATACATGGCCAAACAGGGTTTGTAATGGAGGATAGTGGACAATAGTGGATCGGATAGTTCACTGCGGTACCATGGGGAGAGATAGGGGATAAAGTTACCAGGGCAAGCAAAGTTCAGCAGTAGTTTAGGTAGATCAAACATGGTACCAAGGAGTGAGACAAGAGGAGAAGTCAGGTAGGTGAGGCTCAAGTTGGCACATTTCAAACAATTCCAATAGGAAATAGCTAGCAGACTGATATCATCCAACCAAAAACCATTTTAATGAGAATCTGCCTCCAGTGGTGGGGTTAAAATTACAGGTTGCAATATTCTGTTGCACCAACTGATTTCTTCTATCTCAGATGTGAGCCTTGTAAGACAAATGTCCAACCAAAATATCCAGAAACTCCTGAATATGTAACATGGGTCAGGCAACATATAACCCGTGACTTCTTGTCCAAATAACATTATAGGAATCAGGAGATTCCATCTACAAGTCCCAGCCCTGGTCAGGTCAAGTAAATGAAAAAAGAGAAATCAGGTAGGGCAAAACTGAAGTCAAATCAAGAACAATCAACAAGAAGCAAGGGAAATTTCTAGCATACTGAGATAATCCAGCAAGACT
>NC_092871.1:28542256-28562521 GCF_032062135.1 Pyxicephalus adspersus
GAAGAATCAAAAGAAATAATGTACAGGTCATAGCGCTGGTCGAGAAAGAAGTAAATGAGGTTCTTGCTGTCCTTTGCCAATAGAGAGATTGGGGTATTCCAAATACTGCCCCCCACTTGTACTCTAGAGGTGAGCAATGCAAGTATTAAAATGCCAGAAGTAGAGGGGTCCTTTTAAAATCATATCCTCTAAATAATCAATTATTATTGCAATATTCAATTTCTCTATACAAGCATCTTATTTTTTTTACTGGTTGGCATGAATTCTTCATGTATTTTCGTATTGGCGAGCATTGATTATCAATTTATTTGCCAATAATGAAGTAAGGCTTGAAGTAAAATTAAAACTAAAAAAGTATCAGACTTTTAGTAAACATTTACACTGCATGACAAGCCTTTAAAAAAATCTACATAATGTCAAAGTGTTCCTGGAAATCATCTAGAAGGCTGCAAGCTATTGTGAAATACGTACACTTGTCTTGGGTAAAACCATAAAATGTAATCACAATTTTCAATCTAAACTAAATTTCAATCAAATCTAAACTTTCTTGTCATAGACAAGCCCTAACCTGCAGTTTCCTATCTGACTTTGCATACCTACTGAGCAAGGTGATATTATTTTATACAGCCTTGCTTTAACATAAAATGGGAGAATTATAGATGTAATAATATTAACTAACACTACTGGTGATATTACAGTATTATAACAAGCAACTGTTACTTTCATTGTGCTATAACCCATCTACAGACATAGGTATCAAATACTGTTTTTACACATATAGTCAAACTTATCTGGCAATATGGCTTTATTATTTCACCCTAGGCATACATGAGTCATTACCCCCTTTTGTGCAGACCTTCCCTTTTCGTTAGTTATTATGATGCAATTATTAGTATTAAAAAAGTAAAAGGAGAACTACATGCAGGCTAAGTGTGGTTGGGGTCTCTCACACTCCCACTCTCTCCCTTGCTTAAAACATACAAATATAGACTCAGGTTGACTTTAGCTCTGTTAAACATAACTGAAAAGAATAGGTCAGGCAAGGCTGGTTTATGTGTCACAAAAGAAAGTACAGTAGCTATTTTTTGCAGTCTACTATACTAGTTATTATATATCACAATATTAACCTACTGATACATACAGTATAAACCTTCATAATAAACTTCTCTTTTTTGCTGCTTTATATCTGCTAAATCTACAATTAAAAGTTTTGTCATGTCTGTTTAGTATGTGCAATAAACACTTCCTAATTTTGACATAAGTCTAGAAAGGCCTGGAGCGAGGGAACCAAAAGGAAGCATAGTGGAAGGTCAATCGGTGGGAAGACAGTGTGAGAGAAAAAGTTGTATAGAAGTGCAAGAAAAGATTAGAGTAGGCACAGCTAGAAGTAAGAAAAGCACTTTCTGGGTTGGTGTCTCATTGTAGATGTTGGCACAACTTAGGGTGGCTAAGGGACAGGATGCCTCGTGGCCTCAGAGGTCTGGACCTCTGTTGCATTTGAGTCCTGAACCCCCCAGGGCTCGGTGCTGAACCAGGAGCCCCTTACGGGACAGCACAGCATGAACTTAAAAAGGCAGCCAAGAGGAATCCTCAGCTGCTGCGGAACTCTAGGTAGGGAGGGTGAAGAGAGACAAACCCATCAACATCCCTTCTCCCGCCCAAGGATGGTCGGCTGCCTGTTGTAGGGGCGAGCAGTGGTGGAGGCACTGCAAGGCTCCTCCATTCAGGTCATGTGCATGCCAGTCCAGAGAGGCTGCGGAGCCACTGGTCTCTGGTAACATTGGGCCAGAGACAGCGGGCTCCTCCAAGATGGCAGGCCCTGGGAGCCAAGGGATGGCTCTTCCAGAAAGGTTCCAAGAAAAAGGCGTCCAAGGTGGAGACCGGGTGGCAAGAGCACCAGTAGGAGGGAGCCTGGAGCGCTGAGCTGGTGGGTTCTGAGGCTGCCTGCAGTTTTGCGTTCTTGCAGATGGAGAGGTTCAACTTGGACAGGGATCAATGTGAGTGGAGAAAAGGGGAGGGGGACTTTTGGTGGCACAGGATGATCCCATGCACCTTTTAAAAAAGATTAAAAAAAATTAAATTTATCTCATGTGCTGATTCTGCACCACTACTACTGTTCATATCATGGCATGACTTTTGAATAAGCTCCAACCCATATGAATCACTGAAAGTTTTAAAGAATGTTTAGTTAGAAAGACCAGCAGCTAACTTGCACACCTATTCAGGCTGTGACTGAAGTACCATGGAATGTAGACAAACCAGTAGCCCCACACCCTTTTCTTGGTATCTATCACCCTATATGGTATCTATAGTTTTTACTTTTATATATAAGTTAGCGTTTATATTATACTTGATTTTAAATATGTGTTATTGAGGACAGAAAAAAAGTAAGAAAGTAAGAAGAAAGTACCAATTTTGCATTTAATAGTATTCTTATGCAAATAGATACAAAGTAAGGAACATTTGGAGTAAAGATCCACTGATTTTTACCAACTATTTGCAAGATGGATAAATATACTCATAATTAGGGATGAGTGAACGCCTGGAAGTTCGGGTTCAGCCGAACTTTGGCTCAAAGTTCGGGTTCGGGACCCGAACTTGACCCCAAACCCCATTGAAGTCAATGGGGACCCGAACTTTGGGGGCACTAAAATGCCTGTAACATAGTCATAGTAAGGGCTAGAGGGCTGCAAAAGAAGCAAAATGGGGGTAAGAGCAGGACAATTGCCCTGCAAACAATGTGGATAGGGAAATGACATAAAATAACATAGAATAGAAAAAGATTAAAAAATAATAATCTTGAACTAGGAGGCGGAGGTCAAAGTAGAGTAGGAGGTTGAGGAGGTGGTGGACGTGGCGGTGTGGGTAGAAGTGGTGGTGGAGGAGGAGGTAGCCACCACTGTTTTGCTATTTTTTAATTTTAATTTTTTCCTTTTTTTATTTTTGTATTAATTTTTTATAAATAAAGAGAATGCAAAGAGAAAGTGCGCTGGAGTATAACAATGACTGGGTCCGGCCGGTATACTTGTCTATTCAGCACAAGGTACGGACAAGTCCTGTGGGATCCATGCCTGGTTCATTGTAATGAACGTGAGCTTGTCCACAGCTTGGCTGTGGACAGGCGGCTTAGCTTGTCTGTGATTACCACCCCTGCCGTGCTAAACACACATTCGGACAATACACTGGCAGTAGGGCAGGCCAGTACCCCCAAGGCGTAAAGGGCAAGCTCAGGCCATGTGCCCAATTTGGAGACCCAGAAGTTGAATGGGGAGGACCCATCAGTCAGTACGTGTAGGCGTGTGCACACGTACTCTTCCACCATGTTGCTGAAATGCTGCCTCCTGCTAGGGAGTTCTGTATCAGCTGGTGGTGCTGGTTGTTGTGGCATGCTGAAAAAGCTTTTCCACATTTCGGCCATGCTAACAGTCCCTTCTGAGGTGCTGGTGGTGCCCCAGCTGCGTTGACGACTTCTTCCTCCTCCTCTGGCTTCGCCTTGTGCTTCCACTGAGCCCCTGCTGTCAGGTGGGAATGCCATCAGCAGCGCTTCTACCAGCGTGCTCTTATACTCGCGCATCTTCCGATCACGCTCCAGTGACGGAATTAAGGATGGCACGTTGTCCTTGTAGCGGGGATCCAGCAGGGTGGCCACCCAGTAATCAGCACTGGTTAGAATGTTGGCGGTCGTTGCGCAGGCACTGCAGCATGTAGACGCTCATGTGTGCCAGGCTGCCCAGAGGCAACAACAAGCTGTCCTCTGTGGGAGGTGTATCGTCTGTGACCTCTTTATCCCCCCAGCCACGCTCCAGTGATGCCCATGAGCTGCTTTGGGTGCCACCCTGCTCTAAACACGGTTTCTCCTCCTCATCATCCTCCTCCTCCACATCCTCCAGAACTGTGCCCTGGCTGGACAGTTGTGTACCTGACCTCTGTTGGTGCAGNCTTATACTCGCGCATCTTCCGATCACGCTCCAGTGACGGAATTAAGGATGGCACGTTGTCCTTGTAGCGGGGATCCAGCAGGGTGGCCACCCAGTAATCAGCACTGGTTAGAATGTTGGCGGTCGTTGCGCAGGCACTGCAGCATGTAGACGCTCATGTGTGCCAGGCTGCCCAGAGGCAACAACAAGCTGTCCTCTGTGGGAGGTGTATCGTCTGTGACCTCTTTATCCCCCCAGCCACGCTCCAGTGATGCCCATGAGCTGCTTTGGGTGCCACCCTGCTCTAAACACGGTTTCTCCTCCTCATCATCCTCCTCCTCCACATCCTCCAGAACTGTGCCCTGGCTGGACAGTTGTGTACCTGACCTCTGTTGGTGCAGGAACCCACCCTTCGAGCCGCTTGTGAATGACTGGCCTGATAACCTTGGAAACGATCCCTCTTCCTCCTCCTCTTCCTCCTGTGCCACATCCTCTTCCATCATCACCTGAAGTGTTTTTTCAAAGAGACATAGAAGTGGGATAGTAACGCTGAGGACGGCATCATCTGCACTGGCCATGTTGGTGGAGTACTCGAAACAGCGCAACACGGCCCACTTGTTGGTGGTGAATTGGTGCTGTTCTGCAGAGCGACTCACCCGTGCATGCTGCAGCTGAAATTCCACTATCCCCTGCTGCTGCTCGCACAGTCTCTCCAGCATGTGCAAAGTGGAGTTCCATAAACACAAATTATTCTGGTTCAAAAATTGTCAAATGGTCCCTTTAATATAAACATCTTTCCTTAACTTTTATTCCCAAAATGAATATTTACAGAATATTATAAACCAATAACAAAAAATAACAAACAATAACAATAAATAACCATCACATATTAGATCAAACTGACCCGTTTTATTTCTACTCAGATTGCAGGTCCTTGAGGCAACACCACACCTTTTTACCGGGATCTGCACCCCACTGATACGTTGGTCCCTAGGCACACATACCACTGACTCAGGAACGATATCAGCTTCTAGCAGATTACCCATCAGCACCAATCCACCTCCACTTGCTGTTACCTCTCACCACTCCTGAGGCCCCATCCTAGCAATGGTCTCTCACCACCTAGCCATACACTGCCCCTGAGGACCCCAATCGCCTATATTGATGCCACCTAGGGAGGGAAGGCAGAAAATTCCTTTACTGACAATTGTGACCTCTGCCCTTCCTATACAATCCTATATACAGTATAACCCTCTTGTCACCCCATACTGACTCCCCCACAAACCACCAATTACAGAAAGGCCTCGCCTATCACCCCACTATCACCCTACCTACCAGCTCCCCATTTTCCCCCTAATTTGTAGACACCAAAAGGGACTTTTCCCTCCAAAAGATGCTGTGAAATATGGCTGCACCTCATTAACAAAATGATGAGAACATGTAAATAAGTTTTTTTTTTTTTTACCTTCTGTTGGTTCTGTTGGTGCCCACTAATTACAAAGTTTTTAATGTATTTTACCATATATTTAGACAGCAATTGCTTGTTACCAAAGTACATTTTATTTTTTTATCTTCTATTCTATTGTTCTTTGTACCAAAGTAAATTTTTTTATTTGTCTTCTATTCTATTCTATTGTTCTGTGTACCAAAGTACATTTTATTTTCTATTCTATTGCTATATATAGCTTTTTGCTTTAGCTTATTGGTTTAAAAAAAACTGGAAAACTGAGACAACTGATCCATGTTCTTAGTTATTATTATTAACATAATATTAATTAATTTTATAAAAATTTTTAAATATTAACATATTAACATAGAATAAAGCACATTGAATAAAATAAAAATAATAGTAACTAATATTATTATTAGCTTTTCAGTAACTGCATTTGTTGTGTTTCAATCATAAGGGTTATAACAAACATTTTTACTTTGAAAATGAGCTGGAAGACTTAGTTTTGTATAAATAATTGCAGAATCCTAAAATTTCTAAAAAGTCTACCAGAAAAAGGCATATTTGAGAAGTGATTACTTAAAGTGTGTCTATATCTATTTATTTTTAATTGTTACATGGGGAGGGGGTTGGAGCTTCTAACAGATTTGTGGTTTGGTTAGAGAGATTTCCCCTCACTTCCTGTTCTGGGACAATGTTTCACAAGACAGAAATTCAGGGAAAACTTTGCGGTTAGAGAAGGTCACCCTTTTTACCACACAAAAATTAATCTCTCCAAACAAACTCCCACGGCAGTCAGGAGTTCTAATCCTTCCCTACTAAAACTAAAAACAAAATAAATAAATAATAGAATTTGGGGATAGATACCCTTATAAAATATTAGCCGCTCTCCCTAAGACAACCAGTACTGGTAAGAGCAAAGCTTTTGGATGGACTGTGGAAATCTGTCTGCGAAGGACAAATGAAGACGTGAACACAGAAAAATATAAAGTGTTATTTGGGTGATCTGTGCAATGCTTGTAAGCGAGCACAAAGTTTTGAAGCTTATAATTAGTGTTGGTCGAATAGCTCACTATTCGATTCGACCGCTATTCGGTCGAATAATGCATAATTATTCGGGTGATCGAACGTATAATTCGATTTCCATTAAAGTCAATAGAGGAAAAATTTGGGTTGTTTTTCTGGACTGTGTAAGCCCTGAGACGGATCGTGGACAGCATTGGTAACTGGCATCCAGAGCTGGGTACTGGGCAGGCGGCATCAGTTACAGCATAAGGAGGAGGCAGTGGGCCCTGAAAAGAAGCAAGGACGGCATTATTGTTTGATGCCATCACCTCTATTGACAGTGTAGAAGCTATAGCTACTGGAGACATTGCTGTGTAGGGGACTGCCTTTTCCTATCTGCTAGCTGTAACTTTGTAAAATGCGGCATGGACTGAATAGCGCGATCGCGCACGATTCCGGATCGCTAATACGAATGCGCGACTGATAATCCGATTCTGCTTGATGAATCAGGGGCAGAGTGTGAACGGCATTAGTATCTGGCATCTAGAGTTTGTTACTGAGCAGGCGGCAGCATCATTTACAGCAGGAGGAGGAGGCAGAGGGCTCTGAGACGGAGCGTGGACTGCATTAGTATCTGGCATCTAGAGTTTGGTACTGGGCAGGGGGCAGCATCATTTACAGCAGGAGGAGGCACTGGGCTCTGAGACGGAGTGTGGACGGGATTAGTATCTGGCATCTAAAGTCGGGTACTGGGCAGGCGGCAGCATCATTTACAGCAGGAGGAGGTGGTGGGCTCTGAGACAAAGTGTGGACGGCATTAGTATCTGGCATCTAAAGTTGGGTACTGGGAAGGTAGTAACAGCAGGAGTAGGAAGCAGTGGGCCCTGTGACGGAGCGTGGACCGCATTGGAGGTTGAGGCCATCACCTCTATGGACAGTGTAGAAACTGTAGCTAATTGAGACATGAATGGATTAACGAAAACCACACTTTCCATACTTAATATCTAGGGAAACCACATAAAAGGGAACGGGCTTGGTGGAATACGCGAGGAAATACATACATTTTTTATCATTTGTGGATATCTAGCAAGTGCTATCACAGTTAAATATCTGTATTTGTTTCACATAAATACATACATTTTTATGGGTTTTAGGATACATACCAAGTGCTATCAGAATAAAATATCTGTATTTTTTGGGAAAAAATATATAATTTTGTATGGCCTTTTGGATAGATACCAACTACCAAGTGCTATCAGAATAAAATATCTCGATTTTATGGGTTTAGGGATGTATAACAAAGTGGGATCAGAACTAAAGATCTGTATTTTCTGTAGAGAAATAAAGAATTTGTGATGGTCTTTTGGATCGATACCAAGTGCTATCAGAATTAAATATCTACATTTTTGGGAGAGAAATATAGAAATTTTTATGATGTTGGAGATATATAGCAAAGTGTGATCAGAATGAAATATTTGTATTTTTTGGAGAGAAATACCAAATTTTTATGGGTTTTAAGATAGATACCAAGTGCTATCATAATAAAATATCTGTATTTTTTACAGAAATACAGAAATTTTTAGGTTTTTTGTGATAGATTGCAAGAGGTATCCTAAATTTTACCTCTTGTAATATATCACAAATGCCAGAAAACGTTCTATATTTATCCATAAAAAATACAGATATTTCATTCTGATAGCACTTAGTATCTATCCAAAAACCCTTACAATCTTCATTATTTTTGTAAAAAAAATACAGATATTTAGTTCTAATCCCACTTGCTATTTATCTAAATAGCCATAAAAAATATGTATTTCTCTCTAAAAAATACTGCTATTTAATTAAGAATCATAATTAAATGGAACATGCCGCCTTGTGTTTGGGTGGATGGATGCCATGTACCCTCAATATCCTCCTCTGCCCCTTCCTCCCCTTCTCCCATGCCTGCAATGTCCTCCTCTTCCTGGATTTGTGGTGCACTATGCCTAGTAGGCAGGAATGTCCGAAATAATGTTTGAAACTTCATCTCTTGATGCAGCGTCCGCTCTGTGTCGTGTCTGAGATCCACCATTATCTGTTCCAGCAGGCATATGATGGGGATGGTGTCACTGACACAGGCCTGATATCTGCTGATCATCCTGGTGGCCTCTTCAAAAAGGTGACAATACAGTGCACAAGTCCTCAATTTGCAGCCACTCCGCAGGGCTGAAGAAAGTTAGTGTAGGTATACGTCTGAAGCAAACAGACTCTGCCACGTAATCCACTACCGCTTTCTGTTGTTCAGCCAGCCGCTGCAGCATGTAAAAGGTGGAATTCCAACGTGTGGCCTCATCACAAATTAACCGGTGCACTGGCAGGTTGAGATTTCGCTGTAAATCCACTGGCACTGGCTGTGTATGACCGGCGGAAATGCGCTGACAACTTTCTGGCCTTCAGCAACAGCGGCTGGAGGCCTGGGTAATTCCTAAGGGAGCGCTGTACTATCAGGTTCATGACGTGATCCAGGCAAGGTATGTGTGTGAGTTTCCCACAACGCAGGGCTGCCAGCGGATTGGCCCCATTGTCACACATGACCTTGCCTGGCTGAAGTCTGTTGGGAGTTAGCTATATGTCCTGCTCCCGCAAGGCACTTAGAATGGCTGCTCCTGTGTGGCTGAGGGAACCCAGGCTTCGTGACCTCAGGACTGCGTGGCAACGTCACAGGATGTTGCTGGCGCTGAACAGATGCTGCTGAATGGGAGGTGCTGGGTCTCCACGGCAAAGTGTCCCTGGAGGAACAGGTTGAGCACATCGCCATGCAATTTCCTCCTCAACATCCACTTCCACCTCCTCCTTTGAATCTTGCCAATCGGCTGCCTGCCACAACAAACATAGAGGGGAGCATCCCTGCTGTTATTGGAGGGCCCTAGGCATCATGGGGGTAGTCCCTAGGCATTGTGGAAGGGTCGAATTCGGGGCTTCGAATCCAGCAAAATTCGGGTCGTGTCCACCCAAATTTGAATGGTCATATTCCGGTCGAACTTTAGGATGACCCGAATTTGAACAACAACACTACTTATAATACTGTTCTGTTCTTAGTGGGATGTCACAAGTAGATCTAAGTACTGCCATCCATATATAACTGTGTGTTACTGCTGTGATTTTCTTAGTTATCTATCCACTCTTTTACTGCCTCGGACTCTAGTTACTGGTTTCTATGGTAAACTTCTGAAGCCTTGGGAAATTGGTCACCAAACTTCCCTTATGTTATTCTTCATAGCATGGCAGTGCATACAAATACACTGACACTACTCTTCACTATGCATCAGTCAGACATTGCACTCAAAGAAGCATAGGAAAAAGATAAGTAAAAACAAGCCCACGGTTAATTGTGAATTGGCATATATATATGTATATATATATATATATATATATATATATATATATATATGCCAAGCAAGAGTTCAACATTACCCAACACTGCAACATAAAAATGCATGCCATCTTAAAATGATAAAAGGATCTTTGGAACATATTTTAGAAAATAAACACATAGGGCCTGATCATCAGTGAAGATGGAATGGGTCTAGTTCAGGTTTCAAATTATTTGCTAGCAAATAGTAAATGACTTTGAAGAAATTGGTAATGTTTAGGTTTAGTTCTGCCTTACAAAATAATAAAATCAAATCAGATTGAAAATTAAATTATAATATTTGTCTTCAAAATATATTTGAATGAATGCACAAATAAAAAAAAAATAGGACAAGGTTGAAAAAAACTAGGTTGGGTAATATAAATTCACTAGTAGTACATTTTTATATAGCTGAACATCAAATTTTGACTAGTAAAGCTACACTTTGAATTTCCTGTTGATTTCTTCTTCAGTTTGTATTTTGCCTTGCTGATAATAATATGATGGCTTAATTATAATATGCCGTGTTTTTCTGTTGGCTTGCTTTTCCTTGGCTTTCATTTTCAGGAACAAGTAGAATGCATTGTAATGTTTTTTTGGGATAGTACTTGTCAAGCCCTGTTTATTTATTAAAGTGGTTCTGAGTCCCCCCAATATATGGTCCAAAGCATACAATTACCTAACATATTTGTAATATCAGAACCACAACCCCATCACAACTTTTACATTAAAACCCTTTGTGATAAAAAATGTTTAAAACCTCTATGGGGGCACCTGATCATGCAAATGTATTGCCTATTATTGTTGATAACAAGATGCAACATGTTGAGAGATTCACATCAACATGGGCCTTATACAATAGGAATTCATAATGAATGTTTAGGTTTGCCTAAATACATTTTCTTTTAAGGTTATATACATTAAGAGAAATATGTAGGCTGCTCTGCTTCCTGCTTAGTAGTACTGCTCAGGGATAATGGCCATTGTTCCTCTCAATGTAAGTCTATCAGTCATGTCTGTGATTGACTGAAAATAATGTACTCTGTGTGGCTGAAAGTTCAGAGCTGATTGAGACTCTTCACTCAAAGTGAATAGAAATTAGCTTATCACATGTTTGGATAATTTAAGTGGATGTTTATATAGTTTTAAGATGTATAGATAAATGCAAAGATGTAAATTATCAACTGCTTTAGTATCCCAGCAATTGTGTGTACAGTCGCTCAGTGATCGTATATGGTTCTGCAGTACACTTTCTCCTTTACATGTCACTTCCTGCATTATTCAAACAATTCTATCTAACGTGTGTACATAATTGTTGATCTGTCTTTAGTCATTCGTTTTCTAACGACAATTATTGCACGTGTGTACGTAGCATAAGACCTTTCTATAGCAATAAGCGTGAGATCCCAATTAGTTTCCACTGGAAACAAGGGGTAGAATTTTAGCCTCCTAAAATGGGTTGGTGGTATGCCTCCAGCAGTGCTTCATACATGAATAATTACAATATTTAAATATTATATACATTCTGATTGCGGGCACTATTTTTCTGTTGTGTGCTGTGTCTCTCATAGTTGATATATATTATTATTGAAGAACCTTATCATAGCTAGAATAACACTGACAAGTCCAAGAGAAAGTTGGGAATGTATGAATATACCCTTAATAGTTATCATTATGGTCATCATATTTAATCTGCATAAAGGCTAGGATAGCTTGTGAGCTTCGGGTCTAAGTCAAATTAGACCAGATTGGCACCTTGGACAATGACAGGTATGGTTGGTGCTGGATCGGCTGATTTGTATTCAATACCTGTCAATGAAATTGCAGAGTCTCCGATCTGTCATTGCGGACACTTGCTGTAGCCAGCTCAGATTGTGTCAGCTCCAGACCTTGTACACAGGTATAGCGTACAGCTCAGGCCGGATGATTACACATTGTCTAGCCATTGGCTAGCTTGGATTAATGGTACACTATACTTGTCATTCCCTTCATTGGGATTTGAGTTCTGCCACCCAATCAACCCGAAAAATAGGGTCATTCAAGCAAGTTGTCAGTGGAGGCAAAAAGTAAAACTAATAAGAACCACCAAACAGATCAGTTTCTTCTATAGGAGTGGAGGCATACCACCAACCCATTTTAGGAGGCTAAAATTCTACCCCTTGTTTCCAGTGGAAACTAATTGGGATCTCACGCTTATTGCTTTACTGGATCCACGTTACAAGCCTGAGATACAACAACTGATCTTGCCCCAATACAGGGGACCTAAAATGCAGCACTACCAAGAAGTGCTTGTAAGGGACTTGTGCTCAGCCTTTCCGGCTGCCTGAAGCAGCAGGAGCAGCAGCAGCAGCAGCAGGGATCCCTGTGGCAGTTCCACCAGCCATGGGAGCCAAACAACTGCTATAAGTGGCATGGATGGCAAGAGCAGTAGAGGTCGTCTAAGCCAAACTATGCAGTTTTTTTTTTCAGCAAAAGCAAGCTGCCAGTCGTGCAGCAACTGCCAATGACACTCAGCAGCGGTACTCAGTCATGGTGCAGGAATACCTGAGCTCTGCATGGAACATCTGCAACCTGCAAAGCCAGGACCCACTGGGCTACTGGGTATCCAAGCTTGAGCAGTGGCCGGAGCTGGCAGAACATGCAATTCAGACTTGCCTGCCCAGCAGCAAGTGTGTTATCTGAAAGAGCGTTCAGTGCAGCTGGGGGCGTAGTGAGTGACAAACGGATTTGGCTCTCTGCAGAAAATGTTGACTGAATCAGTTTTATTAAAATGAATAAGGCTTGGATCTGCAATGACTTCAACACCCCCTCTGCAGAAGGCACGTTCACAGCCTTCGGCATCTCCTTCTACTCCTCCCCCTAGTGGACCTCTACTCTGCCTCTGAGGTCTATAACTTCCAATGGAGCTGTGTAACTGGCTAATATTTTTTACCGAGCACCTACCTCAGGGCTCTATCTCTGCCTCTATCTACTTTGAGACCTATATCACTTGTAATGGAGCTGTGTGATTCATAATTAAATATTTGTATTTTTAGTAGAGAAATACATACATTTTCCTGTCTTTTTGGATAGATAGCCAGTGGTATCAAAAATAAATATCTGTAATTTTTTTTACAGATATACAGAAATTATTATGGCTTTTTTGATAGATAGCAAGTAGGATCAGAATGAAATATCCATATTTTTTTACCGAAATACAGAAATGTTTCTGTTTATTTTGATAGATAGCAAGTGGTATCAGAATTAAATATCTGTATTTTTTTTTACAGAAATACAAAAATTTTTTATGGCTTTTTTGATAGCAAGTGGTATCAAATTAAATATCTGTATTTTTTTTTCTTTACAGAAATACAGACATTTTTCTGTTTATTATGATAGATTTCAAGTGGTATCAGAATTAAATATCTATTTTTTTACAGAAATACAGACATTTTTATGGCTTTTTTGATGGCTAGAAAGTGGTATCAGAATTAAATATCTGTTTTTTTTACAGAAATGCAGAAATTTGTATGGCTTTTTTGATAGATTGTAAGTGGTATCAGAATTAAATATCTGTAT
This sequence comes from Pyxicephalus adspersus, assembly GCF_032062135.1. Classification (NCBI taxonomy): domain Eukaryota; kingdom Metazoa; phylum Chordata; class Amphibia; order Anura; family Pyxicephalidae; genus Pyxicephalus; species Pyxicephalus adspersus. The sequence goes on from NC_092871.1 coordinate 28,555,578, forward strand.
TTTTTTACGGAAATACAAAAATTTTTATGGCTTTTTTGATAGATTGAAAGTGGTATCAGAATTAAAAATCTGTATTTTTTTTACAGAAATACAGACTTTTTTTGGCTTTTTTGATAGCAGGTGGTATCAGAATTAAATATCTGTATTTTTTTTACAGAAATACAGAAATTTTTATGGCTTTTTTGATAGATAGCAAGTAGGATCAGAATGAAATATCCATATTTTTTTTCTGAAATACAGAAAATTTTCTGTTTATTTTGATAGCATGTGGTATCAGAATTAAATATCTGTATTTTTTTACAGAAATACAGAAATTTTTCTGTTTATTTTGATAGATTGCAAGTGGTATCAGACACCCCCATTCATTGGCAATTGTTGAGACACTAACATTTCACCAAAGGATGCAATTCTGAGATGTGAGGAAGAAGTAACTGCACTGCAACCTCACCACCAGACTCAACATAGCCTAAAAGTATTCAATTATTTGTAGGACTTAACTACTATGTTGTGGACCCGAGCTGTCACCTATTGCTTTAATCCCTACTATCCCCAGAGGAAAAAAAGTGAAATAAAAAATGATGGCCAATAGCATTGGTGTTTTTTTTATTTGAATGGGAAATGGGGCTAGAGATGTAAGGTGAACAGAAAACTATAGTACAGCTTTAATATCCATAGTCTGGGCACAGGTGCACTTTATTCATGTAATAAGGTATTTTTTCTACATTCTTTCGAAACATATTTGAAATATTATAAAGTAAAACTTTTTCTAGGACATTATGCTTTCATCTAAGTTTTGATTTTCACTTTAAAATTCTACAATCTTTTAGTTAATAAAATAGATTTTTTTCCCTGTGTCAGAATTGTTAACTGCAGTCCTGACATATCCTCTGTCTTGTTTGTGTTCTAATAAGACATGTAGTTTAATTTCAGAGCAGTCATTTTCGTCTCTGCTCAGTTTTCACTAAATCCTTGCTATTTTTCTTCTCTAGTAATAGATATCATTTCAACAGCTTGACTAACCGGCCTGATATAGAATAGCCAGTAATATATACTGATGTAATGACCATGATAAAATCATTGTGTGCTGATTTTGTAAATTAGGGTGAAAATGCGAATCAGCCTGAAAAATGAAGTGCTACTGCATAAATTCCAGGGTTGCTAATGCTTCATACCTTTCTGCTTCATTAAACCAATTTCACGGGAGATGACTTAGAGGAGGAAGCCGCGCTGCTTAAGAGAGCCAACAATGGTTTATTGAAAGAAATGGGGCTAAGATTAAATTAAGTGCTACTTCAGAAATATGGAAATACTTTTCAAAAAAGAAAAAAATAAACAACAATATGAATGGGGAATTCGAACATTTGATAAGTTAGCCCTTTCACATTCAAAGATTTGTCTCATAATTTTTACATGACTGCTAATTAAGGTTAGAATGACTTCTAATCTAACATTATAAATTGGTTTAAGGAATTGGAAGTCATTTCTGAAGACATGTTCCATGATGGAGACATTGCTGTGTAGGGGACTGCCTTTTCCTATCTGCTAGCTGTAACTTTGTAAAATGCGGCATGGACAGTGTTGTTAACTGGCATCTACAGCTGGGTACTGGGTACTGGGCAGGCGCTAGCAGTAATAGCAGGAGGAAGAGATGGTGGGCTGTGAGACAAAGTGTGGACGGCATTAGTAACTGGCATTCAGAGTAGGGTACTGGGCAGGCGGCAGCATCAGTAACAGCAGAAGAAGGAGGCGGTGGGCCCTGAGACGAAGTTTGGACGGCATTAGTAACTGGCATCTACAGCTGGGTACTGGGCAGGCGGCAGGAGCAGTAACAGCAGGAAGAAGAGATGGTGGGCTGTGAGATGGTGGGCTGTGTGGATGATTTACTAACTGGCATCTATAGTTGGATACTGGGCAGCAGCAGTAACAGCATGAGAAGGAGGCATTTAGCATTGAGACGGACTGTGGACGACATTAGTAATTGGCATCTAGAGTTGGGTACTAGGCATGCAGCAGCAGTAACAGCATAATTCGAAGGCAGTGGGACCTGAGACGGAGCGTGGACAGAATTAGTATCTGGCATCTATAGTCGGGTACTGGGCAGGCAGCAGCATCATTTACAGCAGGAGGAGGAGGTGGGCAACGAGATGAAGCGTGGACGGCATTAGTATCTGGCATCTAAAGTTGGGTACTGGAGTGTGGACGGCATTAATATCTGGCATCTAGAGTTTGGTACTGGGCAGGCAGCAGCATCATTTACAGCAGAAGAAGGAGGCGGTGGTCTCTGAGACGTTGTGTGGATGGCATTGGTATCTGGCATCTAGAGTTTGGTACTGGGCAGGCGGCAGCATCATTTACAGCAGAAGGAGGAGGAGGCAGTGGGCTTTGAGACGGAGCGTGGACGGCATTAGTTTCTGACATCTAGAGTTTGGTACTGGGCAGGCAGCAGCATCATTTACAGCAGGAGGAGGAGGAGGCGGTGGGCTATGAGACGGAGCGTGGACGGCATTAGTATCTGGCATCTAGAGTTTGGTACTGGGCAGGCGGCAGCATCATTTACAGCAGGAGGAGGAAAAGGCGGTGGGGTCTGAGACGAAGTGTGGACGGCATTAGTATCTGTCATCTAAAGTTGAGTACTGGGCAGGTGGCAGCATCATTTTTACAGCAGGAGGAGAAGGCGGTGGGCTCTGAGAAGGAGCATGGACGGCATTAGTATCTGGCATCTAAAGTCGGGTACTGGGCAGGCGGCAGCATCATTTACAGCAGAAGGAGGAGGAGGCCGTTGGCTGTGGTACGGAGTGTGGATGGCATCAATATCTGGCATCTAAAGTCGGGTACTGGACAGGTGGCAGCATCATATACAGCAGGAGGAGGAGGCGGTGGGCTCTGAGAAGGAGCATGGACGGCATTAGTATCTGGCATCTAGAGTTTGTTACTGGGCAGGCGGCAGCATCACTTACAGCAGGAGGAGGCGCTGGGCTCTGAGACAGAGTGTGGACGGCATTAGTATCTGGCATCTAGAGTTTGTTACTGAGCAGGCGGCAGCATCATTTACAGCAGGAGCAGGAGGAGGCGGTGGGCTCTGAGACGGAGTGTGGACGCCATTAGTATCTGGCATCTAAAAATATCTGTATTTGTTTCACATAAATACATACATTTTTATGGGTTTTAGGATACATACCAAGTGCTATCAGAATAAAATATCTGTATTTTTTGGGGAAAAATATATAATTTTTTATGGCCTTTTGGATAGATACCAACTACCAAGTGCTATCAGAATGAAATAAATCGATTTTATGGGTTTAGGGATGTATAGCAAAGTGGGATCAGAACTAAAGATCTGTATTTTCTGTAGAGAAATATAGAATTTGTGATCCTCTTTTGGATCAATACCAAGTGCTATCAGAATTAAATATCTACATTTTTGGGAGAGAAATATATAAATTTTTATGATGTTGGAGATTTATAGCAAAGTGGGATCAGAATGAAATAATTGTATTTTTTGGAGAGAAATACCAAATTTTTATGGGTTTTAAGATAGATACCAAGTGCTATCATAATAAAATATCTGTATTTTTTACAGAAAAACAAAAATGTTTAGTTTTTTTGTGATAGATTGCAAGAGGTATCCTAAATTTTACCTCTTGTAATATATCACAAAAGCCAGAAAACGTTCTATATTTATCCATAAAAAATACAGATATTTCATTCTGATAGCACTTAGTATCTATCCAAAAACCCTTACAATTCATCTCTTGATGCAGCGTCCGCTCTGTGTCGTGTCTGAGATCCACCATCATCTGTTCCAGCAGGCATATGATGGGGATGGTGTCACTGACACAGGCCTGATCTCTGCTGATCATCCTGGTGGCCTCTTCAAAAAGGTGACAATACAGTGCACAAGTCCTCAATTTGCAGCCACTCCGCAGGGCTGAAGAAAGTTAGTGTAGGTATACGTCTGAAACGAACAGACTCTGCCATGTAATCCACTACCACTTTCTGTTGTTCAGCCAGCCGCTGCAGCATGTAAAAGGTGGAATTCCAACGTGTGGCCTCATCACAAATTGACCGGTGCACTGGCAGGTTGAGATTTCGCTGTAAATCCACCAATCTGGCACTGGCTGTGTATGACCGGTGGAAATGCGCTGACAACTTTCTGGCCTTCAGCAACAGCGGCTGGAGGCCTGGGTAATTCCTAAGGAAGCGCTGTACTATCAGGTTCATGACGTGATCCAGGCAAGGTACGTGTGTGAGTTTCCCACAACGTAGGGCTGCTAGCAGATTGGCCCCATTGTTACACACGACCTTGCCTGGCTGAAGTCTGTTGAGAGTTAGCCATATGTCCTGCTCCCGCAAGGCACTTAGAATGGCTGCTCCTGTGTGGCTGAGGGAACCCAGGCTTCGCAACCTCAGGACTGCGTGGCAACGTCTGAATTGTGCACCGAAATAGCAAACTGCACGATGTTGCTGGCCCTGAACAGATGCTGCTGAATGGGAGGTGCTGGGTCTTCACGGCAAAGTGTCCCTGGAGAAACAGGTTGAGGCACAAGAGTCAAAGGAGGAGGTGGAAGTGAAGGTTTAGGAGGAAATTGCATGGCGATGTGCTCTGGGCGGAGTCAGGTATGCAGGCCTTGCTGCAGCTGCATCTTTCCCTGCTGCCACCAAAGTTACCCAGTGAGCTGTATAGGAAATATATCTTCCCACTCCATGCTTGCTCGACCAACTGTCGGTTGTCAGGTGCACCTTGCCAGAAACTGAGTGCTGCAGGGCCATGGACACATTGCTCTGCACGTGTTCATCCAAAGCAGTAACATATTTTTCTGCAAAATATTGTCGCTTAGGCATAACATACTGTGGGTTCGCGCAAAGGAATACAGAATGCATTGGAGTCCACTAGCCGGTAAGGTAGGAGCTCTAACACAATCAGCTGTGCATTTGCTTCTTGGGCGGAGGTGGTTGCACAGAGCTCTGTGCTTTGACCAGGTGTCCCCACCAGGTTACCGGGTGGTGGCTTTTTAAATGAGTGCTCATGCAACTTGTTCCAAGTTTGTTTAGGTTTGTGCCTCATTTCAAGTGTTGAGCACACAGTTTGCAGATGACCATAGTCTTGTCATCACTATGGACATTAAAAAATGCCCACACTGGCGAACATCTAACAGGTGCTCTGAAGCTGGTGCACGTGGTGGCGGTCCATGGTTGTTGAGGCACAGCTGTGGTGACAGCTTCCAATGATTTATGTCTATGACTTGCCTCACTGGTACTTGAAGATTGCAGCATGTGGGCAGCTTTTATCCTCTTCCTCCCTCTCCCCCTTTGAGGGTGCTCTGCAACCTCCTTCTCTTCTTCTTCCTACTCCTCCTCTTCTTCCTGTCTATGTCGATCTCCTTGTTCACCCCATGTCGGATCAAGGGCATCATCATCATCATCAGAAGAGACAGTTTCCCTATATGTGCAGAAAGAAAGCAGCAGCCTTTTGGAGCGAGTTTGAATTGGCTTGTCTGGCTCAGAGTGTTCTGGTGAAAAGTAAGTGGGGGGAAAGCCTGTGAACTGACTCTCTTCGTCAGATGACTGAAACAACTGAGCATCTTGAAGGACTGCTTGTAGCTCCACTTCTCCAACCCCTCGGTGAGACTCCTCTACATACTGCTGCACATGTGACTTTACAGCCGCTGATGAAAAATTAGGAGGAACAGGCGTATCATGGACTGTTTGGGACACCTGTGAGGCCTGTGTCTGGGATGAAGATGCCAACCACCAACAGCAGCGCTTCTTGTTCTTGGGTCTGCAGCTAAAAACAAACTCATACTGCTTTGCTTGCCACCGTTGCTTTGCTTGCCACCCCTGCCAAGCTGCCCTTTCCTCTTTGGCCAGACATTGTAGAAAATGTGGCTTGACACCTTGCAAAATACTTTGTAGCTAATATGCTATATGTACATGTAAATTTGTACATTAAGTGGATTTTTTTATTGATGGGGAGGAGGGGGTGTTGACACAAAAAATGCAAGTGCGCTGTGTTGTATGTAGCACTTTCCTTCAGTGGTGACACTTGTAATATGCAGCACAGTATACAAAATATGTACTGCAGTATACACTGCGTCTATGTGACTGTCTCTCAGTACAAGTGTGATCTGTCTAACAGTGAAACACTACCTATCTGAGTGCAGTAGATTTCAGATCTGCACCAATACAGTACAATCCAACAATCTATCTGACTAATAGTGTGAGTGTGACACAGTCTAACAAAGTAAAGAACTTTTTTTCACTTGGACAAAGCAAGCCAAGCAGCACAGAAAGGTTGTGATGCTATCAGCAAATCTGTCAGGAGTGGTAAATGCAGACACGCCCTATATAGGCCAATGGCTGCCTGTGTGGCATGCAGTGACAGACAGCCAATCGGCTGCCTGCCACAACAAACATAGAGGGGAGCATCCCTGCTGTTATTGGAGGGCCCTAGGCATCATGGGGGTGGTCCCTAGGCATTGTGGGAGGGTCGAATTCGGGGCTTCGAATCCAGCAAAATTCGGGTCGTGTCCACCCAAATTTGAATGGTTATATTCCGGTCAAACTTTAGGACGACCCGAATTCGAACAACAACACTACTTATAATACTGTTCTGTTCTTAGTGGGATGTCACAAGTAGATCTAAGTACTGTCATCCATATATAACTGTGTGTTACTGCTGTGATTTTCTTAGTTATCTATCCACTCTTTTACTGCCTCGGACTCCAGTTACTGGTTTCTATGGTAAACTTCTGAAGCCTTGGGAAATTGGTCACCAAACTTCCCCTTTGTTATTCTTCATAGCATGGCAGTGCATACAAATACACTGACACTACTCTTTACCATGCATCAGTCAGACATTGCACTCAAAGAAGCATAGGAAAAAGATAAGTAAAAACAAGCCCACGGTTAATTGTGAATTGGCAAATATATATATATATATATAA
>NC_092871.1:28564129-28576413 GCF_032062135.1 Pyxicephalus adspersus
GGTAATGTTTAGGTTTAGTTCTGCCTTACAAAATAATAAAATCAAATCAGATTGAAAATTAAATTATAATATTTGTCTTCAAAATATATTTGAATAAATGCACAAATAAAAAAAAATAAGACAAGGTTGAAAAAAAACTAGGTTGGGTAATATAAATTCACTAGTAGTACATTTTTATATAGCTGAACATCAAATTTTGACTAGTAAAGCTACACTTTAAATTTCCTGTTGATTTCTTCTTTAGTTTGTATTTTGCCTTGCTGATAATATTATGATGGCTTAATTATAATATGCCGTGTTTTTCTGTTGGCTTGCTTTTCTTTGGCTTTCATTTTCAGGAACAAGTAGAATGCATTGTAATGTTTTTTTGGGATAGTACTTGTCAAACCTTTCCAGTAGATGGTCCAGATTCATGCTTGACAAGCCCTGTTTATTTATTGAAGTGGCTCTGAGTCCCCCCAATATATGGTCCAAACCATACAATTACCTAACATATTTGTAATATCAGAACCACAACCCCATCACAACTTTTACATTAAAACCCTTTGTGATAAAAAATGTTTAAAATCTCTAGCAGGGCACCTGATCATGCAAACGTATTGCCTATTATTGTTGATAACAAGATGCAACATGTTGAAAGATTCACATCACATCAACATGGGCCTTATACAAAAAGAATTCATAATGAATGTTTAGGTTTGCCTAAATAAATTTTCTTTTAAGGTTATATACATTAAGAGAAATATGTAGGCTGCTCTGCTTCCTGCTTAGTAGTACTGCTCAGGAATAACGGCCATTGTTCCTCTCAATGTAAGTCTATCAGTCAAGTCTGTGATTGACTGAAAATAATGTACTCTGTGTGGCTGAAAGTTCAGAGCTGATTGAGACTCTTCACTCAAAGTGAATAGAAATTAGCTTATCATATGTTTGGATAATTTAAGTGGTTGTTTATATAGTTTTAAGATGTATATATAAATGCAAAGATGTAAATTATCAACTGCTTTAGTATCCCAGCAATTATGTGACAATTAGTGACATCACAGAGGTTGAGAATTCTTGCCTTTCTAAAGCTGCGTACACAAACGCAATAATTATCGTTGGAAACGAATAAATAACGATTGTTTATCCGATAATCGTTAACAAAAAAAGTGTACAATGACGCCGATGAACGAGGATCGTCGATGTAAACAACTAATCATCCTGGCGGATCTGATTCTGATTGTTCGCAATCTATTGTGTTTACAGTCGCTCAGTGATCGTGGATGGTTCTGCAGTACACTTTCTCCTCAACATGTCACTTCATGCATTATTCAAACAATTCTAATCTAACGTGTGTACATATTTTGTGGATTATATTTGAACGATCGTATCGTTACAGCATGTACAGAATTGTGCACAATACGATTGTTCAAAATAATCGTGCATAATTGTTGATCTGTCTTTAGTCATTCGTTTTCTAATGACAATTATTGCACGTGTGTACGTAGCATAAGACCTTTTTCTATAGCAATAAGCGTGAGATCCCAATTAGTTTCCACTGGAAACAAGGGGTAGAATTTTAGCCTCCTAAAATGGGTTGGTGGTATGCCTCCACTCCTATGGAAGAAACTGATCTGCTTGGTGGTTCTTATTAGTTTTACGTTTTGCCTCCACTGACAACTTGCTTGAATGACCCTAGTTTTCGGGTTGATTGGGTGGCAGAACTCAAATCCCAATTAAGGGAATGACAAGTATAGTGTACCATTAATCCAATCTAGCCAATGGCTAGACAATGTGTAATCATCCGGCCTGAGCTGTACGCTATACCTGTGTACAAGGTCGGGAGCTGACACAATTTGAGCTGGCTACAGCAAGTCTCTGCAATGACAGATGGGAGACTCTGCAATTTCATTGACAGGTATTGAATACAAATCAGCCAATCCAGCACCAACCATACCTGTCATTGTCCAAGGTGCCAAATCTGGTCTAATTTTACTTAGACCCGAAGCTCACAAGCTATCCTAGCCTTTATGCAGATTAAATATGATGACTATAATGATAACTATAAAGGGTATATTCATACATTCCCAACTTTCTTTTGTACTTAGTGTTATTCTAGCTATGATAAGGTTCTTCAATAATAATATATATCACCTATGAGAGACACAGCACACCACAGAAAAATAGTGCCCGCAATCAGAATGTATATAATATTTAAATATTGTAATTATTCATGTATAAAGCACTGCCCAATTATGTTTATAAGTATTCAATAGGCACAAAATAAATGTATATTTCATAATTTGTTCTAGAATGTTAATTCTCCACTTTTATTGGTGTTTTGATATTATATTTACTTAGGCATACAGCAGTTTTGTAAATAAGATTAATGCATTCAGTCTATTCCACAGGTATATTAAAGTGATTAGGCCTTAGCTCTTACAGTGCAGCCTGTTCAATAGAATGTGCAGTTCAGTTTTTTCAAATGGTAATTATTGTAGATTAACATTGGGAATTGAATGTTCTATAGCCTTCCAAGGAGAGCATGTTTACTGGCCTTTTCTTAAAAATGTATCTAGCTGATCCTAGGTTTAGAGAAAGAAAAACAATACTCTTGTTTAAGTAAATCAGAAGAAGACCCATTTAAATTTGTTTCAGGGTGTACATGGAGTGCAATGAATTTCACTAAACCGTTTATTTTCTTCTTTTATAATTTATTTTATCTTTTCGTCTCTAGTAATTATTTTTTGCTTGGGCAGATATGGTAAAATTCTATGTGTCCTAAATTCATGGAATCCAGCAAATGCAAATTTTTGGGTTAAGTATCTTGGTATTTAAAGCTGACCATTTGTTGGGATTATTGGCAAGCTATTGTAATAAATGTTCATGGAACTAGCTAACAATGATTAGTAGAAGTTCAAATCTAATCCATCCACTGCAGGACCAAACTCAGCTACATATCCCAAGTCTTTCCAACCATTTCAGAAATAAACAGTACTTTTAGGTATGAAATTATGCCTCACAGGACAGTTCCGCATCAGCAAAAACATGGCATAGACAGATGTTTCCAACAAAATAATTTAGGCATTGGATATTTTTGTGGAAAACACTGTATAGCAGTGGTGGTATAATGACTTAGTGGCTAGAACTTTGGTCCTGCAACACTGGCATCCCAGGAGCTATAAAAGGTCTAGATTTTTAGGTATTTTCTATATGGAGTAAACACTCCTATACATAAGTGTATTATATTGTACAACAGCAAGAACATGATACTCCCGATACTAGCGGTCATATACAGCAGTTGTCTGACATTGTTCATGGATCCATCGGGAAGGATCCATGAACAATTGATGGGGAATGACTGCTATACAAGTAATTGGAAGGGAGCACAATGGGCTGCCGCTGGCTTGTTCATCCCCTCTATATAGAACAGAACGGCACGGTGCTTACAGCATTCGTTCATTCTTCTGCCACTCTCGGTCACTGGAAATGATCATGAAAGGTAATTTCTAGGGACATAAATTGCACATGTGCAAGGCAGTAAATGAAATAAACCTATGAGGTTGCAGTAATTAAAGCTGCCATTGCTTTTTCTTAAAGGTGCAAGTTTAGGTATTGTTATTCTGATTTTTGCTTCACTTACCCATTGAGATACTGACATGGAACAAGTATGCAGGCCAAGAGCCCTACCCAGCTTTATACAACCATGGATAGCAGTCAAACCCAATAGGGGTTCTAACTTTTTCCCATTTTCTCCAAAACTAAAAAAAAAGGAAATCTACTATAACCTGAACTCTAATCCTTGACTCTAACTTTTTATAAAAGAAACAAACAGCCAAAAAAAGACTTTCTTTGAAAGCAGATTTATTGGCATGACCTTTGGCAGACATCATGCCTTGTCAACCAAAATGTTCCTGTTTTGGATGGACTGTTTTTACTTTCAGAACCAAGTTCCCCTGTCTTTCTTTCCTCCACAGTTTTTAGTTATTCAGTCTAAATCCTCCATATCTAGCAAATATGGATATGTACCCATTACCCCGTTTACATGTAATTATTTTTTGCAAAAGTGTGCATTTTGCTCCAACAATGTTAATGGCCAAAGCTGGGCAGCCCAGAAATATTATAGACAACATTTATTTCTCTGGTTCAGGGTACCCTAAAAACATGAATTCAAATCTGGTGTGAAATTCTGTAGGTCACCCACAGAATTACCAGCCAGATTAATTATTGTATTTCTTTGTCAGGGGTGCAAAGCTGGTTTATAGCACCAACAAAATATTCACTATAGGTCACCAACAGAACAAGCTTACTGTCCCTGCACTACTCAGAGCTGATGGGCGGCGAACACGTGATCCAGCTTTTATAGAGGCTGGGTCACATAATGCACCGGCCAATCACAGCCATGCCATTACTAGGCATGGCTGTGATGGCTTCTAAGTGCCCACAGCTTAAAAGCTTGTTGATTGGCTGTCCTGCAGCCTTTCAACAAGCTTTATTAAATGCCCGAACACCAAACTCCAACCTGAACTTTTCCGGCAAAGTTCGGGTACCCAAAATCATAAAGTTCGGCACGGACCCGAACTTTACGGTTTGGGTTCGCTCAACACTAGTTATGAAGAAAAATGAGCAGACAGTGGTAAGGAATGTAATAGTACCTGGGCAAGCAACACATGGAATAGGAATTGTGACTGTTGGTAAATGGCTGTCCACTGGAAAGTTTGTAAAAATCTTACAATATTAAAAAAAACAAGTAAAAAAATCCAAGTGGAACTGCTGTAGAATTTAGCATACATGGCTGTAAAAACTGTGTGACATTTTTGTCATTCTTGTTTCATTTTGACATGTGTGGAATAAGAGCTGGAGGAAATTTTGTAAAAACCTTTGAATAAAAGAAGTTGCCCCTAAGTATGACCCAATGGGAACACTGTCCTGTACTTACATTTGTAACGTGGCTCTTGGCCAGTGACTATGTACACAATGGGCAGCATTCCCATTGACTGGTGTTTATAATAGGTGGTGCCTAACATATTATAATATATGGTGCATAACATACATTTTAAATGATTGGGTTATAATCTAATTTAATAATCAAATTTATTCAAATATGTAGCTCCATCACAGTTATTTTTTTCAGAACAATGAATGAAATTGTAATTCCCTATTTAATGTACTGTGCTGCGTAATATGTTGGTGCTATATAAATCCTGTTTATTAATAATAATAATAATAATAATTAGCCATTCCTAGACATATCCAAGCAATCTTTTAGTGATATTTTTTCAAGAGCCAATTCAAACACAAGCAAAATTTAAATTATTGGGTGTAGTATGACAGTGAACAGCTGCATCCTAATACCTGCATCCTAAAAATTCCTTCCACCTTTTAATTTCCCCGTTAACACTTATTGTGTGATAGTTAGGCAGTAAAAAAATCAAAAAAGAAAATTTGAGCAAAAAGTGGGATAAAAAGAAATAGCCTAACACATTACAATGACAAAACCAACTTCTGCTGCACCAATCGCCTTCAGTCCAGAGATCTCCCCTGCAGAACTTTGGTTTTGCTACTAATTTTCCTTAGTATAATGATCAGTTTTAGTCCAACTATTTTCTCTGGGCCTGTGTCTTCTTGGACTCATCCAACCTCAGAATGGACAGTGAAAGAAAACCAACACAATGGTAAGCTCATCTTTCTTTTTTTTCTCATACTCCATCCCTGCTGTACTGAGTCTGCAAAAGACTCATACCTGGTTCAATCATTTAAACTGCTTGTTAGCAAACACAAAGCAGCATATATGTTTGCATAAAAAAAAAAAAATTAGCAAAAAATTTCAAAAAGTTAGCAAACACAGAGCAGCATACATGTTGGCAAAAAACATTAGCAAAAAATTTCAAAAAGTTAGCAAACACAGAGCAGCATACATGTTGGCATAAAAAAAATTTAAAAAGTTAGCACAGAGCAGCACACATGTTGGCAAAAAAAAAAATGTGCAAAAAATTTCAAAAGGTTAGCAAACACAGAGCAGCATACATGTTGGCATAAAAAAATCTTAAAAGTTAGCACAGAGCAGCACACATGTTGGCATAAAAAACATTAGTAAAAAATTTCAAAAAGTTAGCAATTACAAGAGCGGCTTACCCGTTTGTCTCCGAAACAATTTTATCGATAACTTCATCGGTCAAAAACAACTTCAGGTATGCTAGGGGGTCATCGCATTCAGCCTCAATTTTCATCCCAGGTGCATGGAAATCTTGGCAGTGCTGCCTGGTCCACATCAAGGCCAATGGGACACCATGTGCGCACACCACTGACCTTAGGTCCAGAATCGTTCAGAATCAGTTCACTTTCGCTGTCGATGACAAATTTCCTGGTGAATCACTATCGCTCAATTCCACAAGGGACTCCAAATAGCTATCGCTGCGTTCAAGTTCCACCAAAACAGAGCTTGCGCGAGATGCTATTTGGATGCCATGCGGTCTCCAGCAATCAGTCAGGAACAATCAAGGTCAAAGACAAAGTGATGAAATGATACATTCAGGAAGTGATTTATAGGTCATTAAAAGGTCAGATCAAGGTCAGGATTTATAGTGGGCAAAATGTAAATCAGGGCACTGGGCAATGATGCTTGGTGCACTAAAATGTATTTTGATTTTACTTTTATTTTATGTTTTTGTGTGTATTTTACTGTAAAAAAAATTAAAAGTAGATTACATAGTAATCTGCTTTTAAATTTCCCGCCCCCAGAGTCCATCGCATCAGCCGGAAGATGTTATACATCTTGCCGGGTGATGCAGTGGGGATGTCCCCGCCCTGCTCACTCCCCTGAAGCTGCTCGCATCACCTGGATGCTGATCTCTGGGTGATGCGAGCAGCTGCAGTAAATTCCGGGGGTGATGCCAGCAGATTACTCAGTAATCTGCTTTTAAATTTCCCGGCGATGACCCCTGACAGAGAGGCGCCCCGGAATCACAGCAGGATCGTACCAGAGCCCGGGGCTCAGGTAAGGGGGACCCCAAAAGTTACCTCGAGTGTGACTCAGGGTTACCGCTTTTTGCATCATGTTGTTTAAAATACTTTAGGCCCTTTATACCTTACATGCAGGTTCCTTAGCCTACATCCTAAAATCTACAAACACTTTCATGCCTGGCTAGACAAACAGGTTTGGATAATCAGGAGTCTCTTAGAATGCATCTACATCTGTTTCCTCACACACTTCAACCCTTGGCTTTCACCCACAACCACCTATAAAACATGAATGGAGAAGCAGAGAAGAGTTCAGTACCCTTGGTGATACTCTATGTACAATGTTCACTGATCCTTTAGGAACCAATGCAGTGGTTTGAGTGGCTTAGCAACTAGGAAGGTGCCAGTCACCAGGAGGCACACAGAAACCATTTGCCAGTTCCCACCAGCAGTATGAACATAGTCTCAACCATCTGATCTTTTGTCATTGACATAGTTTCAAGTTGATGTTAAGAGATCCATCAGTCCCTGTAACACCCTTCCAGTGTTTGGAGGCAGTTTAGTTACTTACAAAAACTTTTTAAAAGGACCTGTTTATCAAAAGTGGGGATTATGTCTTTTTTCCAAATGTTTTCAAATTCAGTAGCAAAAACATGAAAACATGGTAAAAAAGTTCAGATCTAAACGTGTCAATAAAGTGTCAAAAAAAGAAATAAAGTCTTTTTTTTAATTTACAGTCTCCGCACTGCGCATGCATGGGGAGCTGTGTGTCACTCAAAGGGGAAGAAACTTCCCCCAGAGTGATGTCATAATGCCAGAACGAGCCTACTCTCCCATCGCAGGCTCAGGTACACAACCCACCCACCGCCCTGAGCCTGCGATACATACAGGGGACATGGTCTGCAGCTCTGGCCTGGTTCTGCGCTCTCCCAGCCCCGCTGTCAGATGGACCAGGAGTTGAGGAACCCTGGATTATTAAATCCCCTTTAACTTACAATAAACAAACATAATATATATTTTTTCTATAATAAAGGTCACATTTATCACCAGTTGTTTTTGACACTTGATAAATGATGGGATAAGTTGTGTTAAGTAGATTTTTTGGCAAAATGACAAAAAC
This sequence comes from Pyxicephalus adspersus, assembly GCF_032062135.1. Taxonomy (NCBI): domain Eukaryota; kingdom Metazoa; phylum Chordata; class Amphibia; order Anura; family Pyxicephalidae; genus Pyxicephalus; species Pyxicephalus adspersus. The sequence continues at coordinate 28,572,189 of NC_092871.1, forward strand.
AAAAGAAAATTGTGATATTTCTAGGAATTTGACACCTGTTAAAAGTGTTGATATATTTAACATTTGATAAAGAAGCCCAATTGAAGGGATGTAGTAGTTTCCTAAAAATTAGGTATTTTAAATAATAACTTTTTATCCTTTTATTCGCATTTTTTGTTAGAAAACATTTTTGTGATGTATATTTAATTTGTGAATTCTATATGAATGTAATTAATTAATTTTAATTCAGTAAAGCCACTACACCAACAATATAACAGGGTAGCTCACATGACCACCCTGCTGGAATAAAACTATATTTTTTCAGCATTTTTTCCCCATTTTTATATTATGACCCTAGTGGGATGGGGAGAGACACAGCGGTATAATAATGTGTGGAACCTACGACATCTTGAGTACATATTGACCCATTTTGTATCTGACATGGCACATCAGTACTCATAACTTGCTTTGTATGCCCAAACATGCATAACAAACTTAGTCTCCCTAAAGAATGATCTGATTGGAATTCACGGGGATATAGGGTGAATGGGTTATTCCTCTAACACATTCAGTTGTGTGTCTGGTTAGGTCTGCAAGTTAAAATTTAATCGATAAAGCAGTTTGGATACCCTTTAAAACATAAAAAAAAATTATTCTGCAGATTGACTTGCTTGCCAAAATCTTGAAAAATGTATATTAAATCTATTTACCCAACAAACAATAAACAAATATTATACATTACTGTTTAGTTATGAGCACAATAAATAATAAAACAATCATAGAACACTATTCTTCTATTTTAAAAAATGTCATCGCTTTTACTGGTTTATTACTTGGCAATATTAAATAAAGAGAAAATAAGTCAACATACAAACAAAGCTATTGTGGCGCTCTGGTAATCTCTTCCTCCTAATAACAAAAGCTCCCTCTTGGTACAGCTAGCTCCACAACAATACTTATCTTCCCCATTGGCATGTAGCCTTCAGTCACCTGGAACTGAACACATCCCTTTCTGTTATCTTATCTACAACATGAGGAAATGCCCCATCGGACTGTAAATATGACCTTTGTGATCTGAAGGCAAATACCTGGACTACTGACTGTAATAATCTTACCCAAAACACAAACATAATTACTTATTGTAGTTTTGCATTTTAATTAGGTACGCTTTGTATTTTTGGTGTTCATTTCAAAGCAGGTATTTCTTTTTTCTGTCTGTATGTTTTTTTTATAATTCCTATTACAAAGAAACAAGAAGATAAAACAATGCAGCTTTAATCATTTAAATAATTTAAACATAGATACATTTTTTTTGTAATTTTAATTTAAAAAAGCATAAAAAATACCTTAAGGGCCTACTCACATGTCAGTGCATGTCATTTGTGCATTGAGACCATGGGTCTGGTTTATTAAAGCTCTCCAAAGCTGGACAGAATACACTTTCATCAGTCTGGTCATTAGTCTGGTCATCAGTCTGGTCAATCTGGTCCAGGATTGGAAAAAATTGCTAACAAATAACTTTTAGGAAATCCATTCCAGATTTGCTGGATCACCCAGCTTCACTGATGAAAGTGTATCCTCTCCAGCCTTGGAGAGCTTTAATAAATCAGGCCCATGAATGAATGGAGTGCAATATCCTGCAATGCACAAAAAATGGTGCAGACTGCATTGCAACAACCCAGTGTTTTGAGCACCAGAACACCAAAGTGCCTATCAAACATTCGTCCTGTGCCCCTGACATTCAGTAAAACAATGGCTTTACTCACTTTGAATTCATGCAGCAATTGCTCAAAAATCACCATTTCTCAAGACAAAAGTTATTTGTTTCAAGATCTTCAAATGGTTTACATTGTCCTGGACAATAAACCATCTTTGCTCTTGCATAGCATAATAGATCCCACTAATTTCTATATGACCGTTTCCTGAGCATCCTGAATTCAGGTGCATCTCCAGCCAGACATACAGAAACTCAGTGAAAATAGCTTTTTTTCTCACAAAAAGCTTTGTTCTTTGTTTTTGTTTTTTTTTGCTGCATATCGTACTATTCATTTAGATGACACTTTTTTAAACAAAGTAGTTGAATCATTATGCTGATTTTTATATGGAAATGTAATGCATATTTTCTAATTTTTTTTTTTATTTTTGTACACATTATAGTCTTCAATGGTATGACATTCACCCCAGATTGTGAGGAGTATTACTTTGTAGTGAGTTTCCTGTGATATACATGGGGGTTTCTAAACTAATTTACATGGTTTGCATTTCTTGACAGCAGACTCTTATGCCTCAGGACTTGTCCTAATTTTCATAACTGCCAACCTTGCTACTAGGTATTTTGACTTCTTCTTTTGAAAGTAGTTTAGCTGACATGGAATTCACTAAAGAGATACTAGGGTCAAGGCAGGTTTGGTTTCAAAGGTCAGTTAAAGGGGCACAAACCAACCTAACAGTAGCATAGGATGTGTTAAATTAAAGTGACATTTTCAAAAAGACACTTCTGACTTTGTAAACCTATTCATAACACATCATCTTGGCACGCTATCTGGTCTGACATCATATGGGAAGGAATAAAAACTATTCAATCTTTTCACAAGGGATACTTTAGTAATGCAAACAGCAGGTTAAGGAAGCATATTGTCTTCATTATATAATATGTAAACATTATTTTATTATATTTTAATAGATTATTCTAAATATAAATGGAATTGTGATATTAAAAAGAAATAGGTGTGTATGTCTAATCTTTAAAAGGTCCTCCTATGAACTAATTTTGGGAAAAATGTAAAAAGTTGAATGGTTGGAAACACAGCCATTTATTTAAAAAAAAAATGAATAAAGAGGAAAAATATGGGATTTGTGGGTATTTCTGGTTGGATCTATATTAAATGAATTTTCCCTTCCACTTCCTTTCAAATGACATCCAGGGCAGAACTTGCCAACCTTTTCGGACCCATGGACCACTAAATTTACCGGACTGTGCATACCCGGGGAGCTGTGTGTCACTCAAAGGGGAAGAAACTTCCCTCATAGTGACGTCATGATGCCAGAACCCACCCACTCTTTCATCGCAGGTCTCAGCCAGAGACAAAACCAGACAACTTCCCTGAACCTGCAATCCGTACAGAGGACATTGTACGCAGCTCTGGCCGGTGCGCCCCTCCCCCCAAATTGGGGCCTTCGCCTAACCCCGCTTGGGGCCAGAGCCGTGGAGCACTAAAATTTTCTCTAGTTGGCGACTGCTGATCCAAGGCATTACTAAGCTAACTGATTTTAGCTCAATTTCCCAACTGTTTCCTTCTCTGGAGTGAATTCTGCTGTTGGAAAGCCTACCAGGGTTAGGTAATCTTGTTACTGGTTCTCTGTTGGATCCTTCTTTTAAAAATATGAAGTATACATTCATGAGAGAAGAATTAGGAGGTCCAATTTACCTCCTAACACTGAAGGTCTCCAAGACATTTCCAAGACAATTTCAAGAAATCTCACCAGCAAAAGCAAAAAGAGAAATAATTAATAATATATTGTTTTTTCCTTTTAATTAGAAAATACGCATCAAATGATCCTCATGGACAGTAACGGATGTATGGAGAAACAGTAATGGAGTCTCTAAACATAGTGATTCCAAACATGCTTGCAGCTTCCATAGGCAATGATAGTAGTGACTACAATGATGGCTGATGCATTTCTTGTCTCCATCCCCTTACCTCAGATTCAAAGCCTAAAACTGAATATTGGACAACAGGGTTGGTAGGAAACTCATATATCATCTCTGTTTGTGTATTTTGTACTTATGTTTTAATAAATTAATAAACTTGCTTCAAAAGGCCTTTGCTTTTTTTAGTTCAGATGTGAAAGACATGATATTACAACCAAAACCTATTTTTGTGCATATTGGTTTCCATTACAATATGATTCCTGTTGACTTGTATATACTATTTTTATCTCTATGTAAAAGACGTTTTCTTTGCTTAGTACAAGCGCATTCATAAGGACAGGACTATATCTATTTTATTTTAAACCATTGTTTATTTCAAAGCCGTATTTATTACTTCAACATGCAATAGGTCAATGTTTTCCACTCACAATACCTTTTTATCTCTTTTAGTAAATGGATCCCATAGCCGACTTTTTCCATGCATTCTTTATGGGTTTTTACACTGTTGTAATGGTTCTAGCCCTTGCCTCCAAGATATCTGAATGGACACTGAGTAAACTGTATCCACATGTCCTGAAAGCGAATGGTCTTTTC
>NC_092871.1:28577122-28580972 GCF_032062135.1 Pyxicephalus adspersus
AAAAAAAATAAAAAATAATAAAAACTATATACATAATATGGTTATATATTTGTAAGAGAAAGGGGTAAAGTTTACAGTTTTTTTTTTAAAGTTGTAAAATGGGTACTTTTAGATTTGGGCAGCTGATAAATTCATACACGGGGTTTGTAAACCATTTAAAATTCTTCATTTTTTATATGATTGTGATCTAAAACATCCTCTGATTTTTAATTGTAAATTACAATTCTAAAAACTACATGAAGAAAACCTAGTTAAAATAAATTTCAACATCATTGTGCATGTGATCTGCAATCAGTAAGTTTGGGTGAGCTTTATGGACAATATAGTTGCATGATGTCTGGCTTATGGTTTGCTAAAATGTTTGCAGACTTTGAGCAACTACAGCATTCTAGAATTTTGTATGATGTCCTTTTTTTCACTTCAGACGTATTACTACTGTACTTGTCAGTCTTTGTCAGAACTAACAGGGTTTTGCCTCAGAATAATGAATACTTTAGGGTGCTAGATTTTTCTATTGAACTTATGAATCTAATTGTTGAGTAGTAGATATTAATTTAGATAGTGATTGCGTAGGGAATACACTTTTCATGTGGTCATATTATCTCCAGCTTAAAGTAACCTGCTAAGGCTATGTACACATGTGCAAAAATTGTTGCTGGAAGGGATCTTTCATGATCCTTTCCAACGACTGCAAGATGCATGAACGAGTGTTGAATATACAGCACCCTTCTGCTCTTGGGAGAGGGGAGGGGAAGGACGATGGAGCGGCACCCCGCTGCGCTCTCTCCCCTTCACTTCCATTTTGATCGTGCGTCGTCCATCGTCTGTGGATCCGCCAGGTCAGTCGTTTGGACGATGGGCGACGAACGCTGTACACACGCCAAATTCTCATCCCATATCAGCCCTGAGCTGATTATCGGACAAGAACCATTGGACGTGTGTACCCAGCCTAAGCTGTCAAGGGAGAAATACAGAAAATAACATTGAAGACCTTTTCCATGTTTCTCTCATAACATGCATAAAAGGCCCAAATATGAAAATATGTAATCATTACCACAATTAAATACACTTACTGTAAGCAGTGTAAAGTCTTTGGATTCAGTTTGGTAATAGCCTCCTAAAATCTACTGTATAGCTTGTACAATAGATCTCAAATCTAAGGGAGAATCAGCACAAACTGTCAATAAGCTGTATTGCAATGTAAGAAGACAAGCTGATATAAATGATAAAGCTGATATAAAGAATAAAAGAGAAAGATAAAAAATATATCCTGGACAGCATGGATAGCAGATCTAGATTATCCACAAGGCAAATTAGGCAGAAGCCTGGGGCCTGATGGATGCTCAGGATGGGGGTTAAACCACAACCATAATCTAGTACAACATGAGGATAATGCAGCTGGTTAAAGCTGTGCACCTTCCACTTATTTTACCAAAGAAAATGCACCTCAAATGTTTCCCAAGAGGAAAGAATATTATTTATTCAGTAAATCAGTAAAAACTCTACTATTAGAGAGTCACTATTGCAGTGCAGTAATTCATTTTAACTTTCCACCACATCTAAACCCAAGAACAATATATATATATATATATATATATGTATATGGAAAGTAATGAAAACAATGCAAAAGTGGGGATAGCTTTTTATTAATTGATATGGGACATTTGTAAAAATCTTCCATTGTACCAATTCACATGTGCACTGTTGTTCCTACTTATTCGTGTCCACTTTCACCTCACCTGTCATCAAATCATTTTCTCCAAAGACTGTTTTTCATTGGACTGAATTGATTAGTCTTCAATGTTCTTTAACCTTCTTCATCCATTTGTACAAATTGCTCTTGTCCATGGTGTCATCTCTGTAAACATTCTATAGTCTTCTGTGAATGTCAGACAGCCAGCACCCCTCCTTTGTCAAGAACTCAATGATGGGATGTTGCTTGTACTTGAAATCTATTATTAACCTGCAATGAAGAAAATGATTTTGAAACATCTGCATAAAGGAAGAGTTACTCTACCAACATATGCAACGTATACCTTTAGTAAAAGCCATAGAACATCAATCACTTCTCCATAACTCAGAAGAGAGGGGTTCTAAAGTCCTTAGAGATAGCTGAAAACAATGTAATGATAATAATACAACACAAGATATTACTAAAAATTATAAAATTACAAAACCTTTTTATTGATACATTTTCTAAGTCAAAAAGAACCAAATACAGAGATATGAAAATAGTTACTTCAGAAAATTAAGAATTGTATAAAAATGGATTTTTCAAGCTGTATTTAGTGTAATTTATACCATCCATAAAAAAGATATATTAGCAGTTCAGAAAAAAAAATACTAAGATGGATAAAGGATCACCACCCCTCCCTGTGTCAGTAATATGTGGAACCATCTTTTGCTTTAATTACAGCCATGGATGTATTGGGATACTTTTCTTCCAACTTTGCACATCTAGACGGCATCATATTTGTTCACTCTTCTTTACAGAAATGTTTAAATTCAAATATATTTTGAAGACAAATATTATAATTTAATTTTCAATCTGATTTGATTTTATTATTTTGTAAGGCAGAACTAAACCTAAACATTACCAATTTTTGAAAAGGCAGGTACTTTATTGCAGAAGGGTCAGGCTATTTCATCTGCAATAGGAAAAGAATTGATTGCAATTTTTTTAGGTTTAGTTACATTTTAAGTGTTCTGAATTTACATGTGCTGAAAGGAGCAAAGTAATGATTTGATCAGGCTCATACTGCTCCTTTACTCTCCAAACATAGGTTTAGAAAAAGGAGGTGCCCTTTCTTAACCGATGCAAAAAAAATTTCAGTCCACTAGGGTGGCTGTACAGTGTAGTAGGGCAATTTAATTATAAGGACTATATGATTTCTTAAAAGATTAAAATATTTCTTATCTGGGCATGTTACTGGAGTTCAGTTTTTAATTTCTGGTTAAATAACTAAACCTTTAACTACCTTTGGAGCTTCGTTATTCAGCTAAATACGTTTTTGATAAGCCTTTTTTTTATAGACACTTTTTATTTAAAAAGAAAACTATAAAAAAAATATAGTTAATAAACGCAAAAGGAAATTGTTGTTAGAAATAAAATGTAAATATATAATTTAGCAGCATGCAGATATGGAAGGTTCTACAAGATCTGATGTTGAAAGCTTGCAGTAAAACCGTTATTTTTCTCTCCTAGCTTCCGAAACAAATCAATAACCTGTTTTTCCTTCATAAATCTATTTGAAACTCCAAAACAACCCAGTCAGTACACCGCAAGTTCAACAGCTGCTGCTTTCAAGCCTATCCCACGATTCCCAAGCTATGAGGATTGACAAGGCAATGATAAACTAATGTGCCCCTCAGCTTTGTGTGCTCACTATTGTTCTAGCAGCTGAGACCCTCTGCTGCTATTTGCTTTCTCCCACATGCATTATTCAACAGCGCAGGATAGACCAGGAACTTTTTTCATTCAGGAATTTCATATTAAAATAATCAATTTTCGTCATGAGCGGCAAACGTTATTTAACTGGCAACCCTGAAGATGATTGGCGAAATCATGCAACATTTTGTGTTGTGGAACAGTCCTGAGCATGAATTGGAAATATTTTGTTGAGCGTTATTTTTTTTTTCTTTATTAGAGTTGTGTTTATGTGCTCTTTTTGCCACTATAGTGACATGTTTTTATTACCAAGGATCATTTTTTTATTCTTAGTGACATAAAGAGGTTAACTAGTAACACCATGCCAAGATGGGCTGCAAATCTCAACTCATGCTAAATAATGCTGGCAAAATCTGATATCTGATTGGTAGCTATGAGTAAATATATTACAGGATTTTTTTT
>NC_092871.1:28584641-28604805 GCF_032062135.1 Pyxicephalus adspersus
AGGCATGGGAGAAGGGGAGGAAGGGGCAGAGGAGGATATTGAGGGTACATGGCATCCATCCACCCAAACACAAGGCAGCATGTTCCGTGGATGGCAAGACCAGGCGGAGGAGGAGGAGGACAACGACCCTGTGCTGCTGTTTGACCCACAGGAGTGTGGGTCCAGAATTACCTGAGCTGTGGGTAGTTTGAGCCACATGACAGTTTTCATGCAGGAGTGCATAGCCAAAGCTCCACACATACAACACTGCAAAACAAAGACTGACGACTATGGGATTGCTACGTTACTGGATCCACGTTACAAGCCTGAGATACAACAACTGATCTTGCCCCAATACAGGGGACCTAAAATGCAGCACTACCAAGAAGTGCTTGTAAGGGAATTGTGCTCAGCCTTTCCGGCTGCCTGAAGCAGCAGGAGCTGCAGCAGCAGCAGGCATCCCTATGGCAGTTCCACCAGCCATGGGAGCCAAACAACTGCTATAAGCGGCATGGATGGCAAGAGCAGTAGAGGTCGTCTAAGCCAAACTATGCAGTTTTTTTTTCAGCAGAAGCAAGCTGCCAGTCGTGCAGCAACTGCCAATGACACTCAGCAGCGGTACTCAGTCATGGTGCAGGAATACCTGAGCTCTGCATGGAACATCTGCAACCTGCAAAGCCAGGACCCACAGGGCTACTGGGTATCCAAGCTTGAGCAGTGGCCGGAGCTGGCAGAACATACCATTCGGACTTGCCTGCCCAGCAGCAAGTGTGTTATCTGAAAGAGCATTCAGTGCAGCTGGGGGCGTAGTGAGTGACAAACTGATTCAGCTCTCTGCAGAAAATGTTGACCGAATCAGTTTTATTAAAATGAATAAGGCTTGGACCGGCAATGACTTCAACACCCCCTCTGCAGAGAGCACGTTCACAGCCTTCGGCATCTCCTTCTACTCCTCCCCCTAGTGGACCTCTACTCTGTCTCTGAGGTCTATAACTTCCAATGGAGCTGTGTAACTGGCTAATATTTTTTACCGAGCACCTACCTCAGGGCTCTCTGCCTTTATCTACTTTGAGACCTAAATCACTTGTAATGGAGCTGAGTGATTCATAATTAAATATCTGTATTTTTTTTACAGAAATACAGAAATTGTTATGGCTTTTTTGATAGATAGCAAGTAGGATCAGAATGAAATATCCGTATTTTTTTTACAGAAATACAGACAATTTTATGGCTTTTTTGATGGATAGAAAGTGGTATCAGAATTAAATATCTGTTTTTTATACAGAAATACAGAAATTTGTATTGCTTTTTTTATATATTGAAAGTGGTATCAGAATTAAATATCTGTATTTTTTTTACAGAAATACAGAAATTTTTATGACTTTTTTGATAGATAGCAATTGGTATCAGAATTAAATATCTATATTTTTTTTATAGAAATACAGAAATTTTTATGGCTTTTTTGATAGATAGCAGGCGGTATCTAGATGCCAGTTAACAACACTGTCCATGCCGCATTTTACAAAGTTACAGCTAGCAGATAGGAAAAGGCAGTCCCCTACACAGCAATGTCTCCAGTAGCTACAGCTTCTACACTGTCCATAGAGGTGATTGCACCAAACAATAATGCCGTCCTTGCTCCTTCTCAGGGCCCACTGCCTCCTCCTTATGCTGTAACTGATGCCGCCTGCCCAGTACCCAGCTCTGGATGCCAGTTACCAATGCTGTCCACGCTCCGTCTAAGGGATTACACAGTCCAGAAAAACAACCCGAATATTTCCCCCATTGACTTTAATGGAAATCGAATTCTACGTTCGATCACCCGAATAATTATGCATTATTCGACCGAATAGCAGTCGAATCGAATAGTGAGCTATTCGACCAACACTAATTATAAGCTTCAAAACTTCGTGCTTGCTTACAAGCATTGCACAGATCACCCAAATAACACTTTTTTATTTTTCTGTGTTCACGTCTTCATTTATCCTTCGCTGACAGATTTCCACAGTCCATCCAAAAGCTTTGCTCTTACCAGTACTGGTTGTCTTAGGGAGAGCGGCTAATATTTTATAAGGGTATCGATCCCCAAATTCTTTTATTTATTTATTTTGTTTTTAGTTTTAGTGGGGAAGGATTAGAACTCCTGACTGCCGTGGGAGTTTGTTTGGAGAGATTAATTTTTGTGTGGTAAAAAGGGTGACCCTCTCTAACCGCAAAGTTTTCCCTGAATTTCTGTCTTGTGAAACATTGTCCCAGAACAGGAAGTGAGGGGAAATCTCTCTAACCAAACCACAGATCTGTTAGGAGCTCCAACCCCCTCCCCATGTAACAATCAAAAATAAATAGATATAGACACACTTTAAGTAATCACTTCTCAAATATGCCTTTTTCTGGTAGACTTTTTAGAAATTTTAGGATTCTGCAATTATTTATACAAAACTAAGTCTTCCAGCTCATTTTCAAAAGTAAAAATGTTTGTTAAAACCCTTATGATTGAAACACAACAAATACAGTTACTGAAAAGCTAATAATAATATTAGTTATTATTATTTTTATTTTATTCAATGTGCTTTATTCTAATTCCTATTGCTTTTGTAAGACATATATTTATATATATATATATATATATATATATATATATATATTTATTTAGCGGTAATGGTTAACACACTATAAGTTAACAATCTAAACAAATCTTTAAAAAGCCTCAAACATAAACATATGAAGATAAGGTCATGAATAGATGGGTAAGGAATTCTATCCTATACTTTCATTTAATGCAACCCATATATGTTGATGTATAGGGTAACAATGGAATAATAACTAAGAACATGGATCAGTTGTCTCAGTTTTCCGGTTCTTTTAAACCAATAAGCTAAAGCAAAAAGCTTTATATAGCAATAGAATAGAAAATAAAATGTACTTTGGTAACAAGCAATTGCTGTCTAAATATATGGTAAAATACATTAAAAACTTTGTAATTAGTGGGCACCAACAGAAGGTAAAAAAAACAACTTATTTACATGTTCTCATCATTTTGTTAATGAGGTGCAACCATATTTCACAGCATCTTTTGGAGGGAAAAGTCCCTTTTGGTGTCTACAAATTCCCCTGACTCTCTTTCCCTCCAAAACTTTCCTTTTCAGTCAAATAGATACATCTGTTTCGACAAATCCATTGCCCCTCAAAGGCATCTGTCTCATTTACATTTATAAACAGTCCTGCATATAATTATGTGTTTTAGTGTTTGCATTGCAGCTCTTTTCTAATTAGAAGTACTTATATCTCAAGTTTAGCGTATGCTTTAAATGTGTCTTAATACAGAATTTTTTCTTTAAATTATTTTTTTATTTATCTGACTTACATTGTCTTGTATTATAGAATATATACTCAAATTCAAAATTAAAATTCATAACCCTTATCCAAATGAATAATTATGTCCTAATACTATAAAGGAAATAAATCAGCTACATAAACATATTTTTGGAAGTCCACTTTTTACTTGGTGTGTAGCCAAATAAAATGAAACTAAAATGCTAGATTTTTTCAACAAATTAATAATAATGGCATACTTCTATTTGATAGAGATATCACTTCATTTCTTTTAAAGGTTTGCCTGATGATTAATAATACAATAGTACACATTTGAAACACTGGTTTTGCTTGCTAAGATCATTCTGTTGGCAAGACAGAAGTATGAATGCCAGACAAAACCATTTTACCCACATAAACATATTTTGGTAAAAAGCTTCAACAATTCAAATCCATCCAAATCTTAAGATTGCTAATATATTTCAACCATATGGGTAGATTCACAGTCTCACATTTATTATGTCTGAGTGGATGTTTTTTGGGAGTATCATTTGCTTTTTATTCTTGTTTCCAAAAGGTTATACAAGGTTCCTAAACTGTGTTTGGGCATGAGCATGATTGGGCATGATTGTTTATTCTTTTGTTTGGACACTTGATTATCTAAGACCTATTACACAGGAGCAGCAACGTTGCACTTGGTCTGGTAATTTAGTGATCACACGGCACAGACATGTTCAATATTTTGCCCTTTTAACTGTAGCGTGGGGATAGATGAACCAAAAGGGCAGATGGGTCTTCCCAATCCAATTTGCTCTAATATTTATACACATGACATGACATGTATTTTTGATTGAAATATGCCAACATGTTCATTCTGAAGTGTGATTGATTGAAAACCCAAAAATTGACGGTGCTTCATATGCATTGATTTTATTGAATAAGAAGGGAAAACTGCCTGTGTATTACTGTCTGTATACAACTTGAAGCAGTTGCTTTGATTTCACTTGGTTAACAGCCACACTGTTTCAAACACTTTTCCAAAGTATTTTCTATTATAATTTAGAAGGCTGCACTTATCCTATTTATTACATTATTTGCAGATGGAAAAGATGGAGACCGTATGCAAATGCGGCAACGTGTCATTGGATGATCTCCAGTACGGGCACTTTTTCTACTAGTTCTGATCCATGTTTAAACCCAGAGATATCCGACCACTACTACTAGTATCTAACCAGTCATTTTAAAGCATTTTTGCTATTTTGGATTAGTTAACCAGGCTATCTGTATTTCTAGGCCTTGTCCGTCAAAGTTTTGGAATGCAAAGAAAAGTTAAACAGCAGATGCAGTTACTTCTTCCTCACATCTCAGAATTGCATCCTTTGGTGAAATGTTAGTGTCTCAACAATTGCCAATGAATGGGGGTGGCATTGAACAGTTTAGTACTGTCTGCTGCGCTTGCTGTAAAACAGTGGTCCCCAACCTTTTGCAGGTCGCGGACCCCTAAATGCACTGACTACCATGTGCGGGGAGCCGTGTGTCACTCAAAGGGGAAAAAACTTCCCCCCCAGAGTGACATCATAATTCCAGAACTTGCCCACCTCCAGAGATACATCCCGCCACCTCTCTGAGCCTGCAATCAGTACGGGGGACATGATCGGCTGCTCTGGTCGGTGCACTCCCACAAGCGGGGTCCTTCTCCTGACCCTCCTGGTGCGTACACCGGCCAGAGCTGCAGCCCACCTATTAGGGCCATGGACCAGGGTTTTCCCTGGTCCATGGCCCTAATTACCTTGTTCCATTGGCGTCCCCCTGTGTTCTGCTGGTCCCCGCAGTTCCTCAATAGCATGTGTTTTACATATATATATATATATATACATATTATACATGCTATCGTACAGTTTTATTACATGTTTCTGTATTTTTTAACAGTTTTTTGTGTTTTCTTACTTAAAGTTTAATATTAATTTTATAAAATGTTTTAAATATTGGACATATTTCGGTGAGTTATGCCTAAGAACTATAGGCCTACAATGTAAAATAAAGTTCCATGCAAGAAAATGAATTAGGACGCTAGGGGGGTTAATAGATCAGGCCCAATGACTCTTTATCAGTATTCCACAATGTTTTATTATGCCTGGATTTCCACAAAAATCAAACTCTATTTCCCTCCATGTATCTATTTCATTCATTTTTTGTATTTTATAATTAAGTTTTTCAAAATTTTCCACACAGTACACATAATTCATTTTCCGTATTTTAATCTGCGTGGTATCTCAAATAGGATATTTGGATTTTTATTATTTCTTCATTTAGCTACGTGCATTGCATTGATCACATGTATGACGCTGATCTTCACAACAATTTTTTTTTACTTGTAGGAAAGGTACAAAAAACATGAAGCTTTGGTTTAACAAAACTTTTACCCATCTAGGCTTCTGATGTCACCCACAAATACAGTCCAAATCACCTCTTCTATTCTTCCAAAACCTAAAATGCTTTTCTCTCTTCCAACCACTTTAAATACAGAATGAATGGCTTTGGGTTTTTTTCAGGTGACTTTCTAGCTTTAGTATTTTACTCTGTTCTAAACAATAATTTGTCTCAGTAAAATTGAATCAGCATCTTGACAGGCTAAATCAATAGTTGTTTCTACTTTTCTGTGCTCCAGCTCCAATTTGAGTGAATATAATAGAAAGGGTATATAGGAAGACAGAATAAAATAAAGTTTAGACATGTACTGCAAATGTTGGTGTCAGCTTTTACTTTTATACAATTACTTTTATATATAGTTAAAATTGACAGCCGAGAGTTATTGTTAACCTTCACTTTTTCATTTAGACATGATTGTAGTGCACCAGTCCACCCCAACCCCTTAAATCTGTAATTTGTCCTGACCGCAATTCTTGGTAATGCTGGATCAAACACAGAAAGCTCCTTCCTGTCGATCACATACTGAATTCCTGAAATAAAGTTTTTTTTTAAAAAATACATGCAAAATATGTTTTGCTAAAAAAAATATCTTCTCCTGGTGGCTTTTTGTTTGTTTTTTTTTTTTGTTATATGCACCATGCAGTGCAGTACAGCCAGATTCTACAAGTGGCAATGCCAAAGAAAATTGCCATGGACCTGTTGGTGGTGAAGAGTTGGGGATGCATTAGTGACAGGTTCTTGGACCTGCCATTATTGCAGGATGTGCAAAAAGTATTCATCACGTCCACAACTGAAATAAATGGGCTGTGGATGCCACATTTAAATATGGTGATCAGTTACTTCATTCAAATGAATAGAGCTTCTAGTCAACAATATTAGGTTATTACAGCATAGCAATGAAACACTAATTGCAGTCCTATAAAATTTGATTCCCCCTTTTAAATTTAAGAAAATGGAGCACAGAGAAGTAGTAATGTTTTCAGTTTCCCAGTTCTATTGAATGGGCCCCCATGCCTCTTTCAATCTTGCTCACTCTCTAAGCAAATTTTCCATGCTTGCTTTGGAATCTTGGTTTCTACTATCCTAAAGTAATTTGAAGTGAATTTTATGTTTTTAAATATTGAAATTCAAAGCAGTGGAGCAATGAAAATGTTAAATACATACTCCTTCCACTGCCTCTTCCACTGTTCTCCTCCACTGCATTCATATGCTATACTAAAAATAAAGCCTCTAACATATAATATGTCAGGAGTGTGGTATGCCTAGGCCTTCCTTCATGGGACAATTTAAATTAGGGCTCGGATACAGGGAACGAAAGTGGACATGGAGCAGGTCCACAGGACTAGGGGGAAAATGGGGAGCTGGTAGGTAGGGTGATAGTGGGGTGATAGGCGAGGCCTTTCTGTAATTGGTGGTTTGTGGGGGAGTCAGTATGGGGGTGACAAGAGGGTTATACTGTATATAGGATTGTATAGGAAGAGCAGAGGCCACAATTGTCAGTAAAGGAATTTTCTGCCTTCCCTCCCTAGGTGGCCTCAATATAGGCGGTTGGGGTCCTCGGGGGCAGTGTATGGCTAGGTGGTGAAGAGACCATTGGTAAAGAGAGTAATTGGTGAAGAGACCATTGCTAGGATGGGGCCTCAGGAGTGGTGAGAGGTAACAGCAAGTGGAGGTGGATTGGTGCTGATGGGTAATCTGCTGGTAGCTGATATCGTTCCTTAGTCGGTGGTATGTGTGCCTAGGGACCAACGTATCAGTGGGGTGCAGATCCCGGTAAAAAGGTGTGGTGTTACCTCAAGGACCTGCAATCTGAGTAGAAATAAAACGGGTCAGTTTTATCTAATATGTGATGGTTATTTATTGTTATTGTTTGTTATTTTTTGTTATTGGTTTATAATAATCTGTAAATATTCATTTTGGGAATAAAAGTTAAGGAAAGATGTTTATATTAAAGGGACCATTTGACAATTTTTGAACCAGAATAATTTGTGTTTATTGACTTTGGGGGGTAATGAAGTGAGGTTAGAGGTATTACCAGCAATGGGCATTTTGAACTTCCCTAGTCAAGATATTTCAGCCACTAAAGCTCATGAAAGCTGCAGATATCGGAAAATAAGGAAATTGATTTGTAATCTACAGTGCAGTACCAATGAAGCTCACAGTGAAAAAAGAAAGGTTACAATTGTATCAAACTTCATATTATACAAAGCCTGTGCAGACTATATCTTAGCTGGAAGCATAGTACCATGTTTTTTATACCTCAAGGATGTCACTGATGCATTTGCTTGCAAAGCATTGACACAAAAATAAAAGAGATGGAGAACAGGGAACCAAAAGCAATTTGGTTACAAAAAAAAGCACATTTAAATAAAATCATTCACCTCTTTGTATACTATCTGATTTGGCAGGGGAAACTGTAAGCATATAAGCAATTAGAAGATAATAACATATTTGAATAAAGACATTTAGGTTATGGATTATTAAGGTTTCGTAAATGTTAACCCCATCTGTTGATAACGGACAGTGAGGTCTGCTGCTATCAGATTAGCTTTACCATCCCAACAGAAAGACAAGTGATCCTGTGGGATTTATAAAATGATTTTTAAAGCAAGCCATTTACCCTAACGGCTAATCTGAAGAGCAATAAATACAATCCAGGGAGACCACATGTCCTATCTCTGGGTCAGTTCTTCCATGAAATGGTATCAATTTTACATTTTTGCTGCACAGATTTGTTTAATTGGTATAAAGAAGCTTTAATCATTGGTAAAATAAAGATTACATCTCCAGCAAAAGTGTTACTTACAAATGAATTACCGAGCAGCACAATATTATTTTAATATAAAATGGACAAATCGTGGACAGACTATACCTGAATGCAATGAGCACATGTTGGAATAGGCAAATAGTATTATTACTCTGGGTAAAAAGGACATTTTTGTTTCCACTGAAAAAAAAAAATGTTCTCAAGTATTGAATACTGCATTTAGGTAATTTCCAAGAATTAAAACACTTTTTAATTTTTGATATATGCAAAAGGCTGCTTCATCTGGAAGGGGTATGAGGAGGTCTCCACATGTTTTATGAAGTTTAAGGATAAAGCAGAAGTTTAAGGATAAAGTAAAACTTAAACTCAACTTTTTCACCTTACAAAAAAGAGTAGACAACCCTTATATGTAAAGGCAAAATGTTATTTTATTTTTTTTGGGTGCCTCACCCTTTTTAAAAAAAAAAAAAGGTGCAGCACCTCCACTTTCAATCTTGATTGCCATGACATAATCTCGGACATACGCAGAAGGGGCATTTTTTCTATTAGGGGCCGAGATGCCGATTTCACACAAGTGCAATGAGATCAGCTCTTTTTTTTTCCCCTTTACAGTGGGCTACGTCACCTGATTTTGCATCTGCACAGTGCGAGATGAGGTAACATGCCAAGAAGAATACAAAAGAAAAAACAGAAGAAGGCAGCGCCAGGCGCTTCCTCCACAACGGTATGAAGAGGAATTTTAGGATAACCTAGGACCAGACCGCGGGAAGGACCAGCGCCATCCATTTTCTTTTCAGTTTAGTTCTGCTTTGAACAGTAGGTTATTCAGTTTAGGTACAACATATACTCAAGGGGGTGAGCAAAGTATAAAGACTGATAACTGGATGGTGTGGGACCCAATCCAGGAAACCTCTAGGGGGATCTGAGGAAGCAAAGGTGAGTGAGTTTTTTTTTAATTTACTTCCACTTTAAAGCTGCTTACACACGTCCAATAATTATCGTTGGAAACTAACGACGAACAACCGATTGGCCGAAAATTGTTCACAAGTAAGGTGACCAACAACTGACCAATGACGCCGACGTCATGGCGGATCAGATTGGCCGATGATTGTTCGCTATATATAGTGTGTACGGTCGTTCAATGATCGTGCATATTTCTGCAATACACTTTCTTCTTTACATGTCACTCCCTGCATCATTCAAACGATTGTATCTAGCCTGTGTATACTATTGGTGGATTATTTTTGAACTATCGTACCGTTACAGCATGTACAGACTTGTGCACAATACTATCCTTCAGATATAATCGTGCATAATCGTTGATCGGTCGTAATTGTACGTTTTCTAACGATAATTATTGGAAATGTGTACCTAGCTTTAGCCTTGAAAAGTTGTGGTCACATGACATCATTCTGCCTCTTCCCTGAAAAGCATGTAGGAGTGCATTATTTCAAAGCACCTTTTTTCGGTATGTAAAGTTATTTGCATTAAGCGGTGTGTGTCTTTAAAGCCAGTTGGATGGCACAACCAGTGAATAAGAAATAAAATAATGGGGACAAACTGTCAAAATAAAAGCCCCCTCCTGCACATATATTGGAAGAACATGACTTTCCTTGCCCAATCAGTAGAGCTCTGATGACAATGTAACAGGTACGCCTTGTGTCAGGAGCTCTGTACACAACTGTTGACAATACACAAAATAGTGATGTCAGACATAGATATAGATTCCCTGCTCTTCCATTGCATGCTGTAGTATTGAGCTGTCAATGGGATAGCCCAATTCTGGGTTGCATCTAATTAGGGTATAACCTAATGGGAGTATTTTATTTTTATGGGCAGAGCACATAAAATACAATCTACAATCCACAAGTGATGAAATCAGCACAACAACAAGTACATCTACACAAGTCCTAAAATACAGCTTTGATTGGATAAAGACTTTAAATTAATAAAGACGTTTAATTTTAATAGGTCATCTGTTAATTTCAAAGCTTTAAATAGAAAAAATATAAAGGAAAGTTCTTTATGAGCACATTCCTATTTGAAATTGTAAAAAATATTGAAGTACTGACACCTATGCCCATGTGATACAAGTCTAGTGGTTTTGCAGTTTTGTAAGTTCACCTATGTTACAAAACAAGGTAATTATGTGTAACTACTGAACTGTGTATTGGGTGGAAATGTACTATTTCTGTATTCAAGCTCTAACAGGTATTACTAATGGTTACATTAGTGGCCTTTTGCTGATTCCTTGTATGCTGTAGCATAATGCGTTAGGTTATGCTTGCACGAACATTTAAAAATACTGAGTATTGTTCTGTGAGTAAGGAGTGCTGCCCTTAAAATAGACATCCAAACTCTACACAACTTGAGTGTATTTACAATCAATATATGGCATCAGAAGGTGCTTTAGCTTTTTAGGATTTCTCACTTGGTTTTGTTTAAAAGATAATAACAAGAATGAATAGAGGTTCTGGTATTTTTTTTCTTAATATTTAATATGGTCCAGAGGACAATATATATATATATATATATATATATATATATATATTATATTTGTAATTTATCCTTTTATTATTTACACCCATTACCTTAGGATAAGTAGGATAAGTGTTTCCATGAAATATTTCAAATTAAAATGTAATATTGACTATGAATATTATGTAATGAGTTTTTAACACAAAAGCTGAGCCTCACAGCTGATTTGATAAGGGCTGAGCCATAGAGCAGCACAATATTATTTTAATATAAAGTGGACAAATCGTGGACAGACTATACCTGAATACAATGAGCACATGTTGGAATAGGCAAATAGTATTATTACTCTGGGTAAAAAGGACATTTTTGTTTCCACTGAAAAAAAAAATGTTCTCAAGTATTGAATACTGCATTTAGGTAATTTCCAAGAATTAAAACACTTTTTAATTTTTTTATATATGCAAAAGGCTGCTTCATCTGGAGGGGGTATGAGGAGGTCTCTACATGTTTGATGAAGTTTAACAAGATTAAAGCAGACCTTAAACTCAACTTTTTCACCTTACAAAAAAGAGTAGACAGCCCTTATATGTAAAGGCAAAATGTTATTTTATTTTTTTAAGTGCCTCACCCTTTTTTAAAAAAAAAAAGGTGCAGCACCTCCACTTTCAATCTTGATTGCCATGACATATTCTCGGACATACGCAGAAGGGGAATTTTTTCTATTAGGGGGCGAGATGCCGATTTCACACAAGTGCAATGAGATCAGCTCTTTTTTTTCCCCCTTTACAGTGGGCTACGTCACCTGATTTTGCACCTGCAGAGTGCGAGATGAGGTAACATGCCAAGAAGAATACAAAGGAAAAAACAAAAGAAGGCAGCGCCAGGCGCTTCCTCCACAACGGTATGAAGAGGAATTTTAGGATAACCTGGGACCAGACCGCGGGAAGGACCAGCGCCATCCATTTTCTTTTCAGTTTAGTTCTGCTTTGAACAGTTTGGTTATTCAGTTTAGGTACAACATATACTCAAGGGGGTGAGCAAAGTATAAAGACTGATAACTGGATGGTGCAGGACCCAATCCAGGAAACCTCTAGGAGGATCTGCGGAAGTAAAGGTGAGTGAGTTCTTTTTTAATTTACTTCCACTTTAAAGCTGCGTACACACGTCCAATAATTATCGGTGGAAACGACCGATGAACAACCAATCGGCTGAAAATTGTTCACAAGTAAGGTGACCAACAACTGACCAATGACACCGACGTCACGGCGGATCTGATTGGCCGATGATTGTTCGCTATATATAGTGTGTACGGTCGTTCAATGATCGTGCATATTTCAGCAATACACTTTCTTCTTTACATGTCACTCCCTGCATCATTCAAACGATTGTATCTAGCCTGTGTACACTATTGGTGGATTATTTTTGAACTATCGTATCGTTACAGCATGTACAGAATTGTGCATAATACTATCCTTCAGATATATTCGTGCATAATCGTTGATTGGTCGTAATTGTCCGTTTTCTAACGATATTTATTGGAAATGTGTACATGGCTTTAGCCTTGCAAAGTTGTGGTCACATGACATCATTCTGCCTCTTCCCTGAAAAGCATGTAGGAGTGCAATTATTTCAAAGCACCTTTTTTCGGTATGTAAAGTTATTTGCATCAAGTGGTGTGTGTCTTTAAAGCCAGTTGGATGGCACAACCAGTGGGTAAGAAATAAAATAATGGGGACAAACTGTCAAAATAAAATCCCCCTCCTGCACATATATTGGAAGAACATGACTTTCCTTGCCCAATCAGTAGAGCTCTGATGACAATGTAACAAGTACGCCTTGTGTCAGGAGCTCTGTACACAACTGTTGACAATACACAAAATAGTGAATAGTGATGTCAGACATAGATATAGATTCCCTGCTCTTCCATTGCATGCTGTAGTATTGAGCCGTCAATGGTATAGCCCAATTCTGGGTTGCATCTAATTAGGGTATAACCTAATGGGGGTATTTTATTTTTATGTGCAGAGCACATAAAATACAATCTACAATCCATAAGTGATGAAATCAGCACAACAACAAGCACATCTACACAAGTCCTAAAATACAGTTTTGATTGGATAAAGACTTTAAATTAATAAAGACGGTAATTTTAATAGGTCATCTGTTAATTTCAAAGCTTTAAATAGAAAAAAATATAAAGGAAAGTTCTTTATGAGCACATTCCTATTTGAAATTGTAAAAAATATTGAAGTACTGATACCCCTGCCCATGTGATACAAGTTTAGTGGTTTTGCAGTTTTGTAAGTTCACCTATGTTACAAAACAAGGTCATTATGTGTAATTACTGAACTGTGTGTTGGGTGGAAATGTACTATTTCTGTATTCAAGCTCTAACAGATATTACTAATGGTTACATTGGTGGCCTTTTGCTGATTCCTTGTATGCTGTAGCATAATGCGTTAGGTTATCACACACTTCCACTTCATGGGGTCTCCTTTATCTCTGAACCTTAGGAGATAGGGCAGCCCCGCCAATGATATTCAGTCATTTCAGGGATTAAAGGTGAAATCAGTTTCATTGGTGAAGCCTGCTGCTGTGTCACCAGTGTGACTGCTCTAATCTCTCCCCAAGACACTGAGATCATAACTGATTTTCTGCTCTTCCCTGGGGAACAATTTGTTGTTGCCTGAAGCAATCAGGAAACAAGGCTGAATTAGCTTTAATATGCACCTGCCCCAAGGGAAGAGATGCTGTGCAAACCAAAGGGAGGGCTGCAGATCCTTGGTCTGTGTAATTAAACAACCTGTAAAAGATGTGACAATCTGATTTTCCCAACAGCCTTAGATAAACTGTTCACCTTATGCATACAAATCAATGGAGAGAGAAAAAGAGAAAAAAAATCTTTAATAGAGATGTAACTTTTTATTGTAGTAAAAGCCCTAATATAACATTGGGAAAATAGGCAAACAGAATAATAGCAATAATTAAAAAAATAAACAATTAAAAGGAGGCACATCAAAATGGGAATGCCTTTGCTAGAATGTGGATAACATTACCATCTATCTATAAAATGTTCATTATTGTACTTTTTCAATTTATATCAAAATTGTTTTAAGGAGAAAATTGACCTTGTGCCCTAATGTACAAGCATTTCATTTAGCAAGGTAAAAAACAGCCATTGATTGCCGTAATTTGAATTTCCTGTTTTGATGTCCTAGCAATTCAGTGCCTTTGATAACCCCAGGCTTCCATGCTGAGAGGAAAACCAGAGGAAGGGCCCATCCGCTTAAAAAAGGTGTCCTGTGGCCTTCAATCACCCTTATAAATGTTCTGATGCTTCTCCACTATATTGCCCAGCTTGATGGTAGCTCCATCTGAGTGATTAGCCATCATCAGTGTCCCCTCCACAGTGGCTCAGCAGATTAATGTAAAAAGCTATCATTTTCTTTTTGAAGTGCCTATTAAAAAGTTGACCGTGCAAGCAGAATATACGGAAATCCTCTGCCTTTAAAAGAACACATGCTTCACTAAAGCATGGCTAATATTTGCACTGAATGTATGGTTCACAGTAGCTGACTGTGGTTTACTATTTACTTATTTTATAGCTTAAATACACACAGATGTTTAAACATTTCCCTGTATTAGGATGAAACTATGGGAAAATACATGCACTTGCATTGAAATACATGCTCTTCATTAAAAGAGAAGCTAAAGGTAAAAAATAAAAATTTGATTTGGTCTGTCTCTAGCACTTACAGAACCATTTGAGTTATCTCTTTCCTTTACCATAGTTTATGACTTGTTGCTTCAACCAAAAGATCCATTATTGGTTATAGTTGGCCTGCAAATAAAGTTGGAGAAAAATATAAATAAAGGTAAGATGTTTTTATTTACAATATGTATACATGTATGTGTACAGTATGTATATTTTATAGACTTCAAGTACTAAATACTTTATTTTAGATATAAACTGCTTCATTGTGTCAGTGGGCTGCTTGACCTATGAAAGACCAGCAGTAAAAACTTTTGACAATGCACAGAAACATGTTTTGTCCTGGTTTTAAAATGATCTCCAGAATCTGACGTGCCGTGAATAGGAAATAGATTCACAGAGGAGCTAACTTTTAAATGTGTGTGCATCTATGAGCTCTAAGGGCTCCATTCATAAAACAGGGAATCAGACATTCCCTCAAACATTCTTCGTGGGAATCCTCCAGGTCTGTGTATTTTAATGGCTTTAATTGATTCCCACCAGGCAATGTTTAAGGGTATGTCAGATTCGCTGTTTTATAAATAGAGCCCTTAGAGACATGTTGGCATCATGCATTGTAAGAATATTTCATGGTTTCTGAAATGCTGTATATTGCAGATTATATAGCCATTGTAGACTTCAAAAGTTTTGTTAAAATCTATATAATGTATGGAAATAGTGAAAATAGTTTGCTAATGCATTTTATTATAAATATTCCATATATTTTAACTATACATTCTATATGTGCTTTTAAAGGTTGTCTGTTTCCTGAAAATACTACCATCCTTTGGGTTTTTTTTTCCCTATTTTATTTTTTTGTTTTTTTTTTATCCTCTATTATTATTTTACATATTGCAATTGGCAGATTGTGCTAAATTGTGGTTGTGCTGCTTCTTTTCTATACATTCCAAGCACCATTCTAAGGGAGAAAATAAATTTACCTGCATGTTTTTGGATTTGTGGAGGGAACTGGAGTGTACAAAGGAAACCTACGCCAACAGAAGGCAAGCATGCAATGCCCTTGCAGATAATGTGCTGGCCTGGATTCAAACCCAGCCCAACACTCTAGAGCAATGGTCACCAACTGGTGGTCCTCAAGAAAATTTTGGTTGTCCGTGGTTCTGGACGGTGCGCCCCCCCCCCAGCAGGGTCCTTCTCCTGACCCCACTGGGGGGCACACCCACCAGAGCTGTGGACCATGTCCCCCTTATAGATTGAAGGTTCAGGTTGGTGGGTGGGTTGTGTCTCTGGTCTGAGCCTGTTATGGGAGAGTGGGCAGGTTCTGGCTTCATGAATTCGCTCAGGGGGAAGTTTTTTCTCCCTTGAGGGATGCAAGGCTCCCCGCTTTTGCGAGACCCGGAGTCTGTAAATTTATTGGTCAGTGAGGTCCAAAAGGTTGGGGAATACTTCTCTGGAGAAACTATTAGAATTATTAAAAGAAAAAACACAATAGGCAGATATTTAGGAGCAGTTTGGTCTGTATTTGCATTTTACTTCTAAAAAGTATCTGCAACTTTTAGGTGAAACATTAATAAATCTGTATTTTAAAAGACCGTTAAACTTACCCTACTGAGGTATTTATAATCATCAAACCCTACACGTTAGATGGAATTTGAAGAGAGACTTTTAGTGAAAAGGGCAGCACAGTTTTCTAACATTGGAAAATACAGAATATTAAACAAATCATTAAGTCTCTGCCAAAGTACAGATGGTTATGGGTCAAAACTATGACAATCCTTTATCGCTCCTTCTTAGTTTAAGGACATGCACATTCAACATGAAATATTTACTGACCTCTAACCTAAGGTCATGTTTCCATTAGAAGATCCCTTGCAATAGTCTTTTCCTGAATTATTGCACATATGTTGAACATAATCTACATATGATTCTATGATATGATAGTAAACCAATACCACTATTTTCAGCCTGACTTCATAAGCCTGTACAGATGCTTGATAGTTTGTTGCTGGAAATCTTCGTTTCAGGTGAATGAACGAGCAAAGTATGTTCCATGAAGAGGTTGGAGAAAAGAAGCAGCAAGTTGCTCAGCTTCATTCTTCCTATCAGACAACTTTGGAAGACAATAGTTCACTAAACAACATGGGGAAATGGTTGTGCATTCACACGGTAGGCTATTCAGGAAAAGAAGGATGCGTTGTTACAAGAAAACAGGATGTAAGGCTAAGTACACACCTGCAATATGGGATGTGTACAGCGCTCGTCGCCCATCATCCGAACAACCGTCCTGGCGGATCCACGAACAATGGATGACGGACAAATGTAATGAAAGTGAAGGGAGAGAGAGCGCTGCGGGGTTCCAATCCGTCGTTCTCCCCCTCCCCTCTACATAGAGCAGAAGGGTGATGTACAGCACTCATTTATGAATCCTGCAATTGTTAGTCAATTGAAAGGATTATGCATGCATGTGTGTACGTAGCCTAAGAAAACCAGAATTCAGGAAAAACTTTTATAATTTTTACCATTGTACAATCTAAGCAGACAAAGCATGATGGCACCTGTTATTCTGAATATGCTGAATTATTACAGAGAAACTAGTGATTGCCCCATTCTCTAACCTAAGCTTTTCCTGGCAGCAAAAGCCTGTTCTCTGAATGAATGAGCAAACTAGCCTTAAGGGGGCAGGGTGACCACTAGCTAGCTTCTCTTCTATGTGAATTCAAGCTTATTCAGCTAAAATGCTGGTAAAATACTTTTAGTAACTATTCTAATTCTGTTGTGCTTTACATTGTTGTGTTTGGCATTTTTGCCTACTGTACTATAATTTGTCTGGTCATCCATTTCCTCCCTAAGCCATACTCACAATCTCTAAATTGTTATAAATGTATTGCAAATGTGATAGAAGTGAGACTTACAGATATCTTTGTCTTTAAGAAGCCTCTTCTTTACACCAATTTAAAGTAAAGAAAGTATTTTTGTTCTCTTTAGCCCACCTCACTTTATAATCATTACTACTTGAGTTGGAAACCCTAACAACTCTTTGGTATAATTAGCTCCCACAGAAAGAATCTGTCATCATTAAAAGTTTATGTTTTCTTGCAGGCACCCTGAGAAAAAACAACATGTTTTATACCATCCCTGTTCTCAGCTCCTAGTGTTGGGATGTTCCACTAATTGTGGTTTCACAACTACTGAACAAGAACACATTGCCTTAGTGAGAATTCTGACACCTAGCGAGATCCTGTGTTCTAAAGACATTCCATTCTCATTCATTCCATTCATCTAACAGTATAACATCATAACCATTTAAAGGGATTAAACCTGACTGCTTAACTAAAGAAGCAATTTCAGATTGATTTAATTTATTAAATAGCTGTTTATGGTTTAAATTTTGTTCACTAGCATACTGCACCCTTATATACATACAAAACAAAGATGCAGTGCTGGGAATCGATAAAGTCAAAACATTTGACTACAGGTAACACAGGTATCAATGCGCCAAAATGGACTCTTGATTGATCAATGTAAGAAAAATTGAAGATCCTAGGTTACCAAACAATGTTGCTTGTAGCCAGTGGCAGCTGTAAGTTTAATAGTGATTTCATAGAACTTGTTCTCGGACAGCATGGATAGATAGTGCCAGCAATACTGTGGACAATGATAGAGCTGCCTCCCAATATTCTGTACAGAGTCTGAGAATAATTTTTTAGAGCAGTGGGGAATGGTGGCAGTAAAACTCACAGTATTGCCCATGCTAAATGTCTATGCTATGAAGCAGTTTAATAACTAAGAATGTGCCTATCTCGGGGAACTAAAATCATTCTTAACCCTGCAACCTGCATAGCTTATTTGTATCTCTTGCAATTCCAAGGAAACAAATTAAAGTTCAAAAAATGTCTAAATTACTAAAAGACATCTAATTCCAAAATGCCTTAATAAACTGCCTTGCCAAAAATAAGTCACAAATTAGAACAACAAACACAAGGGTTTTTAGGCAAACAATCTATTATATTAATGATAGTTTCTTATAAGACAATACAATACAAATTACTTCAGAATCATATACAATATAAGATCAGATTTCAAACATATTTAGGCCATACAGGCACTATACAACAGCCATTTAATATTATAATCGTAAGTTTCAAAGGCATACAAACAGCAGCATGAAGTTAATAGTCACACACGTGCAAACCGTAGTACCCAACGCGTTTCGCCCAGTGCAGGCTTCCCCAGGGGTAGCGGTACGTTAGTGAAGCATTAGAAAAATACTGGACACAGTCTAGATAGTCTTGTATCTTGTTTGAACTCTGATCTTAGAATGTATAGGATTTGGAAGTAATCTGTATTGTATTGTCTAATGAGAAACTATCATTATTACAATACATTGTTTGCCTAAAAATCCCTTCTGTTTGTTGTTCTTTTCAAATTTTCAATTTTACTCCTACCCAGGGTTGGCAAACGCCCTTATAGGGCATCTTTTTATTGTAATCACCACATACATGTGTTGTTGTTATTGTCTAACACAAATTCTAATATTTTGTTGCAGGGCTTTAGTTTTGATTACACCACACTTTTGCTTGGGTATCATATTGATAAGCTTATTTCGCAATTTGAGTTCCCATTGATAGAAAACCTGGTCATTCAGAATATGCAGGCAGTAAATTAGCTTAATTTTTTGTACATATAACTTTGCCAAAAATAGTCCTGTCCAACTGAAGCAACCCCAGATCATAACACTGCCTCCCTCCACAGGAATGGGGACTTTTTAGGCCAGGCAGTGCACATATCTATTAGCACATTCTCCCTAAAGCTAGGTATACACTTGCATTAATTATCGTTAGAAAATGAACGATTAATGATTATACACAATTATTTTGAACGATCGTATTGTGCACAATTCTGTTCATGTTGTAACAATACGATCATTCAAATATAATTCACCAATAGTGTACACACACTAGATATGACCATTTGAACGATGAAGTGACATGTAAAGGAGAAAGTGTACTGCAGAACCATCCACGATCATTGAACGACCGTACACACAATAGATAGTGAACTATCGTCCAATCAGATCTGCCGGGACACTCGTTCGTTTCGGGCGACAATCCTTGTTGTGCACTTTTTTTGTTAACGATTATCGGACGATTAGTCGTTCGTTTCCAACGATAGTTATTGCAAATGTGTACGCAGCTTTACTAATATAGGTGATGGTGGGTTCAGTGACCCTCTCTTACTGCTTGCTGAAATCTTTATTAAACCTGGAACTTCAGGTGTGTTCACATCTTATATGATCTGATCAGCACCGTGGTTTTTACAGATACCATTGTCTTTCCTCCAAAGGGTGATACTAATCAGAGTAACAGAAGCGTTATTTTTACCCCCTGGCACTTGGCTGAAAACACAGACTAGGAAGTATCAATGTAAATGAAGAGACAGTGCACTCCCATTAATTACTGGAAAGAGGTGTTCTTCTGGCTCCGAGA
>NC_092871.1:28605629-28608496 GCF_032062135.1 Pyxicephalus adspersus
AAGCAACTGCACAGAAACAAAAATAATTGAATCAAACACTGCGTGCACTTTTCTGCTGTAGGTTATACATGGAGAATAAAAGAAATAAATAGACTTAGCATGTCAGCTTTAGGGGGAGGAATGCACATCTTTATAAAATGCCAGGAGTGATTAATTCATCGTTATGGCAAGTGCTGCATCTATGGCCAATTTTCTTATTTTTCTCTTGTACAAGCTGATAAAACAATATATCTGCTTCAGCATATTACTCTGTACAGATAGAAAGACTGTATATACTTTTTTTTAAAATGAAAGGTTCTTGGGCTGTCATCCTAATCTTGTCTTTACTACTACCAGATGTCACTGGCCTGAAAAAGTATATTCACAGTATTCTGAAAAGTCTTCACTTTTGGTTTCCTTAAGCTACATACACACGTGCAATTATTGCACGATGCATGAACGAGTTCTGTACATACAGCACCATTCTGCTCTATGGAGAGGGGAGGGGGAGAACGTCGGAGCGGCACCCTCCGCTCTCCCGCTTCCCTTGCTTTAGGATCGGTCGTCGTCCATTGTCTATAGATCCGCCAGGATGGCCGTTCGGACAATGGGTGCTGCACACATGCAAGATTCTCGTCCGGTATCGTCGCTGAGCCGATTATCGGGTGAGAACTATTGGAGCTGTGTACCCAGCCTTACTTTTTTAAGGTCACATAGACAGGATTATGATGGCTTCAGAGACAGCAACTCTAAAAAGAGTTCAGTAATAGTTCCTCCTTTATTTCTGCCTTTGCTCTCTTATCATACCAGAAGTAATTATACCGTTGTAGCTTCCTCTATCCCAAACATAATTGTGTATTGGCTATACTTGTTCCCAAAAAGCATCTGTTTGGCTAAGAATGCAAGAAAGTCAGTTGTAAGATCTCCCAACAGTAGTTTTTACCTGTACTTTTTTTTAAAAGTCCATAACAGAATAGTTTTCTTTTCCTCTTGCAACATGGTTCCCCAAATGTTTATTCTTGGAATGAGAGTGCACCAGAGCTTAGAACTCTAATATTTGATATTGTATCTTTTCATGTAATGGCCATAGCATTAGCATGAGCCTGGGAATAATGGAAATGATATCTCTAGTCTAGCCTGAAGTCTCCAAAACTTGTTAATTAACAGCAGCGAGCAAAGCCAACTTGAAAGATCATCAGTAGGTGAGTTTACTATTAAAGTGTATGTAAAGTGTGACACATTTTATTGCTTTCTTTGTCCTCATTAGGGAGAAGCATTGTTCTTTTAGCTCAGGTGATTATAATCACTATTCACCCAGACAGAAAGTAAGAAGAAACCTGAATTTTTAGATCTGTTTCCACAGGAAAAAGGCGAGGGATAATCATTCAATGGGGACAATTCCTGTTACCTGTCTGGCATCACTTTGATGAAATTCCCTTTCATTTCCTTTTGCGTCTCCAGCACAAAAAAATTTTTAGGTGTGTTTGAACCCTTCAATCTATACTAAACTAAAGAGTTTGAGCAATTTATAAATATATATGCCAAATGGGTAGGATGAGAAATCCAGCATCTGCATTGTTGTCTTTAAAAGCCATGCCCCTTATTTCAATACAATCTGTTAGTCTGACAGTTGTATTGACAATCTGTGACCCCGGTATTCATATTTCTAGTTACTATTCAGTTTTGTAGATCATTACATTCTCATAATTAAAAAAATGCTTTTGTGGTAAAGCAGAGCATACACTTATGCAATAAATTAGCAAACTCCAAAATAGTTTTTCTAAAAGTTTTGGATGACCCTATAAAAATTAACTTTACTACTCATGTAACAGCAATAATGGTATAATCACTTGGCGAGGATATTGAAAATAAAAAGAAGCCATTTCCATTCAAATTATTTGTATATTCAAACTTTCAAGTAGAATAGTCTTATAATAAATATTGCTGTGTGCTCCCTTTTAGTAATAGAGAGATCACTGTGTTAGACCTCTGTTTTTTCACAAGTAATGCAAGAATATCCATCTAAAGGAGACCTTAAAATTATTAAAAACAGCTTATGCACATTACTGCTACCATGTTGCCTATTAAAGCCCCTCAATTGCTGCATTTTATTCTTTTACCCACTTGCTGCTTTTATTGTGCAAAAATGGACAGCAGCTCAATGGGTTCAAGGCTAAATTATTCATTAATATGTACACTCTATTTTTTTTAATTTACAGTATTTTCTATTATCATTTGAGTCATATACTAATGGACTGGGCTATTTTATTCACACATGCAGCAATGAACTTATCTATTTAATAACATATATGAACTTATATCATACAATTTAAAAGAGCATAACTATGCAATAGAATCCTATGAATTTGGTTCTGTAAATCTGCACTTGATCTGTACTCTTATATGCAATCATCCCTACCAGAAACCTTCTTTTAATGGTGCTATATTATAATATTATGTCCTATTATAAGCAGGTGGCAAAGTATCATGAGATTTTGATGTTGAGAGATGCCAAAAGAGATTATAAAACAAAGGGCCTGGCTTTTTAAAGCTCTCCAACACTGGAGAAGATAGACTATCATAGTAGAATCTGAATGATCCAGCAAAAGTGGAATGAATCAGGACCAGAATTGAAAACATTTCCCAAATATTAGCAAAACATTTTCGAGAGATCCATTCCAGGTTTGTTGGATCACTCAGGTTCTTCCATGGGCCTGATTTATTAAAGCTTTCAAGGATGCAGAGAATACTCTTTCATCCGTGAATCTGAAAGACCCAGCAAACCTGGAATGGATCTGGTCCAGGATTCAAAACATTGCTAGCAAATAACTTTGAAGAAATCTATTCCAAATTTGGTGGATGACCCAGCTTCACTGATGAAAATGTAT
>NC_092871.1:28612303-28614312 GCF_032062135.1 Pyxicephalus adspersus
ACCCCTAACCCCAACATAATCCAGTACCAAAAGTATTGATATGCAATGCAAACACATCTATCCTGATCACTACCAATGCCCAAAAGCCATGACTAAAATTATCTGCTGCAATTTACAACAAACAATCTCAATCAACTGTTCTTGGGGCAAAAATCTGAAAGACCATTAAACTGCTTGTGGCTTGACATATATTCAAACACTTGTTTTCCAACTAATGTCCATGGGCTAGCTCTGGTTTGATATATTATTCAAAAACAATATTAAAAATAAAGTTATCTGTGTTAAAAATTTGCACAAAATTAGTATGAGTGTTCGTCTTTTGAAACAGAATAAAAAAAAAGAGAATTGTATAAGATAAAATTTATAAAGATAAAAAAATATATTGATGGGACCTGAACAGTAAAGATTTTCTACCTTATCTCTGCATTGAAGGAGGAGGTAGAGTGATGTCTTTCTCATAAATCATTAGTATAGTATTTAGTTGGCTGTGAACACTGACAAACAAAGGTTAATGTGAAACAACACAATTAAGAAGTCATCAGTCAGTGATCAATCACTACGATCACTGGAAACAGACAGTTCAAGCTCTTTTACATTCTGCAGATTCAGCTAACAGACTTTAAAGCATGGTGTATAGTTCTTATTTCTATTTTATAAGTATATTGATCTAAAAACAAAAATGCACATTTATTGTGTGTAGGGTGCAGCAGTAGATAGTTCAAACCCTTAACCCTTTATGTGCTGTATGAATCCTGTCCTGAAGTCTTAATAGAAACTTAGAACATGATCTTTTGGAAATGAGAGGAAAATTCTCTTACAGAAACTTTTTCCTAAAAAAAATAGTTATTGTCTAGACCACAGTTTTAGGAGCAATGTTGCACCCTGCCCCACTATAGATAAGCAATCTGATTTGTTCTTTTGCAACATTTAGGGTTTGACAAAAGTCACCAGGACAAAGAGAAATTAGGGCTTTTCACATGGTTCACAAGCCAGGGGCCTTACATTGATTTTGATTGTGCTCACTGATATTTAGATGTTGTATGTTGTGTAGATTTATTAAACTGTGCTGCAGATTTAAAGAAAACCTGTCTTTGAAAAAAGCATGCAGGATCCAACATTGTTCTAATATGCGATAGGTGAACCCCATTCCCTCTGCATAGTGCTAATATCTGTTCCTGTTGCTTCAGTAATATAATTGGGGGAAAAGAGAGCTGCCTGCTCACAATTTATTTTTAGTTCCACTTTACCTTGCAGAATCAAAGAGGCCGTCAAAGTTAGATGGGTATCTTGGGACAATTGGATTCATCTAATTGTGTTTCAATGAAATCAAAGTATTGACTTTGAAATAAGCAAACATACTGCACAAACGCACAGGTTAGCAAGTGCAAATATTCTGCATAAAAAAGAATGAAACTAAATCAATGCTTGTATTATAAAGTATGGTTCATAAGTATAGAGGAACATTTTTACAAAGACTTGCTTGAAAAAGCACTAAAATACTGTTTTGTATATAATTGTTTTGCTTCCTGTTCTCCTACTGCTGTGCTGTTTATTGGCATGAGTAGCAGTCATGCCCATTTCAATCGGTGTCCTCATACAAACTTGTTTTAGACCAGACATGCCAGACTTACCTATGTCCCCACCAAACCAACTGGCGCGGGAGAACCCCAGTATCCTAGCCTGGTCACAAACTGCTCACACTTTTGCTGCTGCCTTCTATCTTCCATAGCAGTTGGCAGATTCTGTGTGTGGGCCCTCCAGACTTTAGGTCAAGTATCTAATATGGTCAAAAAGTGGAGGATTCATGCAAAACTAAACCTAATCAAATAATTACATGTCAGCATTTCTATACAATGTTGGATGAGAAAGAAGGCAACTTTGTGTTTCACGCTTATATGTAACTGCTTCCTCAGGAGAAGGAGGCCTAATCTATAACAAAAAGATTTACAGCAGGGGATCATACATATAGTTCCAATTAGCAAAATGCACCTGCAAAACTCTGGCTGATT
>NC_092871.1:28616211-28630214 GCF_032062135.1 Pyxicephalus adspersus
TTTGTTGGATCACCCAGGTTCACCCATAATTGTCTATCCTCTCCAATTTAAGAGAGCTTTAATAAAGTGAGTAAAAATTCCTGTTTTACTTTCCAATTTTCCCACTCCCATTTTCCCATTGAGGGGATGAAAAATATTAAAACAAAGTTGAACTAGAAAAGCTAGAAATAACTAGAGGAACCCTTTTAACTTTAAATATCAAATATTGACAAACCTGAGTTCATCTGAGTTAGTGAGAGGAAAATGTATTAAGCTGTGTTGTCCAGGAACTATGCAGGTACCATGAAAATCAAGGCCAAATAGCTACATCTCAAATAACCTATAGTAGCCTCTGGAGGAACCTCAGAGTTTTATAGGACCCTGATTGAGAATGGCTTGGTTTTCAGGGTATTATTTTTGCATTTTTTCCTGCTGTCACGAGAACGGGAAAAAAGGTGAAATCTCCCCAATAAGTTCATAGATAGCACTAAAAATGTATTTATGTCCAAGTCTATACAAAACCTAAAGCATTGGCTCAAGTTCTACCTAAGACATAAAAGACTTTGGCTACAGCAAATTAATCTTCCATAATCTTCAATTCATTACTCTGTTATTACTTAAAAGGTTACAAGGATGTAATTACAAACCATGAGGCCCCATTAAAAAAATGTTGTGGCATTTTATGGCGAATTCTTTCTGTGACACCTGGCACCATGGTATATGGTATATGTTTTGCACTGATGAAATTTCAAAATATGAGAGACATTGAAACATAATGGAAGCTTTACACAGCCATTCTATCATAATATTATACTAAAGCTGCTGTTTGTTTGCTGCCCTTGGGAAACATTTCCTACTACCGCTGTTTTTCCATCCTCTACAATTCTGTGTGAGAAGTGTGCCGTATATCCACATATACTAGGTACATCCATATTTATCTGAATGTAAGCAATGATCTTGTTTTATTGTATATATTATTTTGTAGACAACAACATTATGTTAATTGAGAATGTATTGTATATAGGTACTCTTTGTTATTGTAGATCTCCTTTTTCATGAGGAAGCTGATTTACGTCTGGGAAACGCCTAGAAAGAAAATTGGGCTTACCTCTAAGGGGCAACCCCAATAGGAGTATCTAGTATGCGATCAATGATTTTATTCATGTACTTTTTACCTAAAAAATTTTAATGGTATCTAATAAAGTAAGTTTTATTATATGTTAAAACTTCTTTGGTTTTTGTTGGCTTTAAAAGTCCCATAAATTAGCGGTTCACCACAAATTGTATTTTCTATGCCCATTAGGGATGAGGCCATGCTAATGATAACAGGTTGGACTCATTTTTTTTATTGCACCTGGCACCCTAAACTGTGAGAATATGGGTCACTTATCCTAACATAAAGCTTGTATCAGTACAGGCAGCAGGACAGCTGATCAGTGCTATGGATACATATTGTGAGAGAAGTGCAGCAGCTCAGGGAATTACCTTTTAGTAGTGGCAATATAAACCATCAGCATATTTCAGGATATCACTGTTCATCCAAAATAATCCTGATACCCCCAAAAACAGCCTAAACAATAAATGCTGTAAAGGACCTTGGCAAGAAATGTGTTCTTTTTTTGTTACACAATCGGCTGGTGTAGTCAAGATTGTTAACCTTCATTATTGACCATTTGAAGCCGTACCTTTCACTAGCTGTATGAACACCTAAGCTGGAGGGTTGTGATCTTGTGATTTATTAGGGGTAAACATACAATTATACTGCCTAATCTGATTGTTTTGTGTTAGGGGAGCTGATTTTTACCCTTTCACTTAAATATGAAATACGATTATGTATATTATATAAAGCATCTTCTTTTTTTATTGTAATCATACAAAATGCCTGTTTGATATTGACATTTCCCCTGAAAAAGCGAGTGTTCCCGTGAAACGTTTTTTTTTTTACAAATATCAAAAAACTAGCCACCATATAATGAACTACTCTACTGTATGTTGAATTGTATTTTATTACATAGATTTTATTATGTTAAAATAATAAAATGTACTGTAATTTTATCTTGTAAAGCCGACGTAACTCCTTTTCTTGAGATATCTGTTTTGCACAAACAGGTACTGGGCCTTGTGGCCAATCCTTTGTTCTTTCATTTATTTTTATGAGGTGGTGCCTATACGCAATATTAGGTAGGAGACATTACCCTCATTATCTTGACATATGCTTCATTTATGCAAGTGGTATATATTTTGATCATAGGTTTATTGCAGTGGAAATGGTTTCCTATGGTTTTATATAGTTTGCTGTCATTGTAATTGTTGGGGAGATCCATCCTCATTATTTGTCCTGGTAATGTTCAAAAAGAGATTACTTCACCAGTACAAAACTAGGTGTATGTCTTCCTGTGGGGACACTATTTTGTGATGATCACTGGGAGATATTAGGTTCAGTTAAGAAACTCTACTTTAAAGCCTTTAATCCCACAGATTAATCTATCCATCAGGAGGTTTCTTCCATCGGGTCCCGCATTGTCCCTCCAACATCTTTTTCTCTACTTCCATGTTCTTTTTCCTGTGTTACCCCATCACGCACTGCACTGGCACGAGATAAAGTCACGTAGGTTGGGAAAAAAGATTGACGATCTTACTGCACATTTTTTTCTGTTGATGAAAGGGCTCCTGTTGTGCATGCACAAGATTAGCACATGAGCAAAAGGAGCAGAAGGAGCATCGAAGAGTCTCCCGAGATGCGTGACGTATGTAAGCAGGGCTTTGCGCTCCAATTCTGTCTTGATTGCTGGTGCGGAGCGATCAAAACACAAAGGGGGTCCAATAACAGACGCATGCGCCGCCAGCTATGAGGAACGCCCTCTAGTCGGATCGGCTCCCTTAATGGCCTCCCTGATGGAGTGGATCGACGGCCTTGTTACGAGAACGACCAGGCACGCAGACAAGCCACAGATAGGCGCAAGCACATGGGCTTAACCGGCTCAAGATAATTTTGAACGGGAAGTTAGGGACAAAGTACAAGGACCACATGCCATGGTCTCAGACACTGCGGCTGGCAACCAAGATGCCGACTGCCCAGGACGAACAAACAGCTGCAGACTCTGCACCTCAGGGGGCAAAGAGGACATCACTAGCAGGTAGGAATGAGGGCCTTAATGGATCTGGAAGAGGGGGAACCTCACCTCGATTACTACTAACTAGCCCCCGGGTAGAACAGATGCCCCCTGCTCCCAGCCTCCAACAATTTTTCCTCTTTTGACACATCATTAACCGCTGCTCATAACATACAACAAATCATGGGAGAATTAATACCTAACAGTCCTCATGAACTGACCCAGATACCAGGTTCAGTGTCTTAATTTAGGACCATCTAATTGCAAGCCCCCCATTGGAGCTCTCCATGGAAAAAAGTAGGCTGTTTACACATATGACAGTACTACTGCAAACAGAATTAATAAAAACCACAACAATTATTACTACTGAACTGAGGCAAGATTTGCAAAACCTGGGTAATAGAATTAATGCATTTGAAGATAAAGTGGATGCGACCATTTTACCGGTTTCACAACATTCTAAGGAAATTGCAGCATTGCATAATCAGATAGAGTACTTGCAATTTAGAATTGATGACTTGGAAAACAGATCCTGCAGAAATAATTTTAGGATAAGAGGCCTTCCAGAAGCTGTAAAAGATTTTGTAGAGGCAAGAAAAAATCTTTTGCAAAGTGTAATACCGGAACTCCCGGAGTCCCAGTTGGAGATTGACAGAGCCCATAGGGCTCTGATGGCCCCAAGATCGGATGGTACCCCAAGAGTGATAAGTGATAGTTAAGCCCCATTATTTTNCCACCAAAGAAGCTTTAATGAAGGTAAAAAGAGGTCTGGAACACATCAATATGAAAGGTCATCAAATTCAAATATTTTCAGACCTGACACCCTTTACCATCCAGCTTAGGAGGCCACTCAAGCCTTTGTTACAGGTTTTGGTTAACCATAAGATCAAATATAGATGGGCCTTCCCTCTAAAACTGATTTTTCAAGCACAAGGGAAAAGTTTTTCTTTCTCTTCATTC
This sequence comes from Pyxicephalus adspersus, assembly GCF_032062135.1. NCBI lineage: Eukaryota > Metazoa > Chordata > Amphibia > Anura > Pyxicephalidae > Pyxicephalus > Pyxicephalus adspersus. The sequence continues at coordinate 28,620,264 of NC_092871.1, forward strand.
ACTAAAGGTGAACAACTCCTTAAAGATCTGGATTTTATCCCAAGGGAAAAGGCACCACTCACGATAGAAATGGAGCCGTCAACCATCCTGTATCCATTATGGCATAAAGTAAAAGCAGGGGGCAAACACTTACTGATGGGGAATGGTAGTTAAAAGAAGGATCATGGTTACATTGTGGCTAATATAATGATCACACTACTAAATATATTTATATACTAATGTTAAAAATATAGATAATTTCTGTTTGATATTATTATTGATATTACTATTTAGTAGGTCTGTTTTGACCTTAAATAATAATGTGTATGATAATGGCTGAAAAATGCAAGCACTTGCCTATGGTATAGAACTGAATCCTATAGATTGTGACTACCGTATGCATGAACACTGTAGATTCTAGTGGAAATTTGCCAGGGGTGGTTTTAGATAATTAATCTCACTACTATTCCACTAGACTCAAAAGGTAAAACTGTGGGGCGGTGGGAGCTGGAGGGGTTACACATGCCCTTACCTAACAGGGAATCTTACTTGGGCCTTTCCTATTGTTTTGACCCAGGCATTATATCCCTGAATTTTTATTTAATTGAATTTGGTTTTTGTGATTTTGATATTTTTAATCTTTGGGAAGATTCCCTTTTAAAGTATTTGCACACACTAGCACGTATTCCCTTGGAGTTTGATGTGTACTGATTCACTTCAGGCCCACAATGCTTTATCTAAAATAACAATTCTTTCACACAATGTTCAGGGAATTAATTCCCCGATAAAAAGATCTAAGTCATTTCACTATTATGACTCAGTAAAAGTTGATATACTGGCATTGCAGGAAACACATTTTCCAGTAAATCATGTCCCAAATATCTACATAATAATTACCCTATATTTTATGGGGCAAATTTAGATAAAAAGAAATGTGGGGTTCTAATATGCTTTAGAAAAAACCCGAATTTCAGCCCTCAAAAAATCATGACTCAGGAGGAAGATTTATAATAGTATACTCAATTAATATCAGTGGTTTCATATTACGCTCCTAACGACGGACAGTTAGCATTCTTTCACACCATGTCGAGGGAGATATGGTCTAAAGTACAAGGGTCTATTATATTGATGGGGGATACAAATATAGCGTTGGATCATACCCTAGATAAAACAAAACTGAGTAAATATAGAGACCCTCCAAAGAAGAGTCATCATCTATCTCTCTTATTAAGAAAATAGAATCTTATAGACTCTTGGAGGGAAATGAATCCCTCTACTAGGAATTATACGTATTTTTCAAACGCCCATAATCAATATTCGTGTATTGATCATGTATTTGTTCAACCTATTATGCTGTCAGGTATTATTATTATTATTATTATTAAACAGGATTTATATAGCGCCAACATATTACGCAGCGCTGTACATTAAATAGGCATTGCAAATGACAGACTAATACAGGCAGTGATACAGGAGGAGAGGACCCTGCCCCGAAGAGCTTACAATCTAGTAGGTGGGGGAATTTCACACACAATAGGATGGGCGATATGTAGTGGTGGGAAGTAATGAGGGTTTAGCAGACAGAAGAAGATGGGTAGGCAAGTTTGAAAAAATGAGTTTTGAGCGCTCTTTTAAATGAGCAGAAAGTAGGAGCAAGCCGAATAGGTCGAGGAAGACCATTCCAGAGAGTTGGAGCAGCTCTAGAGAAGTCTTGTAACCGTGCGTGTGATGAGGTTATGAGTGAGGAAGTCATTAGTAGATCATTGGAGGAGCGGAGGGAACGGCAGGGGGAGTATTTTTTAACCATGTCAGAAATGTAAGTGGGACAGTAACTGTGTAGGGATTTGAAGGCAAAGCACAGGAGCTTAAATTTGATTCTAAGGTGAAATGGAAGCCAATGGAGAGAACTACAAAGAGATGCAGCAGAAGAGGAGCGGTGGGAAGGATGGATGAGTCTGGCTGCAGCATTCATAATAGATTGTAGAGGAGAGAGTCGGGTTAGTGGAATACCAGCGAGAAGGATGTTACAGTAGTCCATACGGGAGATAAGAGCATGTACAAGGAGTTTGGTGGTCTCAGGGGACAGGTAGGGGCGGATTTTGGAGATGTTGCGTAGGTGAAAGTGACAGGATCTGGAAATGTTCTGAATATGGGGGGTAAATGAGAGGGCCGAGTCAAAGGTGACACCAAGACAACGTGCCTGAGGGGAGGGCCGAATAACAGTGTTGTTAACAGTTAGATATATGTCAGGGGGGGGATTTGGAATTTGAGGGGGGAAAGATGATGAGTTCTGTATTATCCAGGTTGAGTTTCAGGAATCGGTCAGACATCCATGATGAGATGGCTGACAGGCAGCATGAGACCTTATCCAGGACTGAGGGCGACAGGTCAGGGGTGGACAGATAAATTTGGGTATTGTAGGGGCTCGTATTTTGTAAACCCCCTGGTGGGATCATGATCCACTGGTTGTTTTTTTAAGGGTGTTTAGTAGGACCCAATCGGGGTTTCGATGGAGACTCAATGAAAATCTGATTTTGGAGGCAGCTATACAAAGAAAAAAACAGAAGACTTGTTACAACTTTTTTTTCAAATCAATAAATCAATAAATGATACTGCTCCAGCAATAAATTGGGAAGCTCACAAGACATATATTAAGGGAGAACTTATAAAATTAGGCTCCTCTCATAAGAAAAATCAAAATAAATTGAAGACCAACCTAAATAATACCATGAGTTACAAAAACAACATAAAAAGAATCCCCAGGCTGGGTTAAAAAGACAATTGGAGGTTAAACAAACAGAACTTAATTTATTCCTTACAACTAGGGCAGAGAAAACGATACGCTGGGCTGCACATAAATTCTTCTTGTGGAGGGATAAGCCAGGTAGCCTTTTGGTTAAAAAAACTCAATCCAAGACCAAAAACTTATGTCCTCCCTAAAATAAGGCTTAAGGATGGTAGACTATCCCAGAATCCAGAGAAAATAATGGCTATCTTTTAAGATTTTTTTGGTCAACTGTATAATTCGGTGGACTCAACATCTTGAGGGCGAATAGAGGTTTTTCTTCAAGATCTTAATCTATTCAAACTTAAACCTAATCATAAAGAGCTGTTAGAAAAACCTTTTATACTAGAAGAACTGAATAATGCCTTTAGATTAATTAAATTGGGAAGCTCGCCTGGCCCGGATGGCTTTTCTAATATATATTATAAAATCTTTGGACGTATCTTGACCCCACATTTTTTGGATTACTTTAACTTTTTGAGAGATGGCCACCCATTACTGAGAGATGCCAATAGGGCTTTTATAAGCGTGATCCCTAAACCAGGGAAAGTTCCAACTACAAGCCAATTTCATTAATAAATTGTGATCTCAAAATTATGACGAAGATACTTGCATTACTATTAGGATCATTCTTGTGGGCTTATATTCATCCGGACCAGGTGGGTTTCGTACAACATAGATAGGCACCAGATCAAACAAGAAGAGCAATCGATCTTATATCGTTTGTGCATTCCAATTAGGATGGGGGATTACATCATCAGGCTATGTTGCTATCACTTGACCTCCAAAAAAACATTTGATAACTTATCATGGAAATATTTGTTCCAGGTGCTTTTAAACATGGACTTTGGTCAGCATTTTATTAATCTATTTGCTGGCCCTTTATGATATTCCGAAAGCTGAAATATCTTTAAGAGGATTCTTTTTTGGTTCCATCTTAATCAAAAGGGGAACGAGGCAGGGTTGTCCACTTTCTCCCCTATTGTTTGCTTTAGCGATAGAACCACTAACGAAAGCAATACGTACTAATAAAAAATTCTGAGGCATTATGTGTTGTAACACAGAACACAAGTGTGCCTTATTTGCGGATGATGTATTGATGTTTATTATATCTCCGGTTACTACATTGCCTAATCTCTTTAAATTATTAGATGAGTTTGCTATATGCTCAGGTCTCTGGGTGAATAGAGCTCCTAAGTCCTAAGCCCTAAATTTAAATAAATTGATAAACATAATAAATGCCATTAAAAGTTAGTTTGATTTTAGTTGGGGTGAGGGATTCCTACAATATCTGGGTATAAATTTGACATATTCTTTTGGAAATCTTTATAAGTATAATTATACTCCCCTGATTAAGAAACTTCAAGCTGACCTTCAAAGGTGGTCTCATTTACCTCTGTCATGGTTGGGGAGGATTGCTGCTATCAAAATGAATATGCTTCCGAAATTGTTATACCTATTTAGAACTCTCCCAATTAAGAGTTCCGTTGAAGGAGATAGCGCTCCTTCAATCGAGAATGATCAAATTTATTTGTGCAGGAAAACGGGGCAGAATCCAAAAGGCCACCCTGTATGCCCCCAAGCAAATGGGAGGACTGGGAGTCCCAAACCTTACACATTATTATGTAGCAGCACAGGTATCACAAATGTCGATGAGTATTTTGCCTGGTACTAGACCTCAATGGGTGGAGATGAAGGATCATGATAATTTTGTAGGCTCAACAGAAGCCCCTTTGTGGGAACAGAAAAAGCCGAGGGGGGGGGGATAAGATGTCCCTCTTTGTTACACTCCATCCAGCTTTGGGGTAGATATTCTTCTCATGAAAAGATATTTTCTCCACATAAACCTCTAACTCCGCTATGAAACAACCCAGATTTTCCACCAGGTCCACACCTGGAACATTTTAAATGGTGGACCCTAAAAGGTTTTAGGAGCTTGAAAGATTTAATAGATGTTCAAAAGGTGATTTCCTGGGAATTTCGAACCAGTAAAAGAGAGGCCCCAAAGACAGAGTATTTTCATTACCGACAACTCTGCTCATTTGTTAACAAAATAATCAGGCAAGCTCAGAGACCTATGAGGTCCACTCCTTTTGAAAGCACCTGTGCATCAAAATCATCAACAAAACGGCAAATTTCTAACATTTATTTAGCCTCGGTGGCCCCCTCTGCCAAAATGAAATATATGCTGGATTGGGAAGCTGAGTTGGGCAAAACATGGGAACCAGAGGAGTGGGGAGAGATGGCATATTCCTTATCCAGGGTATCCCTGAATTTCGCTCCCGTGGAAGCTAACTATAAAGTGATGCTCAGATGGTACAAGGTTCCAAGCACAATGGCAAAGTATGTTCCATCAATTTCCCCAATGTGTTTCGAGGATGCCCTGTTAAGGGCTCCATGATACATTTTGAAGTTGATTAAAATGATACTTCTGGGAGGTAGGGTTGCATTAGTGAAAGCCTGCCATATTTCTAGAACCAATCTTCTCCAAATTAAATTGGATTATGATAAACAATAAAATAACTTATACTTTAAAAAACTCTTTGACTAAATTTGATGATATTTGGGAGCCCTGGATTTCTTTTTCCTTTTCATCTTATAAAGTAGTGAATAGCACTGGGGAATAAGTAGGGGGTGGAGAATGGATCAAAAAAATGGAAATATCAGCACAAACTTGAGTTATTGGTTGTTATAATTCATAAATAGATTGATTACTGGCACAGATTGTGATAAATTGTTAATACCATGTACTGAGAAGCGCTGTATTTTAGTTTTTTTAGTGTATGACAATTATAAATAAATATTTTGAGAATTCTTCCACCCCTTTTCTTTCTTTTTTTTTATTTTTGGTTTGGGTCAGATATTAAAAGAGACAGAAGTATAAAAAAGGAAAACTGAAATAATATTTTATGATTTTATTGGAATTAATAACAGTTTTACATTCAGGAACAATACAATGCACTAATTTTGTATATCACAAATACTAGATGTCACGAATACTAGGTGTTTTTTTTTTTTTTTCGTTTTATATGAATAAAATTATCAAAAATCATTGAAATACAAAACAGAAAGGGAAGGTGATGCAAAAGGGGTGTGACAAAAAGGGTGTTGCGCTTAAAAAAATATCTACCTTTTTATGTAAAGTAAAAATTCTGGGTCCACTTTAATTCTAATTGAAGCTCCTTGTGCAATTGAATATTTTGCTGTTTTTTTTATTTTGTTTTTATTATTTTCTCCTAAAACTGTGGTTTATTATCCATATAATTTGCTTTTTGATTTATCCTTTCCTCCTTGTTAAACATATTAAATGGAGCCTGCTGCGGCCCCATCACCACTATTTTTCTGAATATAAAAATGCCTGCAAAAAATTTTTTTGCTCTGCCTCACAGCATACTACTAGGTTTTCTCTTTACTGTGACCTGTGCAAATGATTAATGAAAGGTAGGAGCTGATGACAGATTTCCTGCTATATGGTTAACATTGCTTTCAGATTTCCCTTCAACAATCGCCCAAATTTACTACACGCACCTCTTTTAAAAGAATTTGTGCCACCGGTCCTTATGCCAAAGGTCTTATTTCCTCCATGTGTTTGCACAGGGGGCTTTATGGGCACCTGAGAAGCTATTTTAGGCCGTGCCCTAGACGGAGATGAGTGGTCCAAGCTCTGGGAGGTGGCCAATAAAAGCTCTATATGCAGACTTTACAAAGAAAACTTGTACAAAATTTTGTTCCAGTGGTACCACACGCCAGATATGCTGCACAGGCTGTTCCCAGCTGCAGATCCTCTTTGCTTGAGATGTGGATCCCAGTGTGGGACACGGGAGCACATTTTTCTGTCCCACTATTTATAGGTATTGGGACAACCTACCTGTTTATTTTTATTTTTTGTTAATGTTTTGTGTATACTGGACATTCATCTTTTACTTTCTCACCATATGGGAATAAACCGTTTAGTTTACATTTTGCTGCTATTTTTTAAATATGTTATTTGTATGATCCTTTTTTATGTACTGTTAATTATCCAGTATACTTAACACTGTTTATGTTTATATCTTGTTTGTTTTTTCTGGTATTGTTTATGAAAATTCCTAATAAAAATCCAGTTTAAAAAAAACAAAACATTGCTTTCAGATCTTGAGATATGTTTTGTTAAATGGCTTGTCCATTTGTGTGCAGATCCATGCAAATACATCAGAGATCACTCTTTATCAGTCATTAAGAGATCTACAGTGATCCTATAAAATGGAGAGTGACATGCATTGCTCAATAATCTGACATTTTGAAAAACACATAAATACCATATACAAAATCATTAAATTGCCATTGCCATTTAGATTTGTGCCTGAAGATATAGTAACCTAAAGCCCAACTAAACCCAAAGCTAAACAAGCCAAATTTTAATATTAAAATTTTATGGTACATTGTGCTATCATGTTGCATTAAGGTACCCTGTTTATTAGATTTGGCTGCCAACATTCTACAAGAGATTATCAAGGAATTTGGCCATAAAAAAGGAAAGTTTCCTTGATACTTGGGGTTGTAGGAAAAGATGAAGGTACTGTATAATAGAAGGCCATTGTAAATAAAATTAATGCTTTACAAAGGGGAATTTGTTGCAGAAAAAAATGACAGAACAATGTTTAATTTGTTGATGGCTATTAAGCTATTTCGCCATACATATATGAGAATTATTTAAACAGTCATTGGATCTGACTTTGATTGATTATTCTCTATTCAGTATATTCACTGTCGGCACATGTGCTCTATTTTCATAAAGTTCCCTTTATATGTGCTGCTGTGCTGGACATTACAGGAGGCTCTACATTTTTATTCCTGGGTGGCCTGGGTCAGTTTTACTTTTTTTTAATAACCCCAGGTGTGGATAGGGGCAAAAAGGTTTGATTGGCAGGAAGAAAAAAGTCCCAGATGAAGTCATGGCAGAACTAAGTATAATAAATGTTAATTGACAACAAATAATACACAGCAGAACAGAGAGCATATGGAAGGCTTTGACATGACCATACACAAGTCTTATCTTTTGTAGAAGACCTGCAGCAATAAAAGTAACTGCTGCTGTTGCTACAAAAGAGGCATCCTGTTGTTATGTGCTAGATAACTCTGACAGGCTGTACAATGTGCCCCTAACCTTACCCTAAAAGTAATAAACTATCCATTATTGCTGCTGTTTTTGGATTTCTGCAAGGCTATTATTATTAAACAGAATTTATATAGCGCCAACATATTACGCAGCGCTGTACATAAATTAGGGGATGCAAATGACAGATACAGACAGTGATACGGGAGGAGGGGAGGACCCTGCCCAGAAGAGCTTACAATCTAGGAGCTACTGCTTAGGGTACCAACGCAAGACTTTCCATAATTCGCGGGGTAAGTTCAAGGCCAACACTACATGCATAAAAAACTTGTGTCATCTCTTGTCATTGTAAAAATAATTCCGCAGTTAAAACCAATGTTTACAGGTTGTCTGAGCCTATCAAAGGAACTAAGTTATCCTCTTTAGAAAACTTTGCAAAAATGGAAATCCCTTGTAAAATAATATTGCCTAGCCCATCACAGTCAAAAGAAAAGCAAATATTGATTCTGAAAAGGCATCTAAAGTTATAATACAACAAGCAACAACAGTTGTCTGTAATACTTTGAAAGCACACTCAGGATGCAACATGCTACTGTTTGTTCTCATTAATACATTTCAGATGTGCTCAAAGACAAAATCTTTACAGTTCCACCTGCAAGTCCACTCTAAAACAAGAGAGATTCCCATGTTTGCAAATACAGAATTGACTGGCAAGCAAATAACCTTAAAAAAAAAAGAACGCCCAAAGTACAAAGAGAACTGGCGGCTTCATAAGTGTCTGATTTATGAGACAAACAGGATCAAAATCCATTTAATACAATTACTCTGGGGGCTTGTTTTTTCAAAGTAAAGAAAAGCTATGGTGCTAATTTATGAAAGGGAAAACAATGTATTCAAGGATAAAGCTTGCAAAAATTTTATGGTATTTAAAAAAAAAATCTGAGTGAGAGAAAGTTGAAGTGGGCAGTTGTTCACTGGCAATTTGTCAGGGTGCTAAGACTCCATTATGTTGATGTCAACCAGTGAAAATTAGTAGGGATCAGAGTGCAGAGATATAAGCTGTCATGCACATAATCCAAGGAAGATAATGGGGACATTTAAATCTGCGATCACAAAGTGGAGAACTGGATTTTCTTTTCACTTAAATTCTGTTTTTCTCTTACAGCTTTAATCTTATATGAGCTGCAGTGCATTCTTTGCCGTATCTCTAGTGAAAGCCAAACACACCCCCTAGTACTTATTAAAATTTTTCTTTAGATTTAATTATACATACTTGGAAAAAAAAAGAAACTATTTTGGTGTGGTTAGTGTTGCAAAAATGTGTCCCTACTCCAAGTCAAAAGTTTTTCTTCAGAATAGCCAAGTTGAAGTTAGGCTGTGAGCCCTTTAAAGCATTCCTAAACTCATAATTTTTACTTTACATAAAAGGGTACACATAAAGACAACCCTTTTATTTAAAGTAAAAATGCGCATGCGCAGTGGGATCAGCGAGTTTTTTCCCAATCTACGTCATGGTGGGATTTCCAAATATTTATTAGGGCATCCTTCACATTATGAGTCGGATTTATTGGAGCTCTCCAAGACTGGAAAAGATAAACTATCATGCGGGAACCTGGATCTGGTGAAAGATTGAAAACATTTGCAAACTAATAAACAATTTTTAGGAAATCCATTCCAAGTAAATATTAATATTATTATTATTATTATTATTATTATTATTAATAATAATATTATTATTATTAAACAGGATTATTATAATTAAACAGGATATAGCGCCAACATTCTACGCATCGCTGTACATTAAATAGGGGTTGCAATTGACAGACAGTTACAGACAGTGACACAGGAGGAGGAGAGGACCCTGCCCCGAAGAGCTTACAATCTAGGAGATGGGGGAAGTAACAAACAATAGGATTGGAGATATGTAGTGGTGGGAAGTAGTAATGGTTTCAAAAGACAGAAGAACATGAGTTTGAAAAAATGGGTTTTGAGGGTTCTTTTTAAATAAGCAGAAAGTAGGAGCAAGCCGAAGAGGACATGGAAGACCATTCCAGAGAGTCAGGGCAGCTCTAGAAAAGTCTTGGAGCTGCGC
>NC_092871.1:28630604-28636225 GCF_032062135.1 Pyxicephalus adspersus
ACAACTGGTAATCCATTGTACACAAACCTTCTGACAAAAGGCATTTCAGAAAGTATTGACATGAAACAAGGACTGTCTTTGTGGTTTGGTACATAATGATTCCTTCCAACTTTCCAGACATTTATGGGATGTACATTAGTTTAATAACATAACTGCAAAGCATTAAAACAAATACAATTCAAAATAGACAAAACACATTTTAAGCAAAATTTTCAGGTTTGATGTTTAATGAAAGGAGAAATATTGGTTAAAATTATTGCTGTCAATTTGTCATTTGATTACCTAAATTAATATTTGGCTAGATACATTGGGGGTAATTTATTAAAGCTCTCAAAGGATGGAGAGGATACACTTTCATCAGTGAAGCTGGGTGATCCAGCAAACCTGGAATGGATCTGGTCCAAATTTTAAAACATTTGCTAGCAAATAGCAAATGACTTTGAAGAAATCCATTCTAGGTTTGCTGGATCACCCAGCTTCACTGATGAAAGTGTATTCTCTTCAACTTGAAGTGTATTTCAAAGTGCTTCATATAACAAGAGACAGATTAGGTGAAATGAGAGCCAAGCTAGGGGTAAATAAGCACAGCAATGGTCACAAAGAATTTGCTAATATATATAGTCTCTATTGAAATGACTGCTTTAGATGCCAACTGTGTATAAGCATATCCTCCCTTTGACAAGCAACTACATAGCTTGAACCAATAATACTATCAAAATGTGATTGCAGGAGAATGAAGATTGTAGCGGGGCTTCCTGGGCACCCATCTTTCTAGGCTCCTGCCAAGTCTGCTTTCTGAATTGCTGGAGCTCTGCATATATTTTGTCACTATGGTTGGGAAACTAACCCTAGAAAAAAATAGGGAGAATAGGCCAACCCCCAAAAATTCAAGAAAGCACCTAGAAAGCAGTTCTTGTCATGGTGTATTTGTTAAGTGAAGAACGAGATGTATGTGATATGCAAGGACAAGTTGCGAAAAAGCGTAGAGTGTGGTGTAAAGATTGGTTGATGGACGTGACACCATTTCCCATGAGAATCTGCTATGTGAACTGCTCTTGAAAACTCCAGAGGACTATAAAAATTATCTTTGAATGTCAGATATGTGTTTTCAAAAACTACTTACAGCAGTAGAACCTTTTCTTCAGGAACAAGATACCTTTATGGGAAAGTCCATACAGCGCAACTGAGGTTGATCGCCACGTTGAAATTCCTTGCCACTTGAAGGTCTCTGCAAGACATGATGTTCTCTACTGGGATCTCACCACAAGCAATGGGTCCTATCATCCCCAAGACATGTGCAGCAATTATTGAATGCTTGAAAGATGAATACATGAGGTATCCCATAACATTATTACACACAAAAAAATTTAACATTTACTGTATTTAACTAAGTGTAACTTTTTGTAGAACATAAAAATTATAAATATTAACGGTACAAACAAAGGGAAAAATATTATGCAGCAGCAACAACAACAACAAAAAATATGAAACATTCTACATTACAAATAAGTATATTGGTAGCTTTCATTGCCAAAACTATGAGAACTGAGGAAGGGCAGTGGTGGGGCTCATATTGGTGGGATGGAGGGTAACTAGATACAGGAGGGGGGTGAGGCTGCTGGTATGGAGTGGGGAAGTAATACGTAGGGTAGTATTAGTTGAATTGCCGCATCAACCCTTTGTTGACCACATTGGTGACAATCAGCCCCACCACACATTTCTCTTCTGGGGTCAAATTCCTCCTTTTGCAGCAACACTGAAGCCAAAGGCATTAAACTCATCCTACTGATGACTGAGTATGGTCATAGTTTGCTGCAATGTTTTCTTTTACACTTTTCATTTTGGCTCCTTTTTGGGGTGATGTTGGAAACGACTGAAGTGGATGTTGCAGCAGGTAGTCTCTGCAAGGTCACTTGAGGAAGTCTGCAATAAAGAAAATAGAACATGTTATTATCCCTATTAACTCTTTATGGTCTCCTTTCAGTTCCCTGATACACAAGATGAATGGCTGAGTATGGCTGCAGATTTCAAACCAGTTTCAAACCAGGAACTTCCTGAATTGCGGAGGAGCATCTGACGGGAAATATGTATGGATCACCACTCTTGCAGACAGTGGATCCTTCTACTATAATTACAATGGATTTTGCAGCATTGTGCTAATGGCAATACTGAATGTGCGTTATGAGTTTGTTTTGGTTGATATTGGCAAATATGGGTGAATGTCTTATGGAGGGGTCCTGGAAGCTATGCCTTTCCACCAAAAGCTAATCAATAAGCAACTGTACATTCCTAGTAACACCCAAACTCTAGAGGGTATCAACTTTGTGTTTATCACAGATAAAGCTCTTGCGTTACATGATAACTTATTGAAACCATTGGCTCAGAAGAATTTGGACCAAGAGAAACAATTGAACTGCACCTTTTGGCCCACAAATAGAGCAAGAATCTTCTACAACAGCACACATGGCTTTTGAGGAAAGCAACAGCCAAGTCACTAGTCTGGTGGATCTTCAGCATGCAGTACGTCAGAATGCTACGGTGTCAGCTAAAGGAAACTATATTCGGTACTTGCAGTGCTTCAACACAACTGGAGCAGTGGAATGGCAGGATAGCATGACAGGTTATCATTGCCCATAAGGTTTGCTTCACTGCAATAAAAAACTGTAAAAATGTTTATGTTTGTAAATTAGTTCTGAGCTTAAAAAAGTTATACAATAAAATTACTTTATGTTTAACTTACCTGGTCTTGTGTTGTTAGAATTTTTGGAGTGTCATCCAGGCTCTGTGCGCTCGTCCCTGCTTCATTGTTGTCGTCTGGCAGGCTGGACACTGACGAACGACTTTCTACATAACCAATGGTGAAACATAGGAGACAGTTTAGGTAAGAGCACATCCTCTGCACCTGACCGCTGTGAAGCTTTGACGTTGTTCAGTTCTTTTTTGAATACTGTTTTCAAGTTTTGTATTCTGTGCTTCCCATAGTTAATGTTGGCCGCAGGATTTATAGTTATGCACCACCATCGCATCGTAGGCCTTCATTTTGGGATGACTGTTGGAATACTCCCTAGACTTCACCTTCCGCAGACATTGTTAGGATCTGTAGAGTTCAATGAACTCACAAATGAAGTCTGGGTTGATAAATGCATCATAGGCCATAATCCCTGTTAAAACAAAAGTGTTTAGTCAATTTGAACGTAAACCACCAAATTAATGAACGAATAAGACAGACAAGGCACTCAAACCTACCTAAATAGAATGCTCCCTGACGTTCACGGAAATTATGCTAAAACAAAGGTATTGCTGGGTTTTTCTTTCCACAATACCCAGCAATCTTTGTGTTTCCTTTCCTGTGACATCATTGCCTGTTTTTCTGAGTTATACAAAACTTCCCACAGTCAAATCAAAACAGAGAGACCCAGAAGAGGAGAGCTAGCCCTATGAGCCATAGTGAGAACACAACAGTGCTGGAACATGATGCAGAAGAAGAAAGACAGAGAAGACTTTTACCTGATGTGTGTACGTAGCCTAACTTATAATAGGAATAGCTATTCTATTTCTGTAGTACTCAAAAAGATCCAATAACATTGCATATGCCACTTTCCTAGTTGGGTTTATATAAAAGAAGAATACGTAGACAAAATCTTACCCAGTATCCCAGAGTCTTTTATGTTGTAGTTTTAAAATTGTATTGACACATTTATAATATAAATCTGTCACTGTATATATTTCTTCTTTAGAGGTGAACGGCTTAACTTAGGTTACAATAGCATAGACTGTGCCTACCCTGAGACCCAAGTCAAACACCTGGCACCGGGCCCTGGTACATCTAGTCACCCGTGGGTGCACAATTCTCCAATGACACACCCACACGAGCATTCAGACTGTTTGCTTTTCATGTGGTTTAAAATCCTAAACCCATGCCTAAGCCCTCTTTTTATTTAATTGCAGATTTAACTCTGACAATATTCTTCCACTTAACTGAACACTGAAAATAACCATAACTGATCCGCAGTCTTTCTTTTTTATCACCAGGAATTTCCTCTTACTGTCATATAATATACCTGTGTTCAGTAGTTCAGGTATTTTCTCCATGCTGTGGTATCTGTTGCAAGCACAATGGGGCTGCGTCTATTTAAATCCAATATTTAACAATGAAAGGTGAGATCTTAATTGCTGAGCTGCTATACTGTAAAGTGGCAATTGGTTAAGTCTGCAATTGTCACCTGATAGTTCCGTGAAATGTAAGAAGTGAAGTGAATTTATCCCAGCATTCAGAATTGCTAATCAAATTTTTGTAATCCAATACAGGGAAAAAACAGCTTGTTGTGTTTGTCCTATTTTACTGTCCATGTGCATGTTCTGATTTTAGGAATACCAGTTTTGAATTTCTAGGTAGATGTCCAGTGCAGAGGTCTTATTTTTTAAGTCAGTCCTTTCCTTTGTTCATAATGAAAGTTTAAAGTTTTAATTTAGCAGATCTAGCATTTAACAAAAGCAAGCACGATAAACTAGTCACATAAGAATAAATCGCAATGTACTATAGCAGACTGAGACAAGACTTTAGGATATCAGCTATAAATGTATAATATTCTTTTACTATCATAAGAATTTGAATTCTGTTGGTCCAGTTGTTTGAGACAGACCTGCAATACAGCGTACCTGTATCCTGGGCCCACAGCAGCAGCAATGATTAGTTAAAAACACACCCCAGACTGTTGATTGAGCTATGGAAGATCAGCAGTATCTGAATAGGTCATCCTTCTGATTACTCTTCCTTATCTCATTTTCAGCATGATCACGTCATCACAGCTGGATTGGCTCAAAATGCTGACTCTCCCTCTCATTCTTTTAAGGGATTTCAAAAAGCTGATATCAAGCTATGACTAGTTACTTACACTGGAATCTACCTATTTTTTTTAAGTCAAACGGATCACTAGGATAACACTAACCTGCCTTCCACACCTGCTTAAATTTTTTATTCACCTGAAGCCACAGTAATTTGACGCTCTTCTCTCTTCCTCTTTTTATAAAGCCTTCATTAAATGTCTATTTCACTGTTCGCATAATGAAAATGCTCTTCAACTTGAGATGTAAATAAATATATATATATATATATATATATATATATGTTTTTCAAAAGACCAAGATAACATAAAATAAACAAAATAATATTTTCTCCATGCAAGTCAAAGCAACTGGTTCCTATTAATGCCACCCCCAGCATATACTGATCTTCCCTTACATTACTTCAATGTTGCTCTGTTCAACCATAATAAATGAAAAAAATAGTTCCAGGTATCGCAACATATGACACTTCTTTCTCTCACGATACAGGGATGGGTGCTAAAGGGACAAACTACTGGGCCCACTGACATCATTTGGAGGACAGATCTAAACTTGACTAATAATAATTGGGCCATATGCAGGGCTTTTTCACTTCTTAGGACAGGCATTTAAATAAACATCTTGTTTTGACATATTAGGAACCACAACTTCAGATTTAATGTTACTTTAGTAGGTAAAGGTTAAAACATCTGCAGGTTACACTTTGAAATGCATGAAGAAGTAAATATGGAAATGGAAAAAGTTTATTATTATTATTATTATTATTATTATTATTA
>NC_092871.1:28638042-28661618 GCF_032062135.1 Pyxicephalus adspersus
ATAACAAAATGGCTTCAATTAGGCCCAAAGCTCAAACTAGGTTGCTTCTTATTTAAAAGATTGTGGAATGGTTAGGAACGGTGCCCCACTGGACCTAAAAGGACGTTCCTTCCCTATGACCAACAACACTGGAAATGTTTTTTCTTAAGCCAGAGACAGAAATCAGGTGGCTTAGTGGTTAGCACTCTGGCTTTTGGAGCGCTAGTTCCCAGGTTCAAATCTGGCCCAGGACACCCTGCATCTGCATGGAGTTTGCAGGTTATCCCTGTGTTTGCATGGGTTTCCTCTGGGTTCTCCCACATTCCAAAAAAACATGCAGTTAGGTTAATTGGCTTCCCTCCAAAATTGATTTTGAACTGTATTAAAGACATTGTAGAGACATTAGTGACATGACTATGGACTTTTTAAGGTGTTACGTAATATGTTGTCGCTATATAAATACTGTATAATAATGATACAGGTTGACAAACGAAAATGCAGCCACCGGTAATCCGGATCAGTTTCCCCGCATCAATTTCAGATCGCATTTTGAATGCAGGGACTGCAGTACACTGTTTGGCCATTAATGTTTTCATGGGGCTGTTCTGCAGAAACAGCTGTTAGGTCTTGCTTGCTAAACCAAATACACGTTGAGATGTCCCTGCTGCCTGATACATGGAACTGTGCCAGATGTCTGCGGTGCTGCGAGAGGACGGCTGGCTTGTGTGTTGGTAAGTATAAAAAAAATCCAGAATTTTCGCAAATCTGTTGATTGTCAACCTGTAATAACAATAATAATAATATTATTATTATGTAAAATTGTACATGCCGAGCAGGGTCATATAGAAAAGCCATGAAATGTGATGCAATAGAGAAAAGTGTTATGCTGCACCACTAAAAAACTGCAGTTGTAAATGGTTAAATAGAACTAGAGCCTACTCAAGGTATACACTGAACACATAAGCTGCAGTCCATTAACTGACAAAATACTTATTAGAAGAATATCAATAAAACAGTTGGGGACTACTTAGAAACCAACAACTGTTAAGACCATAAACACTTTTAGCAGAAGTATATAATGTATGAAACAGCTAACGACAATAACAAGCGTGGTGCAGTGAACACGGTGCCACTTAAGCTACCCATACACTATGCAATATTTTGTTTGATTAGATAATAACAATAATTTGATCAACAATCAATCAAAATAATCGTATTTAGGATCATAATGGCAAACAATTTTTGGCCTAAATGTCTATTGAAAATTAACCAAGAAAGTTTGTTTTGTTGATTGGTTAACAATCGTATTGAAATCAAAATCACTTTTTTGTGTCAATGATACTTTCATTACATATAATATTGAAAAGTGATTTGAAATAATTTGCAAGTATCCTTTGTAAGATCATAATATCGTTTAAAATTAACATTGACAGAAAATGACACTGTATACCTAATATTTTTTTGTTGGTCAGCAGGAACTAAAAAGCCTTGACACTGGGGTTGGATTTATTAAAGCTTTCCAAAACTAGAGAGGATAGTCTATCACAGGAAAACATGGGTGACCCAACAAACCTGAAACGGATCTGGCCCAGGACTAAAAATATTAATAGGAAATGACTTTAAAGAAATTCCATCCCAGATTTGCTGCATCACCCAGGTTCCCCCTTGGTAATCTATCTTCTCTAGTCATAGGGAGCTTTCATAAGTCGGGCCTGGTTGACAGTTAAAATAAAATTCCCTTTTGTCTATTGGTGGGATTAGGTAGGTTAAGTTAGTATTAAGGTAAATTGGACTATGCAAACCTACCACACATTTTGCTGACAAAAGAACCCTTTAGAAGCTGTCAGGGCTCCAAGCACTGAAACCTAACATACAGCTAGAAGAAGGCCGTTTGTAGACTTGTATCTATGACTGATTATGCTTAGGTCCAAGTCCAGTCGGCAATCGGTAAGGAAAAACACTGCTCATTGGTAAAAAAAACTGCTGAAAACGCAGCTTTTACTGTTTAATGTAACCAATTGTTTGGTCAGATAGTTCCTAGCTATTCTCAGATAGTTCCGAGCTATTCCAGCCTCAGATCAGATCTTGGCATTTGAGCAATCCATGTTCCAATCCAATCTTACTATAACTGTCATTGACTGGAATAGGTCACCAGATGATACAAGTCATAATCATCCGGCAGCTGGATTGGTGGAGCCCAATTATACTTCTCATCATCCTCACAACCAGTGCGCTGTGGGAAGTAAATGCTTTATCACAAGTAGAGATAATGTGAATTTCTCAAAAATTTGATTCGGCTGGTTCGCAGAATTTTTCGAAAAGATTTGCTTCGATTTGAATTTATTTGCAGCATATCGCGTTAAAAAACTTCTATTTCCAGCATGCAGAGAGCCTTGATAGTGGTGTAGAACACTGCCTTGCAGTAACGCGCATAGGGAGTCTGCTGTGGTAGTCAAATATTACTGTGAGTCAGTATGACATGCAGATGACAGGTGTCGCATCACTGCACACTTCACCTTTTTGGGCAGTCACGGGGCCAAAATTGGCCAAATAACTCAAGTATGAACTCAGCCTTACAGGTCTATGTTAGCGTCAAGAAGAAACGCACTCCAATTACACCTCCGTCAGCTGATTCCACATAGATGTCTACAGAACCTGTTCTTTTAACCGCTTATACAAGCAGAGCCGCTGACAAGCAGAGCTGATGTGTGGCATCAGGAGGGTGGCAGCATCAGAGTAGTAGCTGAGGCAGGTAGCCAGAAGAAACGGGTCTCTTTTGTCAAGGTTTGGGTCAGGCAGCATGGATCATCTAATCAGATACATCAGGCATTGGTGGGTGGAAATCCTGGCAGACCCACGCCTGATTCATCTTGACAAAGGTCAGTCTCTCCACATTTTGGGTGGACAGGCGAGTTTTTCTTGGGGTAACTATGGCCCCCGCTGTACTAAACACCCGCTCTGATGCCACACTACTGGCCGGGCAGGACAGCTTTTCCAGGGCAAACTTGGCCAGTTGCGGCCACAAATCCAGTTTGGCTGCCCAGTAGTCCAGCGGATCTTAAATTTCGGCTGGCAGGGTGCACTCCAAGTATGCCACCACCTGCTGGTTCAGGTTCTGCTCTGTCTAGCTGCTGGTGAGTAGTTTCTTCACTATGCGGGTGAAGAAAGCTGCTCATCAGCGACTCCAGACTTAGGCTGCTGCTGATGGAGCTGGTACTGCTCCTGCCACCACACCCCTCCCCAGCAGCCATGGCAGTGGAATGTGGGTGCAGAGGTCCCCCCCGGTCAGACCTGCAAGAGGATGGACGATGGCGCAGATAGGTAGAGGCCAACTGACTACATAGGATGTCTCTGTAGAAGTTCAGTTTGTCCTCCCTCTCAGCAGGTGTAAAAAAGCCCCCCATTTTGGACCGGTAGCGAGGGTAACAAGGTGGAGAGCCAGAAGTCATCCCTCTGCCGAATGGTGACAATTCGGCTGTCACCTCGCTAGCAAGTGAGCATGCAGTGGGCCATTTGTGCAAGTGACTCTCTGCCTCCATCTCCACTGCATACTGCCACAATGTGTCTGGGTCCTCTGCCTCGTCTTCCTCATCTCACTCTTGCTCCTCTGGTTGTTTCTGCTCCTCCTCTCCTGTTACCTGAGTAGAAAAACCACCCATTTCCCTATACATTACCTCTGCTCCAATGTCCTCCTCCTTCTTCTCCAGTTCAGCCCCCACAGGGCTAATGTGGCCGTGAGATCTAGGCGCCACGTCTCCAGTCCCCTGACCAGCCAGATTTACCAGCATCTGCTCCAGGACATGAAGCAGTGGAATGACGTTGTTCATCCCGTAATCCTGGCGACTGACAAATAACGTGGCCTCCTCAAAGGGCCTGACCAAACGTCAGTGTCATGCATGAGCTGCCACTGGCTGACATCAAAGTTACACATGGGAGTACTCCTATCCGCTTGGATCATCAAGAAATCGTTGATGGCCTTTCTGTTTCGTGTAGTCGGTCCAACATATGGAGGGTTGAATTCCAACAGGTGGAAACGTAGCATATCAGCCTATGTTGGGGGATGCCGTTCTGCCGCTGCAGCTCAAGGAGGGTGTGCCTTGCAGTATACGAGTGGCTGAAGTGCATGCAAAGTTTCCTGGCCATTTTTATGATGTCTTGAAGATGGGTGGAAGACTTCATGAACCGCTGGACAACCAGATTGAACACGTGTGCCACGCAGGGCGCATGGCTCAGCCTTCCTTGACGCAGCGCTGACACCATGTTCTTCCCGTTGTCGGTCAGCATCATTCCGATTTTGAGTTGTCACATTTGTGGATTTCTTGATGAATCACACGGAGCAGTTCCTCCCGTGTGACTCCGTTCGCCCAGGCAAACCAGGTGCAGAACAGCATGACACTGCCGTGTCTTGCACTTGTGGTATGCTGGAGGAGCACTGTGAATTGTCCCTGCAGTGGAGGCTGAGGACACGGTGGAGGATGAGGAGGCAGACCATGTCGCAGGACCAGCCGCATGGCTCAGCCCTTCAGCTGAGGTGGTAGAGCCTTGACTGCCTGAAACCCGGTGTGTGCCACTGGGTGATGCAGCGGTTGCTGCAGCAGGCTGGACCACCACACCATAGCCAGGGTTCTCCCAGGCCACTTTATGGTGACGCTACATATGTTTGACGCAGGGCCATGGTGCCAACATATTCTACATATGGCCATGTTAACCTCCTCCGGCGGCTTAACAAAAAACTGCCACACCGCCGAGTAGGGCCATGCTACCACCTTGCTGGCTCAGCCGCTGCCTCACGGGCAAGCTGCCACCCTCTTCTCCTGTTGATGATGAAGCTCCTTCTTCAC
The DNA here is from genome assembly GCF_032062135.1 of Pyxicephalus adspersus. Lineage (NCBI taxonomy): Eukaryota > Metazoa > Chordata > Amphibia > Anura > Pyxicephalidae > Pyxicephalus > Pyxicephalus adspersus. The sequence goes on from NC_092871.1 coordinate 28,642,863, forward strand.
CCAGCTTCCAAGTGCGATCGGCTTCATCATCATCGAGTAGTGTCTGCACGTCACTGATATCCTTCTCAACGGTCTCTGGGTCAGGAGCCTGACTCCTCGCAACACCACCTCCCACGCCACTCTCCTCATCACTACCTGCCTGCCTAGCGGAGGAAATGGCAGATGTCTCCTCCAGATCTTGGCTGGGCAGTAGCTGCTGACTGTCCTCTACTAGCTCGTCCTCGCTGAATAGTGGAGCTGAGCCCACAGCATACAATACTTCTGTGGCTGAGGAAACAGCAAAGGACAGAGGCAGGTTGAAGACAGGTGAGGGCACATGGTCTGCTCCTGTTCCATGCCAACTCAGGGTTGTGTCTGACGAACCCACGGACTCTTGGCTGGGGGTGTCTGAAGTCACTTGGGATAAGGCGGATGACCGAGTTAACCAATCAAGAACTGTTGGGTTGCTGGTCAAGACACGTCCAGTAGATGACTCCGGGAGCTCAGGTCTCTCGCTGCGACTTCTGCTGACATGCCCCCTTACTCTGCTGCAACCTCTCCCTGCACCAGAAACATTTAGGCCTCTGCCACTCCTCTGTGCGTGACCTGGCACTTCTCTCTTTCTTTTTGTACTGAAATAGGCCACTAAATGCTTTCACCACAAATAACTGCAACAGTGAAGTGCGTATATATTTTTCTTTTTGTACTGAAATAGGCCACTAAATGCTTTCACCACAAATAACTGCAACAGTGAACTGAGAATATATTTTTCTTTTTGTACTGAAATAGGCCACTAAACGCTTTCGACACATATAACTGCAAAAGTGAATTGCGTATATATTTTTCTTTTTCCACAGATATAAGCCACTAAAGGCTTTTCAACATAGCACTCACACCAATAACAAGAACAAATTGCTGGAATGACAGAGCTGTATAATGGCTATTTGGATCCCCAAATAATCTTTCCCTGCACTTGTAAATCGCTTTCCTAGCACTGTCCCTAGCGTCTTCTGATGTCTCTCGCTGCACTAATATGCTGTGAAATGATTCCTCCCTATCCTTTCCCTGCACTTATAAATCCTTTTTTGAGTTTTTTTCTCACAATTAGGTTTTTGCTATCACTCTCCCCAGCGCCTGCATACGTCTCTCCCTGCACTCAGAGCGCTGTAAAATGTCCTAATCCAAGATGGTTCAGGCTATTTACAGGGCTGTGACATCACAGGGCTGGCTGGCTGGCTGGCTGGCATTATGGGTCATCCTGCCTTCCCAGAGTTCCTTGCCCCATGTCCTGTAGCCGCCATTTTAGGAAAATTGCAATTCGTTACCACGAATCGCGAAGAAATTCGGATTCGTTGCAAATCTAATTTTTCCTGAAATTCGGATCGAATTCCACTTCATCAGCTTCGATTTGCTCATCTCTAATCACAAGCATTGCTCACCCACATCACCTCAAGGATCACCAAGCCAAACCATAGGAGGGTTCCTCTTTTACTAGGATCAAGGGTTTGTAAGGGTTACGGATTAGAATTTTGTAGTTTGGTGATGTAATTGCCCAAATAATCATTATTTTGCATTATTAAGGAATATTTCTCAACACAATGACATCAGAGCAGGTGGAGAATTCCATTCCCTAATTTGCAAAGCTTTTCTCTAATAGATAAAAATTATATCCCCATGGATCTCTCTCTTTTGCACACCAAGCGTCCCATAGAAATAGGGCGAATGTTACACTGGACAATGCGTGTTCCTGGGTTTAAAACGAATGCCCAGGTATTTTTATGCATTTCCCCAAAACCTCCATTTAGAACATACACCAGCATTTTTGCTCACCTTGCTGCTGCTTGCATGTAATGAAACATCATCAAAGGCTTGTATATTTCTTGCCGGGTCTGCCATTGGGAGTTCAGGTACTAATGTTGTAGGCATGCCCCCATCACACAAGAGTCCATTCCTTACAATGAGAATCATTTGCTTCTAATTGGCAAATGTTTTCAGTCCTGGACCAGATCCATTCTAGTTTGACCAGATTATCCAGGTTCTTCAATGATGTATTTTCTCCAGTCTAGGAGCATTAATAAATCACACTGACCTATAGGGCCTAATTTTATAAAGCTCTCTAAGACTAGAGAAATTTACTTTCATTGGAGAACCTGGATGATCCAGCAAACCTTGATTGGGCCTGGTCCAGGATTGAAAGCGTTTACTATCTAATGTCAAATCAATTCCATGTTTAATAGATCAGCGGTCGCCAACCGGTGGTCCGTGCAAAAATTTTGATGGTCCGCGGCTCTGGGCGGTGCACCTCCAAGCGGGGTCAGAAGAAAAACCCCGCTGGGGGGATGCACCGGCCAGAGCCGTGGACCATGTCCCCAGTATAGTTCCCTGGCTCGGGAAAGTGGACCGGCTGTGTCCTTGAACACAACCCGCCCGCTCTCCCATTGCAGGCTCAGGGAGAGTGGGCGGGGTTATGTCATGACGTCACTCTGGGGGATGTTTCTCCCACTTTGAGTGACACTGGCTCCCCATTCATGCGCGGTCTGGAGCTGGTGATTTTAGTGGTCCGTGAGACCAACAAGGTTGGTGACCACTGTGATATATCATCAAGGTTCTCCATTGATAGTCTATCTTCTCCAGTCTTGGAGAGCTTTATTAAATCAGGCCCATAGTGTGTAAAAAGTTGGGTGTCTTCTGCAATAATGAACCTGCCTGACCACACATTTTTCTTCCTGAGCTAACGATCTGCTTTAATCTGGAGCCCAAACCCAACAATTGTTCTTTGGTATATTTTTAAATGAAATACCAAAAAAGGATTATTGCACTTAACAGGTCACAGAAAACATTTCTGATCTCCAAAAAAGAGAGTTAATATATATAATTAAACTACATTAGTTCATCAACAAAATTTATATTTTATGGTTATACTCAGGGTTCTAGCTTTTTTTCTGTGGATGTTACTCTTCCAAAAGCAAATGCATCTGATCACACAACCTATGCACACTGATCTGTGCCCATTAATAACACTGTATATACATTTTTGGTGGGGGCATCCCATTCAAATCTAATGGCCCAAAAATACATGTTAAGATTCTCACTTTTAATGCACAACAACATGTAGATGTAGATACACATAGATTGTTGTGTGTATTGACAAAAAGTAAGTCATATATGCTTTTTCATAACACAAAGAGAAAAGTGTAAATAGTCCCTTTATAGTATATGTACCCTAACATCAACATAAGGACTGCCATTGCTGACCTCCATTCTCAAACTGCTAGTTGCCTGCATAATATACTGACGAATAGCTTCAATACTTGGGGGAAGTACACATGTGCAATAATTGTCGTTGGAAAGGATCTTTCATGATCCTTTCCAGCGACTGCACATTGCGTGAACGAGTGCTGTACATACTGCCATTCTGCTCTATAGAGAGGGCGGGGGAGAACGAGCGCAGCGCTCCCTCTGCCCTGCGCTGCCCTCTCTCTCTCCTTTACTTGCATCATGATCGTTCATCGTCCATGGATCCGCTTGGATAGTGCAGTACACGAGCAAGATTCTCATGCAATATTAGCCCTGAGCCGATTATCAGACAAGAATCATTGCTCGTGTGTACTTAGACTTAATAGGTCTGTGACATATAACAAATTTGAAGATAAAGAAAGCTGGAGAACAAGCAGGAGTTGTATATGTGTTTATGTTTCTATTAAGTGACTCACATTTTAAAGTAAAACTAAACCCCACAAGGAAGATTCTTTATTGCAAAAAGTATGTGCCATGTCTCTTCTGCAGTAAATTAACTTTACAGCCAGACAGATGGTCCGCCATTACAGCAAGCCAAGGGTCAGCATTACAACCCAGAGATTTGATTTGAATTTATATTAGGTGGCTGGCCGTGGCAACCTCTGCGTTTCTCCTTTAAATCTGTGGCTTGGTCTACATACATAGGGCAATTGTACCTTAGTGAGGCTGTAGCAGTCATGACATGGTCTGGGAAGGAATACACATCATGACAACTTTTTAAAAGAACATTAACAGTTACACATGCAATAGCAAAAATAATTTGTCTTCATTTAGCTTCAAGTGTTTGTGAACCCTAACTCTGAACATTTTCTATTCTCTTCTTTATGGTTTGCTAGATATACTACTAGTAGTGTTATATCTGTTTAATATTAATATCAATAGCAGCAAAAATATGTGCAGATTTTCCGAAAATCTTTAGCGCATCCTGTGCTGTCTGTGGTCAAGTAGGGTGTAAAGATATAGAGGGAAGAAAAGCTTGTGTTCTTCTGTGGTACAAAAGTAAAACGTGAACAGTACTGACAAATACCAAACTACCCTTTTAATTCATTGTTGTCCTTGGATTATAGAAACCCTGATTGTGGACTACTTAAACAAAAAGACACTACAAATATTGGGAAATGTGCAATTAACAACATACATAAGTGCACAGAAAACATTTTTTTTTAATTTGTGTGCAGAGAAACTGATTTTCCACTATAATTAGCCACTTTTGCAAAGAATCCTTCTATGTACACATTTATACTCATATCCTATAAATATACACAAGCTATTTACCGCAAATCCCCACCTCGCCCTTCAAAGACTGTGGAAAGCAATTATTCATTAGCCAATTTGCAAAGTTTATTTCAAATATGCTTTGGTTGCTGTTATGCATTACATAAGATTTAAACAAATTGTTGTAAATGAAACTGCTGATATTATTTGACATCTAATGTCTGGATGTAACTTTGGTGGTTTTGACTTATAATTTCTGGACTGACAGTTGTCATGTTGATTGGTTGGCCAAGCCAAGCAGCTGAGACTGCTACTTACCAACAATAAGTAGTAAAGTCATGGGAAGATGTACATCTGTCTGTGTATTATTAATCGTTGGCGTGATCCATATTGAAATGCATTTTATATGTGCTAAATTTGGAAGGATGCTATTTACCTAGCTTATGACTCATTTAGCAATGTAGCCTCGTGGGGGAATTAACACACAATAGGAGAGGGGATATGTAGTGGCAGGAAGTGGTAAGGGATTTCAAAGGACAGAGGAAGATGGGTAGGCAAGTTTGAAAAAAGGGTTTTGAGTGCCCTTTTAATTGAGCAGAAAGTAGGAGCAAGCCGAATTGGACGAGGAAGACCATTCCAGAGAGTCGGGACGGCTCTAGAAAAGTTTTGGAGCCGCGGGTCTGATGAGGTTTTGCCACTTGGTAGAGCCAGTTGCATGACTTTATTCATGTTTTACTTATCAAAATAGTAAATGTGATGGAAGAAGGGCATTCTTTACACTGGCCCCCAATGTAAGAGTTTTTTTCCCCTCTAACCCCCAATTTTTTTTTTTTTAAAAGTTAAAGTCAAGGATTAGAGTTCAGATTAAAGTAGATTTCCTTTTTTTTAGTTTTGGAAAAAATGGGAAAAAGGTAAAACCCCTATTGGGTTTGACTGCTATCCATGGTTGTATAAAGCTGGGTACGCATTCAATAATTGTCGTTGGAAAGGATCCTTCACGATTCTTCCAACGACTAAGGACTGCTTGGTGCATGAGTGCTGTACATATAGCACTGTTCTGCTCAATGGAGAGGAGAGGGGGAGAATGATGCAGCAGAACCCTGCTGCGCGCTTTCCCCCTTCACTTTCATTGCGATCGTTCATGGATCCGCCAGTAGGGTCGTTAGGACTATGTCGTTAGGTCGTTAGGACTCGTGTCGTTAGTACACGAGCTAGATTCTCGTCCGATATCGGCCCTGAGCCAATTATCGGACAAGAAGCATTTCAAGTGTGTACGTAGCCTTGGACTTCCTGTTCTTGATACAACTAGACAGGAAGTAGGGATAAACCTGTAGCATCTGAACAAGGATAAACCCTAACAGTAGGCTTTTTTCTTCCCCCCTCTATCCAAAATCTATTTTGGATATGCATAATGGTTTAAACACCTGGGACAGTTGCAGTCAGGATTATTATAAAGAAGGGCTACAGTCAGCCTATACTTACCTCCCTCTTGCCACTGCTGGATGTGTACACGGGAGCCAATTTATCCCAGATCAAGGTATGCAGAGAATTGCAAAAAATGTCATTTCAGAGACATCCTATGCCTATTGTGCAATAAAAACCCTGCCAACTAATAGCTTGGTTCTTAGTAAGTAAATATTCACTTTCCTACTTTTCACAACTTTAAGCTGTCAACCAACCTTGTTTAGTGACCTGCCATGGTGGAATGACTGCTGTTTTCAATGTGAAGGACTCAGTAGGCATGTCCCACCTATGTCCAGTCTCTGTACAAGGCTTTAAAGTGTATTGAAATGCCCTTATTATCTGTTTTTGATGTCTGTGTCTCTGGGAATGTTAATCCCTTCTATTTGTCCCGGCGACCATTGATGACAAGACAAAATGTAATGGGAAATCTTTATATCTTGATAGGTTTTATTCTTATCAGAGACTTTACCTATCACATAAAAATAATAGAACCCACCTCAATAAAGTAATAGGCTCTTTAACAAAGATAAAGTTGTGTATTATTCTAAGAGGTGTAATAGGTGACTGCTATATTTCAGGACGTGTACAAGGGCCTGTAAGGGTATATTCAGAAATCACTGGGCCTCTTAGAAATGGATGTCCTCCCTCCCCTAGTCCCACTCATTCTAGTGCAAATGTATTTACCAGGCTACATTTACATTGCAAATGGATTTGTCTGCATTTTTTGCTTTTATTGCTGTAGAGTTCCTATTGAAAAGATTTGCTCTTACTTTGGCTATGGTTTTACCATAGCCAGAAAATAAAAGGAAAACATACATGATGCAGTAGTTCCTAAAATAGAAGTAGAGAGTATATATGACAATGCATCATTGTTTGTACTATCCCCAAAGTCACAGATTACAAATCATTGAAGCAGTTATGGTAATTTGCCTCGCCCTAGTTTTACACATTAAATCAACTAAAAAAAGGTGGAAAGATGGGCTTATGGCAAAAAAGTTTTTAAATCAAAAATTATTTTGCCTGCATCTAACAGGAACTTATCTTTGTTCTAAACCAGAGACCTGCTGTGCAAAATTAGTGCAAAGTGTTCCCCATCTTGTGGGATACGCATGATGTTAGTGAGTATATATACCAATGTAGACAAAATGTTCTAGTGAAAATGATCACAGGTGAGATTTCTAATTTTTTTTCCTTTTTTTAACCTTTACCACTAAGGTTTGTGTGTGTGTGTGTTTTTTCCTCCCATAAATGGGCAAGTGCAGGGTAAAAGGAGGAAAATCAAACAAAGGCTGAGGAAAACTGGTCTAACCAGAATCATACCAATCAAAGAATAGAAGTGTGAAAAGTCAATGGTCAAAGAAAGACAGCAGGACAGCACAGTTCAAAGACATGCATGTTTACTGTATTACCTCCCCAAGGCATGAATATGTGTCCATTTCTGTACAGCCATTTAGTTTACTTTCAGACAAATTCCCCCAAAGACCTGCTCTTTTGGAGAAACTATGACCCAGTCCAAGCGTTATGATTTAGTCCTTGTCAAAGATCCTCTACTTGTTAAGCCTCATACACCTGTGAAGCAATAGTCATTGGAAAGGATCTTTCACAATCCTTTCCACTTACTAATTTTGCACGATGCATGAACGAAATCCAATAACTTTTAGACATTAACAATGTTTTAAAAAAAGGTAAAAAAAAAAAAATATCTGAAGTGATCATTTCAAATAATCAGTTGCATCATACACCTAACACTGGCTGAAGACTGAGAATGCATGAATGTACACAAAATAATTAAATAATTTATATACTTGATCCACAAAACAAACAAAAAAATAGTAATTTCTAGATTTGGTCAGAATATGGCTTGCATTGCACCTTGAAAAAGGAATGATCATTTCAAAGTATCAGTTGCATCATACACCTAACACTGGCTGGTAAGGACTGGTGATTTATAACTGTATATACAAAAATGTATATGATTTATACATTTGATTCATAAAACAGAAATAAAATAAAATAAATAAAATAAAAACAAATTGATAACACAGCTCAACAAAAAAAAAATTCACTTGCCAAGAACTTTTTAATATATTTAGTGTATTTCAGGTCTGCTGAATCCAGAAATGACATCAGTTTCATGGAATTGGCTCTAGTTCTTGTGATACAGGAATCGGAATAGACGATTTTACCAACAACAAATGTTCACACAGCATATTATTATCAATCTTTATTTACACCAATGTTTTGATTTTATATAATAAATGTAGCATTATTTTCATAAAACTTTCATTTGCCTACTTTTTGTTCATACATTTTTTATTTTTATAAAAATATGAGTTTTTCAAGAAGTTGTTTAAATGACCCTAATGTATTTTGCTACATTTGTGGTGAATATTCTCAGCAAAAACAGAAAAAAAGCATTACAGAATTTGTGAAACAAGCATATCTTCCATATTTTGTTATTAAACTGGAGGACCAAGATAAGTATTGGCCTTCCCATATGGTATGCTAAACTTGTGTTGTGTCTACTAGTGTTGGTTGAATAGCTCACTATTCGATTCAGCAGCTATTCGCTCGAATATAGCAATCAAAAACAAATTTTAAAAAGAAGGGAAAAAAAACTGAAGTGATCATTTCAAATTATCATTTACATCATATACCTAACACTGGTTGGTAAAGACTGAGAATTTATAGCTGTAATTTATTGATTTAGAAAATAAATATTTATTGTTATAAATTATTTAGACAAATATTTTGGTAACAAATGCTGTGCAATTAAAAAGTTGAGAAACCAATATATAACTGCTTTGAAGTTGTCCAAGCTTGCACAGTTTTCATGTGATAAGTGATCAAACTGTATTATTTACATTTATGCTAATATGGCACAAAATAAATCAGTTAGTTTTCTGGCATCAATCCAAAAACTTTCAGCCATCAAAAAGGAATGATCATTTCAAAGCATCAGTTGCATCATACACCTAACACTGGCTGGTAAAGACTGGTGATTTATAACTGTATATACAAAAATGTACATGATTTATACATTTGATTCATAAAACAGAAATAAAATAAAATAAATAAAATAAAAACAAATTGATAACACAGCTCAACAAAAAAAATTCACTTGTCAAGGACTTTTTAATATATTTAGTGTATTTCAGGTCTGTTGAATCCAGAAATGACCTGTTTCATGGAATTGGCTCTAGTTCTTGTGATACAGGAATCGGAATAGATGATTTTACCAACAACAAATGTTTGTCACCTATATAAACACCTAGCTATGCAGAAATCACTTTCAGTTTGATGAGAAAACATCTTGAACAAATTTAGTCAGTGAACAGAGGATTTCTAAACACTTTACTGCCTAAGCTTGGTCCACTTTTGGGAACAATCTCTATAAACTTTTTTTTAAAAAGGTGTTTGAAGACAAAATTAAAAAGCATTGAAACTGTCAATTACTTAGCAACATATGCAAAAAAACTAAGCATGATGCCTTCTGTCGTGCCTATAGCACTTTTTGGTCTAGTTTATTTATGTGACCAATTTACTTTTATCCTCCTGTTGGCATCCAAAATATTTGCAACATACCAATTTTTATAAACTGAAAAAATAGAGAAAATTAACAATAGTCAACATTAGATTAAATCGCTCTGAAACATGTTGTTAATTTTTTTTATCTGCATTGATTGAAGTTAGAAATGTGTTTGTATATATAACCTTTTAAACAGATCTACAATTAGAACAAGTTTAAAATAAAAAAACACATACAAAAAAAAATTTAGAAAAAAAAAAAAATTTACGAATTTTTGCTGTCGAATGCAGCAAAATTGGGGTCTGGTCTACCCGAATTCGAACAGCCATATTCGGGTCCAATATAGGGACAACCCGAATTCGAACATCAACACTAGTGTCTAGGTCAGTGAAAAAAATGGAAAAGTGAAAAGCTTAAATTCTGGTCCATTTATTGTATGATGAGAGCCCAAAAATCATCATGATTGTATTTTTGTGCTGTGAATGTAAAAGATTTCAATAGTTACAACAAAAACAAGTGGAAGTACCCTGATTTGGAATCAGCAAGACGACCTGTGCCGCATGGTGCTGATGTTCCCATACCCGTGTTCAGTACACTCCCTGATAATCCTGTATCCGACATGGAGGATATACAGGGTTTGGAGTGTAATCCATGAGTTAGCAGTGGAAGTGAATATGAAGGAAGTGTTTCATCAAACCAGCTTTCAGTGAAGATGGAGACTTTGTGTACTGTTGTAACATCCCTGGACTACTAGCCCATATGGGAGTACCAGAATACCGAGCAGAAGACTGGTGGCCTTTCATAGACAGTTCCACTCGAAGTTTGAAATCTGTTTTACTGCATAATGGCAACTGTTATACATCAATTCTAATTAGTTACTCAAAAAAAACTTAACCTCCCCAGTGTTTACCCCGAGTGTAACTGATAGAGTGTTACCTGGTCTGCCAGCATCCTTCTTCGTTGGCATCCTTCAGTGAACAGACGATTTCTAAACTACAATTTAGTGTCTAAGCATGGTCCACTTTTGGGAACAATCTCTATGAACTTTTTAGAAAAGTTGTGAAAAGATAAAATTAAAAAGCATTGAAACTGTCATTTACCTGGCAATTTATACAAGAAACTAAGGATGATGCCTTCTGTCTTGCCTATAGCACTTTTTGGTCTAGTTTATTTATGTGACGAATTTACTATTATCCCCTTGTTGGCATCCAAATTATTTGCAACATACTAATTTTTATGAGCAAAATAGATAAAACTAAAAATAGCCAAAATAAGGTCAAATCCCTCAGAATAATGGCATCAAAATTATTTTTTCCCTACATGGATTGAAGTTACAAATGTGTTTGTATATATAGCCTTTTACACAAATCTACAATTATGACTATTAGCCAAATGAAGCTATTTAGAAGAATATAAAGATCAATTACTGAAAAATATCAACCACACCAAAATGTCACCCTATTTTTTAGCAGATAAGCTAAGTGGTCAGACCGGTTTATTTACATTTATGCTAATTTGGCTGTTGGTTCTCTGGCATCAATCCAAACACTTTCAGACATCAAAAACTAATTTGAAAAAAAGGAGGGAAAAACCTGATTTGATCATTTTTTAACTCAGTTGCATCATACACCTAACACTGGCTGGTAAAGACTGAGAATTTATAACTGTAATTTATTAATTTAGAAACATATTTAATGTTATCAAAAATTATTTAGCCCAATGTTTTGGTAACAAATGCAGTGCTATTAAAAAGGTGAGAATCCAGTATATATCTGCTGTGAAGTTGGCCATACTTGTACAGTTTTCATGTGATAAGTGGTTAAACCGGTTTATTTACATTATGCTAATTTGGCACAAAAAATCAGTTGGTTCTCTGGCATCAATCCAAAGACTTTCAGCCATTAAAAAAGATTTTTTTAAAAAAGAAGGGAAAATACCTGAAGGGATAATTTCAAAGTATTAGTTGCATCATACAACTAACACAAAAATGTAAATGATTTATAAATTGGATCCATAAAACAAAATAAAAACAAAGTGATAATTGCTACTTTTGGGTATAGTATGTTTCACATTGCATATGCTACAAGCTAATCTTACCAATTTATCCACTTTAAGTTTGTATAACATTAAGCTTTATGAATCCAACATGCTGAAATGGGGTTAGATTAATCTTCACAGAACTATAGAGTGTCACCCAAACATTTAGATCTGATCTGTGAGATCATCAGAAATTTCTGGCCGAGATTTTGCGCTTTTTCCAATGAACATTTTTAAAAAGTTGCTCTTAAAGTTACTTAATACTGAATGTTTAAAACAAAACTATCCAATGCGACAAAGTATCTAAAAGTCAAGTTTGATTATAAACAATTGGTAAACGTTGTACTTTTTCTTAATAGATTTTACTGGGGCTTTATTTTGTATATATTTTAAAATACTTTATACGTTTTTTTTATTTTATTTTTTAAGTGTAACAGCAAAATCTTTACAAGTAGGATTGCACATATTTGGGCATTACCTATTTCTCTTGCATGGATAGGAATTCAATTTGCATGATAAACCTGCTATAGGTGGGTCTGGAAAGATTTAATGTGTTGGTAAAATGTAAAAGTTGGGGGCAGGACTTGGAAGCTTCTGATTGGCTGTTAGGGATGATTATGCATTCATTCAACCCAGACACAACACTTTTTAACAATAGAGAAATGGAAAAGTTTGCATACATTGACCAGACTATCCCATCCAGAGACTTTGCTGTTTTCTCTGCTTCTTGCTGAACTGGTTTCTTGCAATATTCAGCACTTTCTGCTCCCAATGCATAACATGCTGGAAAATAACATCAAGAGCCCAATGCAGCAAACCAATGCACCGGCTGAAGAAACTGTGACCACGGGGAGTAAAGGCAATGCTGCCACCAAGGACCAGGAACGAATCAAACGGCCCATGAATGCCTTCATGCTCTGGTCCCGAGAACAGAGGAGAAAAATTGCCCAGGAAAATGAATATGAATATGAAAATGAATATCCGGATTATAAATACAGACCAAGGAGGAAGACCAAGACTCTCCTGAAACAGGACAAGTACTCCTTGCCTGAAAACCGATTGGTGCAAGGTAAGACCCCAATTACCAACACTGTTGGCTTTGGACATTATGCCCATATGAATGGCTGGGCCAATGGGGCCTATTCACTGATGCAGGATCAGATTGGATACACACAACATCCAGGGATGAACAATCCCCAAATCCAGCAGATGCACAGGTATGACATGTGCAGCCTACGATACAACCCAATGATGTCTTCCGCTCAGACCTACATGAAGCTAAGTGGTCAGACCGGTTTATTTACATTTATGCTAATTTGGCTGTTGGTTCTCTGGCATCAATCCAAACACTTTCAGACATCAAAAATTAATTTTAAAACAAAGGAGGGAAAAACCTGAATTGATCATTTTTTAACTCAGTTGCATCATACACCTAACGCTGGTAAAGACGAGAATTTATAACTGTAAGTTATTAATTTAGAAACTAAATATTCAATGTTATCAAAAATTATTTAGCCAAATATTTTGGTAACAAATGTAGTGCAATTAAAAAGGTGAGAATCCAGTATATAACTGCTGTGAAGTTGGCCATACTTGTACAGTTTTCATGTGATAAGTGGTCAAACCGGTTTATTTACATTATGCTAATTTGGCGCAAAAAATCAGTTGGTTCCCTAGCATAAATCCAAACACTTTCAGCCATCAAAAAACAATTTAAAAAAAAAAAGGGAAAAAATCCTGAAGTGATTATTTCAAAGTATCACTTGTATCATACACCTAACACTGGCTAGTAAAGACTGAGATTATATAACTGTATACACAAACAATGTAAATGATTTATAAATATGATCCACAAAACAAAATAAAAACAAAGTGATAATTGCTACTTTTGGGTATAGTATAACTCACATTGCATATGCTACAAGCTGATCTTACTAATCATATCCGGTTTAAGTCTGTATAACTTTGAGTTTCTTGGATCCAACATGCTGAAATGGGATTAGATTAATCTTCACAGAACTATAGAGTGTCACCCAAACATTTAGATCTGATCTGTCAGATCATCAGAAGTTTCTGGACGAGATTTTGCACTTTTTCCAATGAACATTTTTAAAAAGTTGCTCTTAAAGTTACTTAATACTGAATGTTTAAAACAACACTATCCAATGCGACAAAGTATCTAAAAGTCACGTTTGATTATAAACAATTGGAAAACTTTGTACTTTTTCTTAATAGTTTTTACTGGGGCTTTATTTTGTATATATTTTAAAATACATTATAAATTTTTTTTTGTTTTATTTTTTAAGTGTAACAGCAAAAACTTTACAAGTAGGATTGCACTTTTTTGGGCATTATCTATTTCTCTTGCATCGATTGGAACTCAATTTGCATGTTAAACCTGCAATGGGTGGGTCTGGAAAGGGTTAATGTGTTAGTAAAATGTAAAAGTTGGGGGCAGGACTTGGAAGCTTCTGATTGGCTGTTAGGGATGATTATGCATTCATTCAGCCCAGACACAAGCAATACACAGCCTAAAATGAAAAATAAACTACATTCCATAAGCTCCAATACTAGACCTAAAACTGCATTTTTTTTTCTGGTTCACCATTTTTAACCACACATACCTCCTGTATATGGTGTCAAGGCATGCCAAGAATATATCTCGAGTTGCATATGCATAGTGTAATTCTTCTGCAATAAAATGCCTGCCAACTCTTCCAAAAAGTCTGTGTTGTGGGGGAAAGTGGTAAAGTCTTGCTTTATGATTCCAGATCTGCATTCCAAGGTCATGTAATCTCATTCTTCCTAATGTCAATGCATAAATCATATTACTGCCTAATAGAAAGAAAATGTCTGTTTGTTAGTGGACGTTATAAATTTTGAAATATACTAGTAAAAAAAGTTGCATTTACAAGTTTTGTTTTTCAGATAAACTCTAATTTACTATCATTATTATTATTACTCTGTATTTATATAGCACCATCATATTAAACAGCGCTGTACAAAGTCGATAGTCGCGTCACTAACTGTCCCTCAAAGGAACACACATTTTAAAGTCCCTACAATATTAATATGTCATTAATGTAATCCAAGGTCAATTTAGGGGAAACCAATTAACCTTACTGCATGCTTTTGGGATGTGGGAGGAAACTGGAGTACCCGGGAAAAACCCACACAGATACGGGGAGAACCTGCAAACTCTATGCAGATAGTGTCCTGGCCAAGATTCAAACCTGGGACATAGCGCTGGAATAGCAAGAGTGGTACCTCTGAACCACCATGCTACCCATTTGTAGAGTAAAGGGGTCATTTTAGCTCTAGCCATACACAGATGAATCTGAATGTTGAGCCACAAGCTTCTATTATCTCTATTTATTTCTACATAGTCAATTTTAATATCTTGAAGAACAGGTATCTTCTCTTTCCCTTTCACCTACAACCGAATGGATATGACCACCAGTTGTCTTTGAATTTTGATTATGATTTGGCCCTTGTCAAAGTTGCTCAGATTCCTACACATTCCTATTTTTCCTGCTTCCAACACAACCTATAACAACTGTTTGTTCACTCGGTAATACATGATCACACTCCTTGAAAAGTTCCATTGTGACAATATAATCTAAATCTAGAAAAAGAATGTGACCTTCCACTTTGTTTGACATAGAATTCTGAAACTGCTAGTTTCTCAACCGTCATACTGATTTTGAGTAATAATGCAAATTTGGAGTTCTGGCTCCTGTTAATTAACTAATGTACTAAATATTAGAGCAAGAAAAGTTTTCTTTTTTCCCTTCCCTTCCCTTCCCTTCCCTTCCCATGCAGCATCATCAACTAGAATATGGTCACATCCAGCAAAACTGTAAACTGGAAATTTGAATTCTAATAAAGATAATTTTGTCACCGATATAAACACCTACCAGTGCAAAAATTCACTTTCAGTTTGATGAGAAAACATCTTGAACAAAAAAAGTCAGTGAACAGAGGGTTTCTAAACTACAATTTAGTGTCTAAGCATGGAACACTTATGAGAACAATCTCTTTGATCTTTTTATAAAAGTTGTGTAAAGATAAAATTTAAAAGCATTGAAAGTGCCAAAGGATGATACCTTCTGTCTTGTCTATAGCATTTTTGCTTTTTATATTATTGTGACCAATTTACCTTTATCCTCGTGTTGGCATCCAAAATATTTGCAACATACCAAGTTTTATGAACTGACAAAATAGATAAAATTAAAAATAGCCAACATAAGGTTAAATCCCTCAGAAATATGGCATACAAGTATTTTCTTGACCACATGGATTGAAGTTAGTAATGTGTTTGTATATATAGCCTTTTACACAAATCTACAATTATGACTATTACCACATTTAGCTATTTAGAAGAACATAAAGATCAAGATTCAGATTACTGAAAAATAAACAAGGAACACCTTAATTGTTTGGCAGATAACTCCCTGATTGGTATAAAAGTATGTGCACTTCTGAAAAATGACACAGGTTAGTTAAATACAAAACAACAGTAGAAATTATATTCTACCCATAAAAGCAAATCTTAACTCCTGATATGTTGCTTTTGCTTCAGTTTTCCCAGATTTTAGCCCCAAATCCAAGTCACTTTTTTAATAAGATTGAATAAAAATAGATAGTTGTTAATGATAGGGACAGTCCAATAACATAATGCCTAGATATACAGAATACCATTTCTGTAACATTATCATTTGTAAACTCAATGCCCCTGATTCATCAATAAAATCCGCGCTCGCTGGAAGCGCAAAAGTACGCGCGGCCAGCAATCGCGGTTTACTGCGGTCCGGACTCGAGTGTGCTCGTACACTCGCCTCACTGCCAGCCGGATTCCTGCCTTCATAATAATGAGCAATAGGGAGCGCGAATCTGCCAATTAAGGCGATTAGATTTCAGCTGCGCGATTAAGGAGGATCTAGTGACTTTTAATGCAGGCTCGCCAGTGTAAAGCTGTCGGAGATGCGCGGCTCTGGCCGTGAGCTTTTTCAGTTGCTGAATAGCGCGACGGCGTACGATTTCGGATCGTGAATACGAATGCGCGAGCGATAATCCGATTCTGCTTGATTAATCAGGGGCAATGAGTCTCCTATACCATCCCTGCCTTCAGAAAGTAAATATTTAATGTTATCATAAGTAGTTTTGAGCGAACCCGAACTGTAAAGGGGGGGATCACAGACAAGCGCAGCTGCCTGTCCACAGCCAATATGGACAAGCTCACATTCATTAAAATGAACCAGGCATGGATCCCACAGGACTTATCTGTTATACTCCAGTGCACTTTCTCTTTGCATTCTCTTTTCTGTTTCCCAATGTTCCCAATGTTCCCAAATTAAAAAAAAAAAATAAAGGAAAAAAATGAAAATAAAAACAAAAAAAAGAGTGTTGGCTACCTCCTCCTTCCCCACCACCGCTTCTACCTACACCGCCATGTCCACCACCTCCTCAACCCTCTAATCCACTTAGACTTCGGCCTCCTAGTTCAAGATTAATATTTTTTAATTTTTTTCTATACTATGTTATTTTATGTCATTTCCCTATCCACGTTTGTTTGAAGGGCAATTGTCTCCCATTTTGCTTCCTTTTCCGAAGTCTCCCATTTTGTTTCATTTACAGCCCTCTAGCCCTTACTATGAATATGTTACAGGCATTTTAGTGCCCCAAAGTTCAGGTCCCAATAGACTTTAATGGGGTTCTGGTTTGGGGTCAAGTTCGGGACCCAAACTTTTGAGCCAAAGTTCGGCCAAACCCGGCAAATCCAAACTTCCAGGTGTTCGCTCATCCTTAATCACAAGTAAAAAATATGGCTAAAAGGGTAAAATTTTAATATGGTGCATGGTAAATTGCCAGAAAGCAAAAATGTGGCCTTATGTAATTAAACTTGTGATATATATATACACAGAGTGAGAGAAAGGAAAATATATTAATGAATTAAATAAGAAAATAGATAATCACATAATAATAGTTTTAAAGAGTTTCAGAACAAAATTTTAAGTGAAAGTCAAATATTGAAGGAAATTGTTCTCTACACATACAGTTTCCTACTACCTTATAACGGCCATTACCTTGACATGGCCGATGATGATGAGGGAGTTGCGGGACAAAGTAAATTTAGAGTCACATACCTGACTTTTTTACAGACCAGGAAACTTTTTACATATGTTTTATCCAAACTTAATGAGGAACTAAACTGAAAAAATACACTAACCTTCAGGGCAAGGCAGTCTGATCTATCCAGAGGTATCTTGCATCAGGTCCTGCATTGGCCTGGCATCCGTTCCCGAGCCGTTGCTCTGTCCACCATCTTCTCCTCTTCTTCCTGGTTCTTCTTCCTACCTCACCTGACCCAGGCCCGAATAAGACTTTGTTATTTTTTACAATAATATTGGTTATTTATTATTGAACAAATATTGGGTAAATTGCAAAAAAAAAAAAAAAAAATCAATTTTTTGGCACTTACAATTTGCTGCACTGTGGTGTGGGACTATCGAAATCTGCTGTACAATTCTAAATAAATCTACTTTACGTAATGCTGTGAGATGAAAGAAACATATATTGTGGATGTGCATTACCATGAATTTTCTCTACGTAATCCAGTCCATGGGGATAAATTGTTATAATATATTAAATACGGCACATTATGCACATTATTTTGTGGTGTGGCTACCAAAGAACTATAAATTACGTTATAAAATGAAACTTGGTTTATTAGTAACAAGAGATTTTTTTGGTAATTAGTGAGCTACTGCAATTTCAATACAGTGCTGGTCTATCTATCTCTGCATGACCTGCAAAATCTTTTGCTAAACACTTTTCTGCCACATCTTGTAAATCTTTAATGACCAAGACAAACTCTGTAGTTGTTTCTTTTTGCATATCAAAGCACAACTTGCTCCAGAAGTTAATGAATGTCTAGGCTCCATGAAGTTTTTTATTTTTTATTTTTTTGCTTTATTTGTGATTAACTCACAGTGAGGATTTTATACAGTAACTGACACCACGTCGCCTAATAATATGTTGACAAATGTGTACTAATTGCATTTATTAAAATAATGTCCCTGTTCCGACTTACATACAAATTAAGAACAAACCTGCAATCCATATCTCGTATGTAACCCAGAGACTACATAAATATGTATAAATAATAAATACATAATAAAATAAATATAATATAAACAAGCCAGCACAACTTGGAAAAGTCTAATAAAACTGCA
>NC_092871.1:28662735-28685076 GCF_032062135.1 Pyxicephalus adspersus
AGGATTTAAAAAAAAACAATATTTAGGCTTAAGTAACATGATGTTTTAAAATCTAGCTGCCTTTAGTAAACCAACACCTTTTCATTTATACTGATCTGGCTGCTGTAAAATATCACATCATTTGGTGGTTATGGGTTACTTCAGTTTATAAATAGTAATCTTCACATTATTGATACTATAGAAAGCTTTGTGGACCCTGGAAATCTTCATCATCCACTTCCCCTTTGCCTAGACACTAGATTTTTTAGATTATCTAAAACACTGGTCGTCAACCAGTGGTCTGTGAGAAAATTTTGGTGGTCCACAGAAAAATTTATACAGTATTTGCAATTTTATTTTTTTAATATTATTAGAACAAAAATAATATTTTAATAAATTCTTATATTCTGAATGACAATTTTTGCCTTTATATTGCACTAAATTCATGAACTGTACTAGAGACAGAAAAACAAGGGAGGCGCAACCGTTACGGAGCCGTACGCTACAGTATTGTTTCCATAATTACAAAAGTCACCCCACTCCGCGAATACCGATTCTCATCCCATTGTTTTATTTTATTTGTTTATTTCTAAGATACTCTTTTAGGTAAGTATACCTTAACTGTGTATTTTCTTTAACTGGTATATTTAATGGCATCAAAAAGTTTGACTTTGATAACAATAATTTCTTGTTTGGTCGAAAGCTACGTACACACGTCCAATGGTTCTCGTCCGATAATCGGCTTAGGGCCGATATCGGGCAAGAATATGGTGTGTGTAAAGCGCCTGTCGTCCATCGTCTGAACGACTGTCCTGGAGGATCCACGAACGAAGGACGACAAATGATCCTAATGCAAGGGAAGGGAGAGAGCATGCAGCTGGGTGCCACTCCGTCATTCTCCCCCTCCCCTCTCCATAGAGCAGAACGGTGCATTATATACAGCACTCGTTCATGCATTGTGCAGTCCTTAGATAAGGATTGTGAAAGATCCTTTCCAACAACAATAATTGCATGTTTGTATGCAGCTTTAGATTCAAATGAAATAAATCCATAATGAGTGGAATAAAGTAAACAAATATTTTGCATTTCTTTAGTATTACCAAACATAGTGCAACTAATAATATTAGTAACGATAGTAATACTTAATCGTGAGCTGACCAATGAATCAGAGCCTACCCAGGCACCATTAGAAAGAGTATTTTACAAATGTATTTATCTTTTTAAAAAAAATTCATAATAATGGTCTGCAGGAATTAAAATTATGAACTTAGTGGTCCGTGAGGTCCAAAAGTTTGGCGACCGCTGATCTAAAATGTACCAGTTGCCTAAACAAAATGATCATTCCCACTATGACAAAATTACTATTACCAAATTACCCCCCAAAATTGTATTTTATTAAACCAAAATAAAATATAATCCTAATCGTGAATGTCTACCTTGTTAATGGTATGGGTGGAGCAAGAAAAAAATAAAACCCATGTCAACTTTTTACTGGTATGTGGTCTCCATTACAGTGATTTCCCAATTATTTAATACCCTGGTGATGATGTTTACAGGAAAAAGGAAGTATGGAACAATCTGTAACAGCTGCATAGACAGAAATAAATATAATTCAGTAAGGGGAATCTAGAACACAGTTTTTTTTATTACTGGGTGTATCCAGGTTGCATAGATTTTAAAAATAGTTTTTAAAAAGTTATGACAATTTAACTTGATTAAATAATGCCATATTTTAGCTATGTACTCCATGCCATCTCTTTTGTCATGTATTGCCTACTTGCATAGTTAATTTCAGAAATTCAACTTTTGCTTATATTGGTAAACCAGTAAATTCCCTAATAAAATAAATAAGGAAACTAGGCCCATATATTGGGGGCAGGGGTATATATATATTTGAATAATCAAGTTTAGGGATTAGCACCTATACTAATTGTCATTGGAAAGGATCGTTCACGATTATTTCTAATGACTAAGGACTGCTTGGTGCATGAACGTTCTGCACTATGGAGAGGGGAGGGGGAGAACGATGGAGCAGAACCCCGCTGCGCGCTCTCCCCCTTCGCTTCCATTACGATCGTTCGTCGTCCATCTTGCCACTGCTGGATGTGTACATGGGAGCCAATTTATCCCAGCACAAGGTATGCAGAGAATTGCAAAAAAATTCATTTCAGAGACATCCTATGCCTATTGTGCAATAAAAGCCCTTACAACTAACAGCTTGGTTCTTAGTAAACATTCACTTTCCTACTTTCCACAACTTTAAGCTGTCAACCAACCTTGTTTAGTGATCTGCCATGGTGGAATGACTGCTGTTTTCAATGTGAAGGACACAGTAGGCATGTCCCACCTACGTCCAGTCTCTGTACAATGCATTAAAGTGTATTGTAATGCCCTTATTATGTGTTTTTGATGTCTGTGTCCCTGGGAATGTTAATCCCATCTATTTGTCCCGGTGACCAGTGATGCCAGGACAAAATGTAATGGGAAATCCAACAATCTGATCAGAGGAAGGAGAATCCTCCAATGGGCACAATTCTCTAGGATGAATATATTCTTCACTTTAGAGAGGTTTCCTGTTGCATCTTTAGGACTGGAAATGAAGAGAAATCTCCCGGTTTCGGCAGCGAGCTCATTTAGTTGGTGAATTGCGCAACGGCTTCCGATTTTGAATCGCGAATACGAATGTGCGACCGAGCCTCTGATTTTGCTTAGTGAATCAGTCAGGGCCTTTGTCTCTGCACAACTGGTAAGGTGTCATAGACCAGTGGTCGCCAACCAGGGGTCCATAGAAAAATTTGGACATTATTTGCAATTTGTATGTTTTATTAATAATAAAAAAACAAAAATAATATTCTTCTAATATGAATGACAATTTTTGCCTTTATATTGCACTAAATTCACAAACTGTACTAGAGACAGAAAAACAAGGCAGGCACAGCAACATTTCTTTAGTAATACCAAGGATAATGCAGTCCCTAGGGTTAGGACATCAGACATACAGACGTCTCCTAGATACAAACGGGGCTTTCCTGCTAACTCATGTGCAGGATGTAAGCTTGATAGGGGGGGGGGCGGATTTCATGGGGCTTGCAGAAGAAATCTTTGAAGGGTTAAATAGAACAAGTTATATACTTTTTATGAATAACAGGATGCTGAACATCTGTTCAGACTTTCCTTACCAATCTAAAACCACATCTCCAGCTTACTGTTAAGCAAATGATCTCCGAATGGCCTAGTCCTAATAAAGATCAATTCCAAAACAAGTTAATGGGGAAAGATGCGGCTGGCTGTTTTGAATTGGTTTGACCTAAAGAAGCCCATTACCAAACTCAGGATAGGAATTTTCCCTCGAATCAGCCCAATAGGGGAGGTTTATCAGGACAGGGAAGAGGTAGAGGAAGGGGTAGAAGGCCATACTCTGGGAGAGGGGGGAATAATAAAAATCGTCCTGCAGGTTGCTTTAATTGTGGTAAGACTGACCATTGGATCAGTCGATGCCCTTACCCACTCAGGCAACATGCCCCAAATGATACTCAGGCTCAAGGCACCCAACCATATTCACAAGCTCAGATCCGAGATCTTCCTCCACCATTGGCACAGTATCCCGGCATTCAATCTCATCACAAACCACTATAAGGAATCACCACTGATCGTGTTAAACATAGAGGGACGTCCTCTCCCTTTTCTTGTAGATTCTGGTGCTACTAGTAGTACTTAATGTGAGGATTATTATAGTGGTCCAAGAGAGAATGCTGAGCCCTCTGTGGGAATTAATGGGATACTTACAAGATCTTAAAAAAATCCTCCTCTCTCGATTGAACATCCATACAATCACCAGTCAATGTTCACACACTGTTTCAGGATCATTTCAAATTGTCCTGTGAATTTATTAGGGAGAGATTTGTTTGTTCTATTGAGGTTGCAGTTGGGGATTAGTAAGACGGGACACCTACATGTCACATCTCCAGTCATGCCCATCCATGTACCAAACGGTAATTGTTTTTTATATTTGGAATGACAACCACAGGATCCCCTACTTGATCAGGTTCCCCCCGAGGTTTGGGCAAATACTGACCAAGATGTTGGTCTAATCTCTTGTACACCATATAAGGCAATGCTTAAAGCAAATGTAAATGATTGTTTATTCTTTTGTTTGGAAACTTGATTGTCTAAGACCTATTACACAGGAGCAGCAACGTTGCACTTGGTCTGGTAATTTAGTGATCACACGGCGCAGACATGTTCAATATTTTGCCCTTTTAACTGTAGGGTGGGGATAGATGAACCAAAAGGGCAGATGGGTCTTCCCAGTCCAATTTGCTCTAATATTTATACACATGACATGGCTTATGTATTTTTGATTGAAATATGCCAACATGTCCATTCTGAAGTGTGATTGATTGAAAACCCAAAAATTGATGATGCTTCATATGAATTTATTTTATTGAATAAGAAGGAAATTTTTTGAAGAAGAAGAATTGGAAATTTAAAATTCAGATATTTCAACATGATTTTAACTTTTTACAAAGCACAACATAATATAAAGAACTGAAGAGCTGTTTGACCTTCTGTTTATTTAGAGGTCATATTGTTGGATGAACTGTTATCAAGTTTTTGGGTGAAGGCATTTGGCGTTGCAAGCATAGAAGAGTCATGAATCATTTTATGTTGTTATATTGGTTATTATCTACCAAAAATGGGCCAAGAAAGATAAAGGATCAGAGGCATTCAAAGTGTGTTGATGATTGTGAAGGGTAAGCTAACTCATCTGGTCTGATCACACAGCGTATCTACTTTATCAAAAATGATGTCCATTAGAACACACTATGCCTATTATGTGTGAGGCTGTGTTGACACCTGCCCAATGCCTAAAGCACCTAAAATAAATAAATAAATAAATAAATATCACAACAGAACTATAAAGAAACAGAAGATAGCCTGGAATGATCACATATTGTCAGATCATGTGGATAGGCAGGTTGTTCAACAATGTCTTACAGTAGAACTAAACCTGGATCTCCTGGTAAACATTTGGTGCAAAAATTGTACAGAACAGAAGCTTCCTAGTATTGAATGACCACTTTTTCTTATTCTACCATTTGTGGACAACAGCAATTAAATGTTATATGTGCCTGTCAATTTGAAATATGTCTTGATCTTTTTTAATATGTGAACTAGGTGGCTAAAAAAACATTAAAATAAAAATTGCAGTCAAAAGTAAAAATTAGGTCTAATGGTGCAAACATAAAACACAGCCTACATGTCCAGGACATCTGTTTCTTGTTCTGCAAAGCCATTGGTTGTCAGTGTACCCCGGCAGTTTGAAGCTGCCATGCTGCTGGTAGTCTGACCTTTGGGAACACCAGCTGCTGATCCATGTTTGCAAGCCAAATATTCCTAATTCTACCCCCCTGCAGGGGACATACTAGGAAGCTACAATTATGTGACGTACAAAGACGCAATATGGTAAAAACAAGGAAAAATTGGGAATTTATCACATTTCAGTTTTTGTGGCAAGAACTCTGAGGGTCCAACTATGTACAAAAATAACAAAAATATAAATTTGTTTAATGTCTTCCCTGCACCCCCTCTTGCTCTGGTACTACAATAACAGGAAGAAATGCAAACTCTTTAAAAAAAACTAGACAACAATAAAAACATAGGAAAGGGTTAAAACCTCCATTAGTTTTCTTTACTGTGTTCTGTGTTCTGTTTGGAAAGTTTCCCCAATATTTTATTAATTAAAGCCAAACTGCACTGAAGGTAGTAGGGCATTTTAGCTTGTTTTTATTAGGACTTTTTTAGCTTAGTAATAAGCATTATTACAGGAGAGAATGTCCACATCTATAATGATTCATAATGGAAACTACCTCCTCTTTAACATTAATATTTTTTTTTTTTCATCTGACTATTGTAATTGAACATTTATAAAAGAAATGTAACCTGTATATTTTTTGAATAAAGTCTACATTGTTTTTGATATTATTGTTTGAGGTAATATATATAGAATATGGTAATCACAATTATTACCTATATGCTCAAAAAGGTCCATTACCTTTGCTGCAAATTTGATCTTAAAGCTATCACCAAATTTTTTACAATACATAAAATGGTATGCCAGATCTTGGGCATGAGTAGAAGGAGCTTTTTCTTCAATCGGGATGAAAGTGAGATTGGCACTCTTTTGTCCTCATTTAAAGAAGGCTACACCACCAGATCTCGCACCTGCGCAGTGAGAGATCGGGTGACATAGACAGAAGCCAGAAGATGAAGAAAAAAGATGGCGGTGCCTGGCGCTTCTCTGCGGGGACGAAGGCGGATTACAGGACTGTGTGGGACCCAAACCAGGAAAGCTGAGGGATCAGCGGTAGCAAAGGTGAGTGAGTTTATTTATTTTTTTTTATTTTAATTCCACTTTACTATTTAAAGGGTGTTATCTTTAGATTTTGATGCTATTTTGCTATTTTGGCTATTTCCTATAAAGTGCACCATTTTTTGTATTCATACTCACTTTTTATTCATCAGAACAGGATGTGAGCTCCGATCTTATAATTAGAATACAGACACCAACAGGCTTTACCTTTTAGTGTTGGTAAACTAAAGATTTTTATTTATTCTGATATTTCAAAAGTATTTCTTTCTCACTATTTGTTGTAAATACCAAGTGATCCTGCCAGTCAGCATTGCTTCTTTATTCTGAGTGTCAGTGCATTGCAACTTGATCCTTTGTCTACTGAATTTCCACACAGTCCAGGAATGCTCCAGCTTATTTCTATGGAAGTGAAAAGCTTCCTGAATTATGGTGGGGGAAACTGGTAGATGTTTACATTTATTTTATTGCTATGTAAAATGTCCTAGCCAGATCAAATCTGGTCATATTGTTTGAGAACTCAGATTTGGAACTCAGAACTGGATTGTCAAAATTCAGATATTTAAAAATAAAGGGGGGTACATTTTTTAGTTTAAAATAAAAAAATTAAAATTAAATTAAAAATTAAATAAAAAAAATCACCGGAAATGGGTATTTTCCCCAACTTTGGACACCATGAGGGAAGTTTTTGTTCAGTTTTCTGTTTTGTTCACCTGTAATTGAACTGAGAAAAAAGGGGATATTTATGTTACAATGGGAAAAACTGCCTGTGTATTACTGGAAATAATTGCTGTGATTTCACTTGGTTAACACTCACAATATGGGAAAACACGAGAATTTTTTATGCAACAATGGGGAAAAAATATCTTTATTCAACTGGAACCAATTGCTGGGATTTCACTTGGTTAACAGCCACACTGTTTCAACCACTTTTCCAAAGTATTTTCTATTATATTAGAGAATGCTGCACTTATCTTATTCATTACATTATTTGCAGATGGAAAAGATGGTGATGGTATGCAAATGTGGCAACCTGTCATTTGATGATCTCAAGTACGGGCACTTTTTCTACTAGTTCTGATCCATGTTTAAACCCAGAGATATCCGACCACTACTACTAGTATCTAACCAGTCATTCTAAAGCATTTCTGCTATTTTGGATTAGTTAACCAGGCTATCTGTGTTTCTAGGTCTTGTCTGTCAAAGGTTTGGAATACAAAGAAAAGTTAAACAGCAGACAATCTCAGAAAAGAACTGAACAGTAGGGGGTAAAAAGTATTGTTTGTTCACACTGAGCGCACCACAATCAGAATTCAGACAGAAGAAAGTGAAAATAGCAAAATTAACTAACACATTATAAAATAATGTTATTTAAGGTTGGTTTAAAATTGTTTTCAATCACCCCTAACTTTTTCAGTATATCATTTAAATACAGATCTGCATGTGTTTCACTTTTTCAAAGTATACCCTTATCATGGAACATGTCTTCAGAAATGACTTCCAATTCCTTAAACCAATTTATAATGTTAGATTAGAAGTCATTCCCAATTGACCTTTATCTTCATGTTGGCATCCAAAATATTTGCAAACCACCAATTTTATGAACTGACAAAATAGATAAAATTAAAAGTTGCCAATTTAGGGTTAAATCCCTCAGAAATATGGCATATTTTTTTTTTTTTGCCTACATGGATTGAATTAGAAATGTTTTTGTAGGTAAAGAATAGCCTTTTTGTACAGATCTTCAATTGTGACTATTCACCAAATGTAGCTATACAGAAAAATAAATACAAACCAAGAAAGAAGTACAAGACCATCCTGAAAAAGGACAAATTCTCCTTTGCTGGGAACCTGTTGATGCAAGGTATGACCCCAATTACCAACATGGTTGGCGTTGGACAAAGGATAGACTCCTATGTCCATATGAATGGATGGACCCATGGAGCTTATTCAATGATGCAGGATCAGATTGGATACACACAACATCCAGGTATGAACAATCCCCAAGTCCAGCAGATGCACAGGTATGACATGAGTGGCCTACAATACAACCCAATGAGATCTTCTGTTCAGATACACATGAATGCAGCTTCTACCTACAGCATGTCCCCAATGTATAATCAGCAAATTTCTACTGTCCTGAACCGAGGTTCCATGGGCTCAGTGGTGAAATCGGAGCTTAGTTCACCTCCATTTTCCATTACTTCTCACACTCAGAGACCCTGCTTAGGGGACCTAAAAGATATGATCAACTTGTACCTGCCTCCAGGTGGAGATGCCAGCGATCTATTGCCACAACAAAACAGCAGACTGCATGGTGTCCACCAATATTACCAAAGTGCTGGGACTGCAGTTAATGGTTCCATGGCACTAACACACATTTAAGAAAAGATAAACTTCTCCACTTTAAAAAAGAAAGAAATATTTGTTTAGCTTGCATGCCAAGGATATCAGAATTCATAAAACTTGAAGACATTTAAAAAAGGAAGTTTTTTATTTTAATACGTTTGGAATACTTTTGGAGTTTTTGTTCTTACTTCATTTTTAGAAAAAACTTTGGGACAGTAAACTATAATCCAATGTTTAAATGTTTTATTGCTCTGCTCAAGACTTTTTCTTGCCTCATCCAAAACTGTAAATATTACTTAACTTTCAGCAGTTTTGTTTTGTGTGTTTTTTTAATATTATCAGGATATATTTTTACGTGAAGGTTGCAAATACAGGTTCTCTTTTTTTTATTATTAATAATATTATTAATAGTATAGTATTTTTTTTTTTCTTTTTTATCACCTGTAAAGTTCTGTACAAAAAATATAGTTTGTTTCTGTTAACCACCTGAGCGTTACACTGATTTCTAGATTTCTGTTCCAAAAGCGTCCGGAACCGACGCTGGATTAGCACAGCGGGACCAGGTAAGTGGGGATTTTAGTGTAGGCGAAAAAATACGGGGTTAACCAAAAGAGCAAAAATATTTAGTGCGAGAAATTACGGGCTTAGCGGTTAGGGGGTTAATAAATATTTCTCCAAGACACGTCACATCTAAACTGTAATAAACCCCTTATCCTAAAGGAAACCTGTAATAAAATAATGTGACCTCCCAGTTTCATTGACCTGATATTTTAAAACTGCTAGTATTCCAACTGGTATACTGATCCATTGATTTTGATACCTTGAGTGCCTGATTTGGAGTAAAAATAGAAATATGGAGTTCTGGACCCTGTTTTTTTAACTAATGTACTAAATATTAGAAATATAAATTTAATAAAACTGCATAAACTGGAAATTTGAATTCTAATAAAGATAAATGTGTCACCTATGTAAACACCTACCAGTGTAGAAATCACTTTCAGTTTGATGAGAAAACATCTTGAACAAAATTAGTCAGTGAACAGAGGATTTCTAAACACTTTAGTGTCTAAGCTTGGTCCACTTTTGAGAACAAATCTCTATAAACTTTTTTTTAAAAAGGTGTTTGAAAACAAAATTAAAAAACATTGAATCTGTCAATTACTTAGCAACATATGCAAAAAAAAAAACTAAGGATGATGCCTTCAGTCTTGCCTATAGCACTTTTTGGTCTAGTTTATTTATGTGACCAATTTACTTTTATCCTCTTGTTGGCATCCAAAATATTTGCTACATACCAATATAAACTGAAAAAATAGAGAAAATTAAAAATAGTCAACATTAGAAATAAATCCCTCAGAAACATGTTGTTAATTGTTTTTTGTCTGTATTGATTGAAGTTAGAAATCTGTTATATATAACCTTTTAAACAGATCTACAATTTTGACTATTAACCACATTTAGCTATTTAGAAGAATACAAAGATCAATTACTGAAAATTAAATCAACCACATAAAATTGTCATCTTATTGGAAGATAACTACCTGATTAGTAAAGAAGTCTCTGCACTTCTGAAAATTGCAGCAGGTAGGTAAGTACAAACAGTAGAAATGAAACTCTACCCATTGAAGCAAATCTTAACTCCAGATATGTTGCTTTTGCTTTTACAATTTTTCCCGATTTTACCCCCAAAACCAAGTCACGTTATTAAGAGTTGAATAAAAATGGATAGTTGTTAATATTAGGGGCAGCCCAATAACATAATGCCTAGATGTACAGAATACCATTTCAGTAACATCATAATTTGTAAACTCAATGGGCCCGATTTATTAAAGCCCTCCAAGGCCGGAGAGGATACACGTTCATCAGTGAAATTCGGTGATCCAGCAAACCTGGAATGGATTTTACATTTGTGGTGAATATTCTCAGCAAAAACAGAGAAGAAGCATTACAGAATTTGTGAAACAAGCATATCTTCCATATTTTGGTATTAAACTGGAGGACCAAGATAAGTATTGGGCTTCCCATATGGTATGCTAAACTTGTGTTGTGTCTACGTCAGTGGAAAAATGGAAAACTGAAACGTTTGAAATTTGGTGTACCTATGGTATGATGAGAGCCCAAAAATCATCATAATGATTGTTATTTTTGTGCTGTGAATGGAAAAGGTTTCAATAGTTACAACAAAAACAAGTGGGAGTATCCTGATTTGGAATTAGCAAGACGACCTGTGCCGCATGGTGTTGATGTTCCCATTTCAGTGTTCAGTACACTGATATTCCTGTATCCGACATGGAGGATATACAGGGTTTGGAGTGTAATCCAGGATTTAGCAGTAGAAGTGAAGATGAAGGAAGTGTTTCATCAAAGCAGCAGTTCTCCGAAGAAGAGCTCAATGATTTAATACGTGACCTAAGTCTGTCAAAACAAACATCTGAACTTTTAGCATCCAGGATAAAAGAATGAACTGTCTGAGGCCGGAAGTTAATATAACGGTTTATACAACAAGAGAGGTGACACTCCTACCATATTTCAGTAAAGATGGAGACTTTGTGTACTGTTGTAACATCCCTGGACTACTAGCCCATATGGGAGTACCAGAATATAGAGCAGAAGACTGGCAGCTTTTCATGGACATTTCCACTTGAAGTTTGAAATCTGTTTTACTGCATAATGGCAACTGCTATACATCAATTCTAATTAGTTACTCAAAAAAAAACTTAACCTCCCCAGTGTTTACCCCGAGTGTGACTGATCGAGTGTTACCTGGTCTGCCAGCATCCTTCTTCGTCGGCATCCTTCAGTGAACAGACGATTTCTAAACTACAATTTAGTGTCTAAGCATGGTCCACTTTTGGGAACAATCTCTATGAACTTTTTAGAAAAGCTGTGAAAAGATAAAATTAAAAAGCATTGAAACTGCCATTTACTTGGCAACTTATACAAGAAACTAAGGATGATGCCTTCTGTCTTGCCTATAGCACTTTTTGGTCTAGTTTATATATGTGACCAATTTACCATTAACCGCTTGTTGGCATCCAAATTATTTGCAACATACTAATTTTTATGAGCAAAATAGATAAAACTAAAAATAGTCAAAATAAGGTTAAATCCCTCAGAATAATGGCATCAAAATTATTTTTTTCCCTACATGGATTGAAGTTACAAATGTGTTTGTATATAAAGCCTTTTACACAAATCTACAATTATGGCTATTAGCCAAATGAAGCTATTTAGAAGAATATAAAGATCAATTACTGAAAAATATCAACCACACCAAAATGTCACCCTATTTTTTAGCAGATAACTCCCTAATGGGTAAAGATGTCTGCACTTGTGAAAATTGCAACAGGTTAGTTAAATACAAAACAACAGTAGAAATGAAACTCTACCCATAGAAGCAAATCCTAAATCCAGATAAGTTGCTTTGGCTATAATTTTCCCAGATTTTAGCCCCAAAACCAAGTCACTTTAAAAATAAGATTGAATAAAAATACTTGTTAATGATAGGGGCAGTCCAATAACATAATGCCTAGATATACAGAATACCATTTCTGTAACATTATCATTTGTAAACTCAATGAGTCCCCTATACCATTCCTGCCTTCAGAAATTAAATATTTAATGTCATCATAAGTTATTTTGCCAAATACTTTGGTAACATACACTGTGCAATAAAAGTGGTAAGAAACCAATATATAACTGCTTGGACATTAGCCATACTTGGACAGTTTTCATGTGCTAAGTGGTCAGACCGGTTTATTTACATTAATGCTAATTTGGCTTTTGGTTCTCTGGCATCAATCCAAACACTTTCAGACATCAAAAACTAATTTGAAAAAAAAGGAGGGAAAAACCTGAATTGATCATTTTTTAACTCAGTTGCATCATACACCTAACACTGGCTGGTAAAGACTGAGAATTTATAACTGTAATTAATTCATTTAGAAACTAAATATTTAATGTTATCAAAAATTATTTAGCCCAATATTTTGGTAACAAATGCAGTGCTATTAAAAAGGTGAGAATCCAGTATATAACTGCTGTGAAGTTGGCCATACTTGTACAGTTTTCATGTGATAAGTGGTCAAACCGGTTTATTTACATTATGCTAATTTGGCACAAAAAATCAGTTGGTTCTCTGGCATCAATCCAAAGACTTTCAGCCATTAAAAAAGATTTTTTGAAAAAAGAGAAAAAACCTGAAGGGATAATTTCAAAGTATCAGTTGCATCATATACCTAACACAAAAACGTAAATGATTTATAAATTGGATCCATAAAACAAAATAAAAACAAAGTGACAATTGCTACTTTTCGTTATAGTATGTCTCACATTGCATATGCTACAAGCTAATTTTACCAATGTATCCACTTTAAATTTGTATAACATTGAGTTTTATGAATCCACATGCTGAGATGGGATTAGATTAATCTTCACAGAATTTTAGAGTGTCACCGAAACATTTTAAATCTGATCTTTCAGATCATCAGTAATTTCTGGATGGGATTTTGCCTTTATTCCAATTAACATTTTTATGAAGTTGCTTTTAAAGCTATTTTATACTGAATGTTTACAAAAGCACTATCCATGTGTATTTATGTGTATGTGAAAAGTATTTAAAGTCAAGTTTGATCATAAACAATTGGTAAACTCTGCATTTTTTCTTAATGGCTTTTACTGATTCTTTTTTGTAAACATTTAAAAAAATATATAATGAATAATAAAAAATTATATATATATATGTGTGTGTGTGTGTATATATATATGTGTGTGTGTGTAACAGCAAAAACTTTAGAAGTAGGATTGCATTGATTCCGGCATTAACTATTTCTCTAGCATTGATAAGAACTCCATTTGCATGATAAAGTTGCTATTAGTGGGTCTGAAAAGGGTTAATGTGTTAGTAAAATGTAAAAGTTGGGGGCAGGACTTGGAAGCTTCTGATTGGCTTTTAGGGATGATTATGCATTCATTCAGCCCAGACACAACACTTTTTAACAGGAGAAAAATGGAAAAGTTTGCATACAGTGACCAGACCATCCCATCCAGATACCTTGCTGTTTTCTCTGCTTCTTACTGAACCGGATTCTTGCAATATTCAGCACTTTCAGCTTCCAATGGATAACATGCTGGAAAATAACATCAAGAGCCCAATGCAGCAAACCAATGCACCCGCTGAAGAAACTGACCACAGGGAGTAAAGGCAATGCTGCCACCAAGGACCGGGGACAAATCAAACGGCCCATGAATGCCTCCATGCTCTGGTCCCGAGAACAGAGGAGAAGGATGTCCAAGGAAAATCCTACAATGCACATGCATATAGGAAGCAACTAAATGATACAGAAAAAAAACTTTTATAGATGGGGCCAAGAGGCTGAGAGCTGTCCATTTGGATGAATATCCGGATTATAAATACAGACCAAGGAGGAAGACCAAGACTCTCCTGAAAAAGGACAAATACTCCTTACCTGAAAACCTGTTGGTGCAAGGTAAGACCCTGGTTACCACACTGTTGGCTTTTGACATTATGCCCATATGAATGGCTGGGCCAATGGGGCTTATTCACTGATGCAGGATCAGATTGGATACACACAACATCCAGGGATGAACAATCCCCAAATCCAGCAGATGCACAGGTATGACATGAGCAGCCTACAATACAACCCAATGATGTCTTCTGCTCAGACCTACATGAATGCAACTTCTACCTACAGCATGTTCCTAGTGTATAATCAGCAAATTTCTACTGCCATGGCTCAGTGATCAGTGATGAAATCGGAGCCTACTTCAAGTCCTACTTCCAATAACTTTCACACTCAGAGATCCTTCTTAGGAGACCTTCAAGATATGATCAACTTGTACATGCCTTCAGGTGGAGATGACTGTGATCCATTGCCACTACAAACAGCAGACTGCATGGTGTCCACCAACATTAGCCAAGTGCGAGGACTGCGGTGAATGGCAAATACTTTTAGAGCACAATGTTTTTGTTCTTTTTTTCTTCTTTTTTAGAATACGCTTTGGGACAGTAAATTATAATCCAATGTTTCCAATGTTTAGATGTTTAATTCATCTGCTCAAGACTTTCTCTGAAATGTTACTGTGACTTCAACATATCACCAAAAGAGAATACATTTGATTTACTTGGTTTTAAAAAGCTTGAGCTTAAAGTCATCTGAAAAAACAAAAAAATGTAATTTTATTTTCCAAGAGTCTTTTTGTTGTTTTTTTTTTTATTAAGTATTTAAAAAAATGTTTTCCTGGTGTTGGTTTTGGGAAAATGGCTATATATCCAATTTTAACAATATATGTTCTAATGGCTGGGGAAGATTCCAAAAACATATCTTATATAATCACTTCTAAATGTTTAAAGAGGTAAAAATATAAACTGCTTGTTATTAAATATTATGGTAGTTTTGTTTCGGCAGCACATCATTTTGGATTTGATCTATCAGACAAAGTTTACAAGTAGGATGGCATTGATTTGGGGATTAATTATTTCTCTAACATAGATAGGAACTCCATTTACATGATAAACATGATATGGGTGGGTCTGGACAGGGTTAAGGTGTTGGTAAAATGTAAAGTTGGGGTCAGGACTGGAAAGCTTCTGATTGTCTGTTAGGGAGGATTATGCATTCATTCAGCCCAGACACAAGACTTTTTAACAGGAGAGAAATGAAAAGTTTTGTATACAGTGAACAGACCCTCCCATCCAGAGACTTTACTGTTTTCTCTGCTTCCTACTGAACTGGATTTTTACAATAGTCAGCACTTTTAGCTCCCAATAGATAACATTCTGGAAAATGACATCAAGAGCTCAGTGAAGCAAATCAATGCACCGGCTGAAGAAACTGTGACCACGGGGAGTAAAGGCAATGCTGCCACCAAGGACCAGGAACGAATCAAACGGCTCATGAATGCCTTCATGCTCTGGTCCCGAGAACAGAGGAGAAAAATGGCAAATAAAAAGGAAAATCCTAGAATGCACAACTCTGAGATCAGCAAGAGGCTGGGGGCAGATTGGAAGCAACTAAATGATACAGAAAAAAAAAAAACTTTTATAGATGAGGCCAAGAGGCTGAGAGCTGTCCATTTGGATGAATATCCAGATTATAAATACAGACCAAAGAGGAAGACCAAGACACTCCTGAAACAGGACAAATACTACTTCCCTGGAAAACAGTTGGTGCAAGGTATGACCCCAGTTACCAACACTCTTGGCATTCAAGAATATGCCCAATGGATGAACAATCCCCAAATCCAGCAGTTGCACAGCTATGACATGAGCAGCCTACAATACAACCCAATGATGTCTTCTGCTCAGACCTACATGAATGCAACTTCTACCTACAGCATGTTCCTAGTGTATAATCAGCAAATTTCTACTGCCATGGCTCAGTGATCAGCGATGAAATCGGAGCCTACTTCAAGTCCTACTTCCAATAACTTTCACACTCAGAGATCCTTCTTAGGAGACCTTCAAGATATGATCAACTTGTACATGCCTTCAGGTGGAGATGACTGTGATCCATTGCCACTACAAACAGCAGACTGCATGGTGTCCACCAACATTACCCAAGGGCCAGGACTGTGGTCAATGGCGATTACTTTTAGAGCACAAGTTTTTTGATTATTTTTCTTTATTTTTGAAGTAACTTTTGGACAGTAAACTATAATCCAATGATTCCCATGTTTAGATGTTTTATTGATCTGTTCCAGACTTTATCTGAAATGCTACTGTGACATCAACATATTACCAAAAGAGAATACATTTGATTTACTAGGTTTTAAAAAGCTTGAAAAATAGTACAATGAGAATAAAAGAAGACAGCAGGGTTTTTTGCACAAAACATGCTAACCTTGCATGGGGGGGGGGGGGGGGGAATTCTCCCCGCATATCCCCGTCTTATCAGACAGGGATGCCTCGCTGCGCCTGTCACCTTGACAGTTTGCAGGGTTGAGCCAATTGTTGTATAATGGGCCTGCCTTCCTCCCCTCCCTTCTAATAGGATGCACTGGTCGGCGCACAAGCGCCGCCCAGGTCATCCTACGTTGCTTGGTTTCCATGGACGCCGGCTGCGTGCACGTGTGTGATGGAGGGGAAGGATCTCTGAGAACGGCGTCTGCATATAAGACGGCGTTCTCTCAGATCTCCCTGCTCCTCCACACAGACAGGAACCATGTGCTTCTCTCCCTGCTGAATCTGCATACCTGCCAGTGGCTGCATCTGGATTACAAAAATTTACTAAGGTACTATTGAAACCTTTTCTTGTTATCTAGACAAGTTCAAAAAAAGCTTAAATATGTGTACAGCTTCTTTATAAGCTACATATGTTTTCTCCATCCTTTAGGCTATCAAACCTTATACACACATATTTGCCACTGCACTACTGTGAATGTTGAGGAGAGGATTACCAGCTCACAACACATTTATTAAGGATACCACTATATCTATCTGCAGCAACTCCATGAGGTACCTTTTATATTAGTTCAGAACAATGAAATAAATAAATATAATTATGCTGTATGTGGTATGTATGGTTTGGATGGGTGATCCCATGATAAAGGCTAAGCCATACTTTACATAACATTTACCACAAGCAATACCAATCCCATATGTCTATAATACAATTTATTTTCATTTCCATTGATCTAGATACCAATACCATCAATATCCAAACACAGATGGTTAAGCCACCACCCCTGAAGAAGCCAAACTAGGCAAAACACGTCGGGTGCAACCATTAACACGATCATAGTGTTTTATAATTTAAGATAACATATACAGAGAATAGATTAGGGTATGTTGAGTTGAACTATGTCTAGGGCCATATATGGCCACTTCAAAAAGTCTGTGGATTATGCACCTTATGTTTATGTGATTTATACAAATGCAACTAAAAGCACCTTTGTATATCCTATAACTATGTTAGTTGCTTTGTGTATATCGCTGTATCACTAACTTGTTTTTGTATGATGAATAATCGATCATCAATACCTGTAAATTGATGAACTAC
The DNA here is from genome assembly GCF_032062135.1 of Pyxicephalus adspersus. Classification (NCBI taxonomy): domain Eukaryota; kingdom Metazoa; phylum Chordata; class Amphibia; order Anura; family Pyxicephalidae; genus Pyxicephalus; species Pyxicephalus adspersus. The sequence goes on from NC_092871.1 coordinate 28,680,454, forward strand.
CAATTGATATATTCAATATAAGATTTTGTTTTGTGCAAAAAACCCTAATTTCTTCTCTTTTATTCTCATTGTACAATTTTGCCGATATTAAGGGTTTGCACACAGTTCACAAAAGAACGTATATACCTGAAGCTCCCCACCATAACAACTATTGATCAGTTTTTTAAAAAGTTTGAGCTTAAAGTCATCTAAAAAAAAAAAAAAAAAACCCACACACACAATAAAAAAATTATATATACAAAAATCTGTTTTTTTTTATTATGTATTTTAAAAAATTGTTTTCCTGGTGTTGGTTTTGGGAAAATGGCTAAATGCTTTATTTGGGAATAAAAGCAATGCTGCCACCAAGGACCAGGAACGAATCAAATGGCCCATGAATGTCTTTATGCTCTGGTCCCGAGAACAGAGGAGAAAAATGGCCAAGGAAAATCCTACAGTGCACAACTCTGATATCAGCAAGAGGCTGAGGGCAAACAAGAAGCAACTAAATGATACAGGAAAAAAAAAAAACTTTTATAGATGAGGCCAAGATGCTGAGGGCTGTCCATTTGGATGAAGATCCGGATTATAAATACAGACCAAAGAGGAAGCCCAAGACCCTCCTGAAACATGACAAATACTCCTTCCCTGAAAACCTGATGGTGCAAGGTAAGACCCCAGTTACCAACACTGTTGGCTTTGGACATTATGCCCATATGAATGGCTGGGCCAATGGGGCTTACTCACTGATGCAGGATCAGATTGGATACACACAACATCTAGGATGAACAATCCCCAAATCCAGCAGATGCACAGGTATGACATGAGCAGCCTACAAAACAACCCAATGATGTCTTCTGCTCAGACCTACATGAATGAAGCTTCTACCTACAGCATGTCCCCAGTGTATAATCAGCAAATTTCTACTGTCATGAGCCATGGCTCCGTACGATCAGCGGTGAAATCAGAGCCTACTTCATGTCCACCTTCCAATAACTTTCACACTCAGAGATCCTTTTTAGGAGACCTTCAAGATATGATCAACGTGTACCTGCCTTCAGGTGGAGATGACTGTGATCCACTGCCACTACAAATAGCAGACTACACGGTGTCCACCAATATTACCCAAGTGACAGGACTGTGGTGAATGGCGAAAACTTTTAGAGCACAATGTTTTTGATTTTTTTTTCTTTATTTTTAGAACTAACTTTGGGACAGTAAACTATAATCCAATGATTCCCATGTTACGATGTTTTATTGATCTGTTCAAGACTTTCTCTGAAATGTTACTGTGACTTCAACATATCACCAAAAGAGAATACATTTGATCTACTTGGTTTTAAACAGCTTGAGCTTAAAGTCATCTAAAAAAAATCAATACAAATGTTAATTTTTTATCCAAGAATCTGTTTGTTTTTTTATTAAATATTTTTAAAAAATGTTTTCCTGGTGTTGGTTATGGGAAAATAGCTGTATATCCAATTTTAACAATATATGTTCTAATGGCTGGGGAAGATTACAAATATATATCAATCACTTCTAAAGGCTTGAAAAGGTAAAAATATAAACTGTTTGCATGTCTTTAAATATTATGGTAGGTTTATTTCAAATTATGCAGTACATCATTTTGGATTTGTTCTATCAGACAAAAGTTTACAAGTAGGATGGCATTGATTTGGGGATTAATTATTTCTCTTGCATGGACAGGAACTCCATTTACATGATAAACATGATATGGGTGGGTCTGGACAGGGTTAAGGTGTTGGTAAAATGTAAAAGTTGGGGGCAGGACTGGGAAGCATCTGATTGGCTGTTAGGGATGGTTATGCATTCATTCAGGCCAGACACAACACTTTTTAACAGGAGAGAAATGGAAAAGTTTGTATACAGTGACCAGACCATCCCATCCAGAGACTTTGCTTTTTTCTCTGCTTCCTACTGAACTGGATTTTTACAATATTCAGCACTTTCAGCTCCCAATGGATAACATACTGGAAAATGACATCAAGAGCCCAGTGAAGCAAACCAATGCACTGGCTGAAGAAACTGTGACCATGGGGAGTAAAGGCAATGCTGCCACCAAGGATTAGGAATGAATCAAACAGCCAATGAATGCCTTCATGCTCTGGTCCCGAGAACAGAGGAGAAAAATGGCCAAGGAAAGTCCTACAATGCACAACTCTGAGATCAGCAAGATGCTGGGGGCAAATTGGAAGCAACTAAATGATACAGAAAAAAAAACTATTATAGATGAGGCCAAGAGGCTAAGAGCTGTCGATTTGGATGAATATCCGGATTATAAATACAGATCAAAGAGGAAGCCCAAGACCCTCCTGAAACAGGACAAATACTCCTTTCCCCGGAAACCTGTTGGTGCAGGGAAAGTCCCAGTTACTAACACAGTTGGCGTTCGAGATTATGCCCATATGTATGGCTGGACCAGTGGGGCTTAAGCTACGTACACACTTCCAATTATTATCGTTGGAAAACGAACGACGAACGATCCTGCACGATATCTACGAACGATCGCATAGCACCGATCCTGCACATAGAGATAACGACACGATCGTTCGTAGATATTGTACACACAATAGATACAATCGTTTGAGCGATAGAGGAACTATGTGCACGACAGGAAAGTGAACGAACGTTCGTTCATTACGCATGCTCAGACCATGGACGATCAACGAACGATCGTACACACGAACGATGGTCAACGATCGTTGTCCAATCCGATCCGCCGGTCCGGTCGTTCGTTTCCAACGACCTTCCTCGTTCGTCGGCGTCGTTGGTTACTTTTTTTTTACGAACGTTTTTTGCCCAATCGATCGTTCGTCGTTCGTTCGTTTTGAACGATAAAAATTGGAAGTGTGTACGCACCTTTACTCACTGATGCAGGATCAGATTGGACACACAACATCCAGGGATGAACAATCCCGAAATCCAGCAGATACACAGGTATGACATGAGCAGCCTACAATACAACCAAATGATGTCTTCTGCTCAGACCTACATGAATACAGCTTCTACCTACAGCATGTCCCCAATGTATAATCAGCAAAACTCTATTGTCACAAGCCATGGCTCCGTGAGATCAGTGGTGAAATCAGAGCCTACTTCATGTCCACCTTCCAATAACTTTCACACTCAGTGATCCTTCTTAGGAGACCTTCAAGATATGATCAACTTGTACCTGCCTTCAGGTGGAGATGACTGCAATCCATTGCCACTAAAAACAGCAGACTGCATGGTGTCCACCAACATTACCCAAGTGCCAGGACGATGGTGAATTGCGAATACTTTTAGAGCACAAGGTTTTTGATTTTTTTTCTTTATTTTTAGAATTAACTTTGGGACAATAAATTATAATCCAAAGTTTACCATGTTTAGATGTTTTATTGATCTGCTCAAGACGTTCTCTGAAATGTTACTGTGACATTAACATATCACCAAAAGAGAATACATTTGATTTACTTGGTTTCAAAAAGCTTGAGCTTAAAGTCATCTAAAAAAAAAACAATACAAATTTTAATTTTATATCCAAGAAAGTTTTTTAAGTATTTTTAAACATTGTTTTCCTAGTGTAGGTTTTGGAAAAATGGCTATATATCTAATTTTAACAATATATGTTCTAATGCTGAGGAAGATTACAAATAAATTTCATATATAATCACTTCTATTATGGTAGTTTTATTTTGATTTTGCAGTACATCATTTTGGATTTGTTCTATCAAATTTTACAAGTAGGATGGCATTGATATGAGGATTAATTATTTCTCTTGCATAGATAGGAACCCCATTTACATGATAAACATGATATGGGTGGGTCTGGACAGTGTTAAGGTGTTGGTAAAATGTAAAAGTTGGGGGCAGGACTTGGAAGCTTCTGATTGGCTGTTAGGGATGATTATGCATTCATTCAGCCCAGACACAAGACTTTTTAACAGGAGAGAAATGGAAAAGTTTGTATACAGTGACCAGACCCTCCCATCCAGAGACTTTGCGGTTTTCTCTGCTTCCTACTGAACTGGATTTTTACAATATTCAGCACTTTTAGCTCCCAATAGATAACATTCTGGAAAATGACATCAAGAGCTCAGTGAAGAAAACCAATGCACCGGCTGAAGAAACTGACCACGGGGACTAAAGGCAATGCTGCCACCAAGCACCGGGGACGAATCAAACGGCCCATGAATGCCTCCATGCTCTGGTCCCGAGAACAGAGAAGAAAGATGTCCAAGGAAAATCCTACAATACACAAATGCAGATTGGAAGCAACTAAATGATACAGAAAAAATCTTTTTATAAATGAGACCAATGGATAACATGCTGGAAAATAAACATCAAGAGCCCAGTGAAGCAAACTAATGATTTGATCAGACAACACATTAAATTCAAGATATCTTTAAGGATTTACCTAAATATGGAATTATGGCCGGCCGAGTAGACATTGGTTCCTTTACTACTTAGCCCTAATAGCTGCAAGGGGTCTAAGAAATTGATTTAATAATAATAATAATATCTGTCAATCTGTCAATATAAATAAATACCATTACAACACTACACAGCTTAAAATTAAAAATAAACTACATTCACCTCCCCTTCCATAAGCTCCAATACTAGACCTAAAACTGCATTTTTTTT
>NC_092871.1:28685289-28688067 GCF_032062135.1 Pyxicephalus adspersus
TAAAAAAAAAAAAAAAAAAAAAAAAAAAAAAAAAAAAAAAAAAAAAAGGAGGTGATAGTTTTTAATGCCAATGCGCAAATCATATTTCTGCCTAAAGGAAAAAAAATGTTCATTTGCTAGTAGAGTTTATACATTTCGAAGTAAAATAATAAGAAAAGTTGCATTTCTATGTTTTGTTTTTCATATAAACTCTAATTTAGACTAAAAGGTGATTGTAATTCTGGCCATACACAGATGAATGTGAATGTTGAGCCACATGCTTCTATTATCTCAATTTATTGCTACAAATAAGATTTTAATATCTTCAATAATAGTTCACTTCTCTTCCTACACATATACCATGAGGGTTCTGGCTCCTGTCAATTAACTAATGTACTAAATATTAGAGCAAGAAAACCTGTTTCACTCAGTATAGGGATCCAAGCAGATAAAAGATACATTTGTTATCCAGGGCATTTTGAAGATTGGACCCATTGAAGCATTTTAAGAGTTAGTTCAAGATGACAGCTACCTTAATAGACTTCACTCTGCTCTTCAGTAAAAGAATAAACTATATAATGTGTGCTTTGCACACTGATACATTTCTGTAAAAATACACCTATACCAATAATTATCATGCAGCATCATCAACTAGAATATGGTCACATTCAGCAAAAGTGTATACTGGAAATTCAAATTCTATTAAGGTAAATTTGTCACCCATATAAACACCTACCTATGAAGAAATTCACTTTTAGTTTGATGAGGAAACATCTTGAATAAACTTAGTCAGTGTACACTGGATTTTTAAACTACAATTTAGTGTCTAACCATGGTCCACTTCTGAGAACAATCTCTATGAACTTTTTAAAACAGTTGTTTAAAGATAAAAATAGAAACCAAGGATGATGCCTTCTTTCTTGCCTGATAACACTTTGGTCTAGGTTATTTTTGTGACCAATTTACCTTTATCCTCTTGTTGGCATCCAAACTATTTGCAACATACCATTTTTTTGAACTGACAAAATAGAAAAATTTAAAAATAGACAACATAAGGTTAAGTCCAACTTAAGTCCATCAGAAATATGGCATAAAAATATTTTTTTCCTACATGGATTGAAGTTAGAAATGTGTTTGTATATATAGTCTTTTACACTGATCTACAATTATGACTATTGGCCACAAGTAGCTATTTAGAAGAATAAAAAGATCAATTACTTAAAAAAAAAAAAAAAAAAAAAAAAAAAATTCGACCATACCAAAATGTCATCTTATTTTTTGGCAGTAACTCCCTGATTGGTATAGAGGTCTCTGTACTTCTGAAAATTGCAACAGGTTAGTTAAATACAAAACACCAGTAGAAATTATATTCTACCCACAGAAGCAAATCATAACTCCAGATATGTTGCTTTTGCTACAATGTTCCCAGATTTTAGCCCCAAAACCAAGTCACTTTATTATCAGGATTGAATAAAAATGGATAGTTGGTAATGATAGGGGCAGTCCAATAACATAATGCCTAGATGTACAGAATACTATTTATGTCAAATTATGGTAGTCTCCTATACAATTCCTGCCTTCAGAAATTAAATATTTAATGTTATCATAAGTTGTTTTGCCAAATATTCTGGTAACTTACACTGTGCAATTAAAGAGGTGAGAAACCAATATATAACTGCTTTGAATTTGGCCATACTTGGACAGATTTCAAAAAATGGTATTGGTTCTGCTAGATGGGCTCTAGTTTTTGAATTAATTACCTCAATAATAACCTCATAAAAAAACTAATGAAACATGCAAATAAGCAAAATTAAACTAGATATGCCTACGTATACAAAACTACATTTTTTGAAATTCTTAATGTCAATATACTTTATATTGACTATATTTACAGAACTAATCACAAAGAAGTCATTGAAAAACTCCATTTGTATGATTTCCTCTTATGCTGATGATCAGGACAATCACGTTGAAGGCTCTAGCAGTAGTATGCCATCATGTGTCTATCCCATCTGCCCTTATACCTTTCTTCAATCACCTTTATATCTTGATGGAACCTCTCTCCTTGTTCCTCACTGAAATCGCCAAGCTTTTCTAGATATATTTTTGCAAATGGCTATGGAGATAGTGTACCTTTATACTCAATAGTAGCACCCACATTTTTAAAGTTTAAGAACATTTTTTGTACCAGTTCTTCATAATTTTGTGCTTTATGGTTACACAAGAAATTCTTGACAACCATGACATAGCTGTGGCAGGCAGAAGCTTCAGTATCAGTCATGTAACTTGTGAAATTTTCTAAATCTGGGGTCCATCAAAGATTTGTGCTTTTAAAATTTCAGTACTCAATCCAGGGAAGAATCTACAAATGTATTTGAAGCAATCACCGTTCTTGTTCAGAGCTCTAACAAATTGCTTCATTAATCCCAACTTCACGTGTAGTGGAGGGAGAATGATTTTTTTCTCGATCAACCATTGGCTCGTTAATGGATGTTCACTGCAACTTTTTTTCATGTTTTCCCTTGGAGGCCATGCCACCGTTTTCCAGTGATCCTGCTTTGCTCTACTATCCCACAAGCAGATGAAACATGGGTACCTTGTATATCCACTTTGCTGTCCAAGTAGGAAGTTCACAATTTTTAAATCAACACATATGGACCATTGGTGTTTATGATAGCAAAGCTTTTGTAAGACCAGTTTGATATTTTCATATTCTTCTTTAAGTTTTGTGACCAAATGGAATTGATGTATAGCAGTTGCTATTATGCAGTAAAACAGATTTCAAACTTTAAGTGGAAC
>NC_092871.1:28688695-28690917 GCF_032062135.1 Pyxicephalus adspersus
GGTTCCCACAGCGGCACCTGCTAAACCATCCTGCTGCATCCCATGTCTGTATACCCTGCGGAGCTACCAAACACAACACTCACTCTTTGTATCTGGCTGACAGAACATGAAGCACTTCCTGTTCTGCTCACACTGACACAGCACAGGGAGGAGGAGCTCCTTAAAGGGGCAGAAGCTATTTTAGTCTCAGCAGAAATGGAGGCTGGTACTGTGACTTTGCAGCAGGTACCTTGATACTCTGCTGGTGATTTCCTTGTGATTTCTGACATGACCTCTGCCTGGAACCTGACCTTGCCTGTCAGCCACCTTGCCTGACCTGTGCCTGGAACCTGACTGCATCCGCCTGCCACCTGTCTCTACACCGAGGTCGCTTCAGCTTTGCTCCTCTGGAAGAGTGACCCCAGGGGTCATGAACTGGTGACCCCCAGCAGCAAACAGCCCAGTAGTCTCCTGGTCCATCACCCCTTGCAGGGTGCCCTGGTGAAGACCTGGTGTCACAGACTCTGTGCCTTGGGTGATCCCGTGCTACCTGCCCAAGGAGATCCCGACGTAGACACTCTACACAGGTTTTGCATACTATATGGGGAGCCTTGTGAAACTTGTCAAAGTGAATTATTATATTAACAAAACATCTTGCACAATCAGGGTTGTATGCTACATGTAAACAGGCAAAGATATTTTTTTTTAGCATCAACAGTTAAAATTTTACCACAAATGAGGATTTAAAAGCCATTGTATTGAAGGACATTTGACATTTTCCCCAATATTTGAAAGAAAAAAAAACATTAAAGCCTAAGTATATAAGCCTAAAAAAACAGTGCAAAGCCTAAGTATATACAAAGAAATGAATATAGAGGTTTCTTTCTGTCAAATTTTGAGCCTCATTACAAATGTGTGGCCTTAATCACATACATAAGCAGTGAAAATGTGAAGCTCTCAAACTTAAGACATTTCCGTTAACACAAGCTAAACACAATATAAAATCCAAATGAGACGAAATGGGAAATAATACAATAAATTATGCATTCTATATATATTGGTAATGTCTGGAATGGTTTTGATGGAATAATTACACCTATAGCGTAAGTGAGATAACATGTAAACTCAAAGATCATTGTGCGTTAGACACATTGGAAGTTAGTGGCGTTATATGATCACATTTAAAACATTTTGCAGCCTATATCCTCAAATAAATACCTTGTTTTTACAACCTGTATAAAAATATACCTTTTTAATAAATAGATTACATTTTCAGTTAATAACTGTACTTAAAGTCTATCAGAATCTCTCCGAAGATTGCACGGACTATTACCATGGAAGGATTATCTAGCTAATTTGGTTGCTAGATGTGTTCATGCCAAATCACAAAAAACAAAAATCACAACAGAACATATTAAAAAGTAAGCCACACAAAGATTTAAAAAATGCTGTGGCAGCAAGTTTTGGCAAATATACAGTGGTATAAATAGGAAATTAAATAAGAAATTCAGTGCAATTTGGATTCCAAAATGCAAACATGTATAGGAAATATATGCATACTACAGGTATATTGAACAATAAGCCTGCTGTAGATTAAAAATTTGTTTTGAATAAATCTAAAATATGAATTCCTGGAAAACAGATAAAAAAAAATATGGAACAATTGCGCCATGTAGAGGAAACAAAGTACTGAATAGTCTGTGGTAAAATGTTGATAAAAATACATTTTGTAAATAGCCCTTAGTGGCTGGACTTGCAGTGTTAAGAGTGCCTATGTTGAAGGTTTCAGGATGACAAATAGGGGCTTAGTTTGTATTCTTCCATCCTCACCGAAGAGAAGTAACCATTCTCCATGTATTTGTAGGAAGTTAACTTTGGTAACTATAACTCCAAGTTCTGGAAAAAAAGAATCAAAATAATATTAACAAATAACTGTTCTTTGAAAAAATTATTTAAAAATCGTAATTTTGCTAGCAGCTAGCATGTCTCAGTAAATATTAATAGGATTGTACGGAGCAAGCTGTAAATTATATATATATACACACACACACACACACACATATACATTTATACACACACACACACACACACACACACACACATATATATATTTATACATACACATATATATTTATACACACACACACACATATATATTTATACATACATACATACAGGGAGAGTTCAGGCATACAGTATACATACAAGGTATAGACATTGCAGTGTATACAGGTGTGTATTGA
>NC_092871.1:28692300-28710121 GCF_032062135.1 Pyxicephalus adspersus
GTAGAACACTGAAACAATAAGAGGTTACTGATTACCCATGGCATAAACAACTGGGAGCACTAAATTTGCCGTGTTTTGCCACACCCCCTTTTTTTTACCACCCGCCTACAGCTTCCCAACAACCGGCTGAAAAAAAAAATTCTGGGGAGAACACTGAGATCTATATACAGCTGCAGAAGTAGAGAAAAACAGCTATTACTAAATACCATAATTTAATAACTTGTGGCTTTTTACCAAATTAGCTTTCAAGATACACAACCACCAACAAGGCTATGAACACTTTAAAATTGCACAAGAGTAACTGTTTTATTAGCACAAATGATGCAAGAACAATTCTTCACAAAAGAACGGTTTACCTACTTATTGTGCTATCATATGTAGACCTAGTCTTTCTTTCTTCAAGGCAGGAATCCTTTCACATTTAGTAAAGCTGCACTTTATAAAACATGGGGATTATGTATAAACATCCCTATATATATATATATATATATATATATCTATATATATATATATATATATATATATATATATATATAAAAATAGTACTCATAAAAGGTCTTGAGGATCTATTGATGCAATGTGGTTTTTTTTCAACTCGGTGTACATATGTCTCCTGTGAGATTCTTCTTCCTTCTGCTGCAGCCACTAATAAAAAAAAAATGCAACGACTGCTGCAACTGCAACGGCCACTGATAAAAATGCTACTTTTAATTGATTATTGCTACCACAGCCAGTACAAAATCTTAAGTTGCTTCATGTACTATACAGGCTTGGAATCTGAAATCCAAATAATTTAATATTACTTTTTAGAATATAGTAATAACTGCACAGAGTGTATTCCAAGTAATATGTAAAAGCATAATTTATGTTGCCAAGTAGCTCAATAAAACCCAGTCATAAAACATGTATATTTTACAGAAAAGTGTAAATAAAAGCCAAAGCCTAATTTATTAATGTGAAGAGTTACATTTAGCCGAGAGGAATGGAGAAAACATATGTGAGGTTCACTTTAAATACATCAAAGCCACACTGGCAACTTCACAAATTATTTTGCCTATTTTATGAACCAGTCAAGTAAAACCTCTGAAACCGATTCCCTTCACAGGATAGCAGCAACATATTACGCAGCACTGTACATTAAATTGGAATAGAAAATAACAGACACATATAAACAATGACACAAATGGAGGAGAGGACCCTTCCTAGAAGAGTTTATTATAGAAAGCATATGCTTGATTTTCTGCTTGGAATTTAACGAATATCTTGATGGGTGGCTTCCAACCTCAGTTGCAATTTTTCCCACATCTGCCTGCCCCAAAGATAAGACTCAGAAACCAACGTTCTTATTGGATGGGTAGCGTTTACTACTCTGTGTAATAAGAACACCAGGGTTGTATGAGATTGTTTGTACTTGACTCTTCCCCTAAAATTTTTTTTCAAACCACACCACTCCCTACTGTCTGGCCTCTGTATTTGATGAGTAGCCATGGGGGTAATGACTCCTTCTCTCCAATTCCAACATAAAAACAGATTACACTAAAGTATTATAAAACGTCATAAAATTATATAACCAGTACCTGTTACAGCAATTTCATAATTTCAGTCCCAGGTCTATGCTTCTCATCCCACATGATTCTATTTTCTACTTTTTCCTTCTATTCAGACCTATCAACAAATTCCTTGTAACCTGTTCTAAGTTCTCAATGCAGAGAACATTGATTATCTAATGAGGCCTGAGCCCCTACCAGCACAGACACTTAAGAGGAGGGTTGCGGACATACTGGATTTCACCAAGAAAAAGACTGACGCTAAATCTTGTTGTGTTGTGAGGCTTTTGGGAATAGCACCAGGGTGCTACATTTTTTTTTTTATAACATCAGGGCTATAATAAGTTAAAAAAAATGCAAGTGTAAGTGTAATTCAGTTTGAAATAAAACACACTGTTCTAAAAAAGGAATAAGAACCTTCTGATGGACACATCAGACACAGAGAAGACACACAATATAGAAATAGATGTTTTACACTTTTTAAAAATGCAACTTTCTGTGAACGTTAAAATATTCTGAAAATTTATTAACAGTAACCACACAATGAGGAACTCAAATAATAGGGAAAAAAATGTCCCTACACCGTACAACCACTGTGCAGTACTGTGGAGCAGTGCAACTCAAGAAAAGTGATTAATATTACTAAGAAGTACTCCATATACACTAAAATGTAATTTGCCTTAAAATTGTTGGAAAAATATTTTGTAGAATTGGTGCAATTATCACTTTTTTGTTTTTTTTCTTGTTTACAGGCATCTGAACTATTACCTTGATATTTTCACTTTCTTTCTTGACACGCTTGCAATTCTCAATGATGTTCACTGTGCTCTTATTAACCTCATTGTCAGCTCGGTGTCTTAACCAATCTTCATAGCCCTGCAAAAGAAAAAAATTGTATAACATTGATCAAATGTGTAAACGGGACAGCCCTTTTCAAACCAAACATCTTAAGTATTTGCAAGTATTGCAAACAATACATAAACCCATTTCACATCTATGTACATAATGTAATACTAAACTATTGAATGTTTACAGAGGGGCAAGTTTGTAACATAGGTTAATGTTCATTATTTAGACACTTTTGTTCTTTGCATGTTTCTTATTTGTACAGCTGAGGGGACCCCCAAAGTGCATAAGGTTTTCTCCAATATTTTACCAAGTGAGTTTAATAATGAAAGGGACAAAACATGCATCAGGGGCAATTTTGGATTACCACTTGGGCGGTTAGCCTGCGTCTGGTTCTGGTTAAGAAAACTTGCTACTATCGGTTACTCCGAACCAGGCGCGGGGTAGCTAAAAACATACGGGGTAGCTAAAAAAAACACGCGTTACAGTGCAATCCGATTGTCATTCAACATTGTATGACAATCGGATTACAAATGAAAAAAATAAATACTTACCTTGTCCCCGCAGCTCCTCCGGAGAAGTCTTCTGTCTTCATCCGGCATGTGCAGTAATGATCTCCGGGGTTTCCCGGTGACGTCACTGCAAGCGTCGGTGCGGGAAATTTAAATCTCTTTGTATTGAACTCAAAAAAAAAAAAAGCTGTATTGAGTCCAATACAAAGAAATCTTTATATAATTATATATATATATACACACACACACACACACACACATTATATAAGCTACTGTACAGTTCCATTACATTATACACTATTTTTTTTTTAAAGATTTTTTTTTTTATAATGTTTTATAAAAAAAAAAAATTTAAAGTTTATTATTAACCACCTGGGCGTTTTTTTTTTTTAAATTGTGGAGATGTAATTAAATCAAAACAGTCATTATTGTTTCATGCACAATACCAACGTCTGCAGATCTAGTAAAAAGCAGACAGAATGAGTTGTAATTTTGTTATTTTTTACTACATCAGTTCATGTTGGCCAATATTCACAATCAATAAGTAACAATGGGTAAAATTTCTACACACAAAATGTTAGACTAATAAAACAACCACACAAACAAGTCTTTCAGCTGCTGCAAGCAAGAGCCTCAATGATTGTGCAGACTGCTCCTTCAATCAACAGTTTCCCCCACATTTATTTTTAGTGAATATTTTCCCCCAGAATCTTCCAGCATGCTTTAAATCAACACAGATTAAACTACCTCCATTAAGGTCTGTGTCCGAGTCTATTACCTGTTTAATAGCTGTCACTGTGATAACAACAAAAAGGGGAAGGCCACTTGTTACTGGGCTTGTTGGTGTATCAACAATTGCCTAAGAAGAAAAGAAAAGGTCTTTGTTACAGAGATTACATAAACAAAACATAAATATTTATAAAACACTATAACAATATTTGGCACAAAAAAAAATCATAAAAAAATCACTGGGACCAACAGTATTAATGTTCCATTCCTACACATACAATCTTACCCTACACATTTTAATCTAACCATTGTAGTACGTAGTGCAAGGTTACTTACTGGATACCAATTGGTTAGTTAGCATTGGGCTTCAATGTCTGGTCAACTTAAAGAGGGTTGTACAGTAATTCTGCAAAGCAGAGGACAACCTTTGGATCTCTGAATCTAAAAGGCCAGAATTTATTTTTAACTCTTAAACAAGAATAAACATATTACACTGACAAAACATTATAAAGTTTGATTGTACAATTACATTTAGCTATAACAACAGTGGCATAAAACACAGACTATTTACTGACTGCAATACAGATTGAATGTAATTGAAATGTAACAGTACAATCATAAGGGTTAGGGTATAGCTAACCTAGGAGTTACCTAAACTCAGAATTTTTACTTTATGTTATACTGCCACAAACATCTAAAACAAATACCATAGTAACCAGATTGCACTCATGCACCCTAAATACTATAATATTCTAGCATCAGTGGAAAATTAAATGAAATGAGGTACAGAATTGAGTTCTGTTTGATTCAATAAAAAAAAAAAGTTTCAATATTAACAGATTGGATAATTGAAATATATGCTAGCTTAATTGAATGCAACCAGCAAATGTACCTAAAATTGGTGGGGGTTTTTTTCGTACACAAATGGCCAACTTGTATTCTAGTATTTATGTAATTACCATAACTAAATATATTGCATTAAAAATGTAAAAAGTCATTAGTTTCTTAACTTGAGTAAAGGTGCGTACACACTTCCAATTTTTATCGTTCCAATCGAACGACGAACGATCGATTGGGCAAAAAATCGTTGGTAAAAAAGTATTGAAACTGAAAAAGCCTGGGCCACACAAGCAGTTATAAGAAAGTGGGTCAATTTAATGCTGCCACTTGTTATGCGAGGGAGCCAAAGAGGTCTACTAGTCTGGGATGCAGCCAGCACTCACCGTGCTAAAGTCATTTCTTCATGAAAGAAAAATAGATCAAGTAATGATTCCCGCAGGAATGACTGCCTATCTCCAGACTCTTGATATTGCAATAAACAAGCCATTCAAAGACAATCTGCACATGGAAATTAATGACTACACTGAAAATAGAATGGAGAGAAATCAGCGCGGAAACTTTGTGAAGCCTAAACTGCAAGAGGTTGTGACTTGGGTGAAGAAATCATGGGAGAAAATCACTGATAGTTGCATTGAACATGCACTATGAGCAGACTACCTTGATAAGAAGTACTCCTTTAAGGACAGTGCTATTGCTAAACATGGGAGATTTGGTCCACTGATTCTAAAAGAAATGGAGTCAGAAGTACCGGTAACTGACCTGGAAATTCAGAGTGAGGATTGTTATGATGATGTTCCAGAAGATGATGACTTGATTGTCATTGAATGTGTAAATGTACCGTACCAGACCGTAGATTGTTGTACCGTAGGTACATGGAAACAATGACACCGTAGTAACAAGAAATTGGATGCACAGTTTCCAGTCCCCGACGTCTTACCATCTGAATGACACACAGCTTCATTAAAAAGAAAACTAATGCAGCCACCCATTGCAAGGACTGCTAAACTGCAATATATAACATTTTCATTTTTGGGTTTAGATGCATTTATTTTTTAGACAGCCAAAACAGCTGCCCTGAACATTCCTCTGTTCTAGGTGGAAATCCCTAAAGTATATATCTAAACTCAACCTAGAAAATGTAAAATACTGCAGTTATGATTTCCTATATGTAGCAGATATATTTGTTTTCTTTTTTCTCCACAGCCTTAAAAGTTTTTAACATCCCAACTTATATGTTGTTCTGTAGGAACACTAGGAATTCAATCTCAATCAAACAGGGAACTTCTTTTAGCGCAGAAAAGTTTAAAATTCCCTGCAAAGGCTATGAATGTGCCATTTGCCAGGACCGTGTATGAAGACAAATGTCTGAGTACATTGGGTACACCTAGACTTCAGGACCTAGTTTGTACACAGCTTTGAAGCACGTCAGCCGATGCATCATCCTGCCTGAGGTCTCCGCAGCCCAGACTATAAAACACATAAATGAATGCATCCGTGTCACAGTATGGCTACTGCAAACAAACATCCAGAGCTCACGTTAAATGCTGAAGATACTGGCAGAGGCCACCCAACCACAGTGCCATTTTTTAACAAGGCAGCATTTGTTAAGCTGGTGGCACTGAACTAGTACTGTCCCCATTAATTTTTTATAGGTGGCTCCAAGTGAGACGCTATATGTAGAATCTCAACTGTGGGCAAGGTTCAATGACTTGAAGAAGCAGTATCTGCACAGCAACCTGGCTCCTGGTGGTTGTCACCTTACCTATTGCTATGCCACCCAATCACAGTGATAGTGATAGCAAATGGCACTGAACAACTCATTACATTGCCATTCCTGTTTCACAGGTTCAGCAAGTGAGATTCCATATGTAGAATCCCAACTGTGGGCAAGATTCATCAGGAAGCGTTATCTGCACCGCTAGTTTGAGCTTAGCCATTTTTGTAGTGGGATCTCAACACAAATTGCCCGGACTCATTACAGGGCGCCCCTCCCCGGGAAATACATACAGGAGGCAGCTCGTCTATAACGCAGAGGTAGCAGCTATGTGTCCCCCGTCACCCCAATACACAGTAACGGGAAACCCACAACCAAGAAGCCACAATACACAATGGTGATTCCGGGAGGCGGAGCCTCTCTCCACAGTAATTTGGACTGAATGTCACAGCGCCTCCTGCTGGTGCCTGCAGTTCAGGTGCTCTGTGCAGCTGCTAGTATTGGGCAGGTGATCCTGGGACATAGGACCTGATTTATTAGAGCTCTCCAAGGCTAGAGACAATACACGTTCATCAGTGAACCTGGGTGATACAGAAAACCTGGAATGGATCAGGTCCAGAATGAAAACATTTGCTAACACAAATTAAATGACTTTTTGAAAATCTATTCCAGGAATGCCGGATCACCCAGGTTCACCAATGAAAGTGTGTTCTCTCTAAAATTAGAGAGCTTTATTAAATCAATGGGTCTGATTCATTAAAGCTCTCCAAGGCTGGAGAGAATACGCTTTCATCGGGGAATCTGGATGATCAAGGAAACCTGGAGTGGATCCAGGCCAGAATTTGCTATCCTCCCTGGGGGATGAATATGAAGTATTTTTAAATGTAAAAGTGGTACATTTTAAAAAACGTAGTATTTTAAATTTCCCGCCTCCCAGCCACTGGGTCCCGCCCTCTAGCTGCATGCTCACACCAGGTTACACAGATGCCTGGTCGGCATTGCCGGGGAAGAAATGCCGGGCATCGCTGGAGGACGCCGAAGGTACCACCTACAAGGTAAGCTTTTTAAACTCTCTGGCAATTCCACCCTGAGTTAGGCTCTAGGTTACCGCCTTTGGTACTGAAAATTAACCCCGAGCCACACTCAGAATTACCGCTAAGGAGGTTAACACAAAGCAAATGACTTTTAGGAAATCTATTCAGGGTTTGCTGGATCACCCAGGTTCACTGATGAAAGTGTATTCTCTCCAACCTTGGAGAGCTTTATTAAATCAGAGCCAATGTGGGTGCCTGAATTCCATAGCTCCTCATACAAGATGTATTTACATTTGCACAGATAAACTTCTGTTTTGCGAAACCTATCATCTGTAAGATCGTTCGTAATAAACAATTACTGCATACATGTACATTGGGTGTTGTTACATAGGTGACATACCCCTATTATTTCTTTTTATATTTTCATTTAAAGTCATACAACATTTTCATTTCTACAATATAATAAAATACAGTTGTACCTATATTTTTTTAAATAGAGAATGTATTTATATAATAATAAATGGAGTATATTTGTCAATGTTTACACATTCTTAAATAAGATTTTAGGAAAATCTGTGAGTGATAACATTTATAAATAGATCTTTATATACTATAAACAACTATAGACTCCTATATTTCCATAATAAACCTTATCTCCATATCTGAATATAGACCCTGATGTGTCTATGAGTCTAAAAAATGACCTTATTATGTCCATTATTATTATTAATACTAAACAGAATTTATATAGCAACAACATTATGTTGCAAATGACAGACGAATACAGACAGTGACAAAGTAGGAGGAGAGGACCCTGCCCCGAAGAGCTTACAATCTAGGACCAAGTATAGCCCCCTATTTGTATGTAATTTACCATAAACCTTAATATATTCATAATTAACCCTATACAATGATATGTTCATAACTGTCTATAGACCATTATGTGTCTGTAATGCTGCTTTATGTCTATAATATTTTAATGTACAGCGCTGCATAATATGTTGGTGCTATATAAATCCTGTTTATTAATAATAATAATATTACTATACTATACTTGTCATTCCATCCAACTTGTACTTTTCATTTGGTAAGATTATATCTGTATATCTGTAGTGGACCAATCATGAAAAAAACATGTAACGGATTTTTACATAATAAAAATATGTTTTTCCCATTTTTTATTTAATCATTTTTTTTACTTTTTGTTTTTTACATTCTGCCACACTTTTCGTGTTTTACTACTGTGGTGATATAGACTGAAGGGAAAACCCACAGACTCCTGGAATGCTGGTGTCACATATCCCAGGAAACTTTAAAGGTCCTATCCAGTTAGGCATATATAGGGGTTTTTACCCCTATCTCATATAAACTCCAGCCCAAAAAGGCACCAGCCCCCAAAAACTTTACCATCCCTTTCCCCTTTTGTACTTGATAACTGATGTTTGAAAAATGCATAGATGCATAAAGGGCTATTTATAGCATGGTCAATAATGTGATTGCCTAGTATGTTGTCGATGGGGTTATCACAGTGACCACAACCTGGTGGATATCAACAGAAAAGTTCTTGTACTGCACCTACCGACTGCCATTCTAACTTGTCACTACTTGTAGCCAAATCCTGGAGGCTTAGCAACAAATTGTCGGTAAGGGTAATTTCTGGAACTAGGGAGGGCATTTGAACTGTTGCTGCCTGTCTAATAGCAGCCTCTTTTGCTGCCTTATCAGCTAGGACATTCCCCTTAGCTATGTCCGTTTGGAGGCCAGTATGTGCTTTACAATGGACAATAGCAACTTTGCTTGATAATTGGATGGCAGCTAGGAGATCATGTACTAGGGTGGAATGTGAGATTTGCTTCCCATCTGCAGCTATAAAGCCTCTTCTCTGCCTGATTACCCCATGATCATGTACAACCCCAAAGTCATATTTGGAATCAGTGTATATATTTACATCTCTTCCCTCAAAAAGACAACAAGCTCTAGCGAGGACAATCAGTTCAGCTGCTTGGGCTGACTGAAAAGGTATAGGATTCCATTCTAGAATAACATCAGGGAGTTGAACCACAGCGTATCCCACATGATAAGTGTTGGCATTAGGGCGGGAACAGGATCCATCCACAAAAATGCTCCTTCAATGGGTGTAGACTGTCAGGGTGTAGAAGTCAGGTCTAGGTGAGGTGTGTTCATGAATAAGTTCAGTACATTCGTGGGGAGGAGGCAAATCATCCTGCTCTCCCTTATATCCAAGTAGGGCATTTAGTATTGCCATTGGACCGAATGTGGGTGCTAAGTATTTAATATGAAGTTGAGGATTAGATAGCAACAAAACTTCATAACCACTTTGTGCTGACATATGTTGTGTATGTATGATTTTCAATAGGGCCTGAACATTGTGTGAGGTATGCAGAGTAACAAAACAAAACCCAAATAATCAACACTTTCCGTACACCATTGTAGTTTGTTCCTTGAAACTTTGTGACCACATTCACATAACCACAGTAATAAGCTAACACAGTCTGCCTGGCAGGCCTCCCAAGTAGAACTACATATGAGGAGATCGTCCACATATTGTAGAAGGACAGAACCATGAGGGGCAGTCCAAGGGCGCAGTGTAGCTTGGAGGACAATGGAGTAGACTACCGGAGAGTCTACATAACCCTGAGGCATTCTACACTGCCTCAGTATTTAATTTATAATTTCCAGCAGACGTATTTGGGGGCTGTATAGTGCTTAAAGAGGGGACCTTACTCCAATCTCAGGGGGAATTTTGCCCCACTATCCCATCTATTATAAGACGCATATCCTCCTGTGTCAGACATCTCCCTTTACAAGCTCTCTTCAAATAATGAAATGTCCCAGATGAAGATGGTTTAGGGCAGTGATTAACAATCTTATTAATATCATCTACTTCAATAGGTTTTTTTAACAAAGTGTCCCCTACAGTCATAAAAGGGAACTGTTCCTCAAGGTCACTTTCCTTATCGGGAAGAGGTGTATTTTCAGGTTTGGGAAAATACTTTTTTGATCTAAGGTGCATGGGGGATATTACATCCCCATCACCAACACCACTAGCCGCCGGATCCTGACCACTCTGATCGGGCATAGATTTGGGCAACTGCAGAGGTGGCAGCGGTAGCTGGGGAGCTATAGGTGGTTGGCTGTTGGTAGCAGTATATCCAGCCAGTAAATCTAAGTCATCTTTTGAAAGGGATGGATATATCTGCGGGATATTTCCTAAATAGGGAGGAGGGGGCTTCTGAAGTGGACCCCTCATCAATTCTTTTTCTAACTCATGTTTCTTTTTATATCCCTCCTGGTTCTCTGCCTTCTGTTTCCTAACCTTTTTATTTGGTCTGTATACCAATATGGTGCATAAGTAAGCAAATTCTCCCCCCCGGCTTCATATACTTCATGTCCCACTGGAGGTCTGGACCATAATATGGGTAAGCTTCAGTGTCACCCAAACATAACCCTTTTACCAATGTCCATATGGAAGGTGTCATTAGCCCCTTCCTGAGGGAACAGATTTACACTCTTCATCCCCTCTGTCCATCCTGCCATATTATCCACCCAGGGAGTAACTAAATAGTAATCAGTTCCACAGACATGGGCTACATAATCCTTACATGTTTCCCCTACATACGGAGGGGGTGGAGGGACCTTTCCTTGTATTGCACCCATTTCTTGTAACCTAATTGAGACTGAAGCAGAGCTGAACTCTCCCCAGGACTAGCTGTACTGAACCGTAAAGGCTCCGACAATTCCTGTCAACTGGGTACAGAGGACTTATGTCTATGGTCAACTTCCTTCTCAACTGCCTGTTAGTATTATCCCTTAAAACCGTCACTTGCGTTCACCAGTTTCTCGGTCAGCGGGTTTCCCCTCGCCAGAGTGGTGGGTCGTCTTACGGTTCTCCAGGACACACACAATAAAACTAGTACAGTTTTCACAGTATCATTTGCTGCTTACCTTCAGCACAAAAATGAAATTACTTAATGCTTCATAACATCATAACATAAAAGAGAGCATAAGAAAGCGACAGATAAGAAGTGATAGAAATTGGCTGACAAGAGAAACCAGGGTGCAGACAATATTTAAATTCTTCCCTAAAGAATTCCACTTTTAAATTCTTCCCTAAAGAATTCCTCTTTAGACTTGGCCAGTAGTTTATCTCCACAGTTTAAAGTCTATCTTCCCTAAAGATAGATACTTTCCCTTTCAGTCTATCTTAAGTGGATTCAGGATAGAAGCAACAGAGAGTTTCAGAAAGGATCGGAATTCCCCTAAGCCTCAAGGCAGGGACTTTCCGAACTTACCAAATTCCTGTGTGCTCTATCCCGGTTGAGCCTCCAGCTGAAAGGATCTGCTTCTACTTCCTCGAATGCACCCTGACTTCTCCTTGATCCACAGAGACAGACGTCTGGAGAAATATCCCAATAACACACACGCACAGTATGGTCTTTGGAATATTCTCTAATCTTTATTTTAAAGTATCTACATTCACTATGTGTGCACCAAATGTCTTTGCAAACCTTGACATTACCTATATTGAAACAGCCATGCCATAAATTAGGACTTTTTGTTAAAAACACATTTTATTAATTACATCACTCATCATTATTAGATCTTAAAATTCCAAATAATTTGAAATGAAGATTTTAGCCAAACACAAAACATTAAACTAAGGGCCACATTATATGTAGTTATTGTTTTCAGTAATCCTTGGTGCACCCATCGACGTGTTTCGTGCAATTACTTCCTCAGGAGTGTAAGGTCATACCATTGCTTAGCAAAAGTAGGATTTAGATAGACTTGAATAATTTTGCCTAGGCTGTTCAGAGTGCAGGCCTGTGGGAGAAATCCAGCATACCCACTCACCACAGGCTGCCTATGGAACACTAGAGTTGGAGGCATATATACCAGGTACCTTGCAAACCGGGAAAGCAACAGTAATTGTGTTTTCTGCAGTTTCCCCAAACACAGAAGGGTAATCCCACAAAAAAAGTAAAAAAAAACATAAAATAAAATTTTTATAAAAGATCTTTTCTGCATTATTAATGACCACCAGTAGATGACGCTGTGTTAAAGTGTTACCAACTCATGACAAGTTTGTTATACATTCTACAATTCAGATGGGGGAACGCGCCATCTAGTGTCCAGAGTTGAAACTGTCATTTATCTAATGGCATTTTTATTACATACTGCATGTTTTTAAGGTTTAAATCATAAGTATCTTTTATGATGATCTATTATGGTGTACATAGTAATGGCTTTTTTTAATCATCTTGTAAATATGTATTGTTTTATTTTATAAATTTTTGCATATTCATAATTTTTTTTATATAATAAAAACCACATGTTGAACTTATAAAATGAATTAATGTACATAGGATTACATTGCAAGACACTACTATTACAAAACTGATTCCAGACTTAACAGTAATTGTCTGCTGTATTTATTACCTGATTTTAAGAACCAAGAAACCTTGTCTCCAAAAAAATGTTTTCACAATCAGAATTCCAACTAAAATCTATAGATAATCCCACCTGTAATGTTAGACATTTATTTTCTTCAATCATGGAGGTCATTAGTGTTTGGTCGAATAGCTTACTATTCGATTCGGCAGCTATTTGCTCGAATAGAGAAAAATTATTCGGGTGGTCGAATGTCAAAGTCGAACACCAATAAAGTCAATAGGAGGAAAAATTCGGGTTTTTTTCAGCACTGTGTAGAGCTTCTACAGCCTCCAAACAGATGTAAAAAGATACATTATAAAAGGATACATGAGTGACTTTCAACAATAAATGTGTACTGTAGTCTTCTTCATGGAAAAATAAGACATCCCCTGAAAATAAGACCTAGGCATATTTTGGCATTTAAAAAAATATAAGACAGTGCCTTATAATCGGGGAAACAGGGTAGTTGTAAAAAGGACAGCAAGCTAGAAATAAAAACGGTCTCTGTATTAGGCATTGTCACTAGTGTTGGTTGAATATCTCACTATTCGATTCAACAGCTATTCCATCGAATAGTGAGATATTGTTCGGGTGATCGAATTACGAATTTGAACACCATTGAAGTCAATGGTGGGAGAATTCGGGTTATTCTTAGGAACAATTAAGGGCTGCAAGAGTAATCAGATTGCTCTTGCAGCCCTTTACTAGTTGTATGTGTTTTATTTTTTATAACAGAGTTTCTCTATCCAAGAACACAGGACACTAGATGTAATGAATGGGGAAACTCGTCCCCATTCAACCTTTAGTGTCCCGGGGATCGCCTCCAGTCACAGCTGTGACTGCAAAGTTCCCACGATCATGTGACCGTGGGAACTGAACTGCAAATAAACTCTGCAG
This sequence comes from Pyxicephalus adspersus, assembly GCF_032062135.1. Classification (NCBI taxonomy): domain Eukaryota; kingdom Metazoa; phylum Chordata; class Amphibia; order Anura; family Pyxicephalidae; genus Pyxicephalus; species Pyxicephalus adspersus. Next base: position 28,705,874 of record NC_092871.1, read on the forward strand.
TTCCACATCAAACCCCGGGGTACTACAGGTTAATTAACCTGTAGTGCCCCGAGGATTGCACACTCTTCTCAATGATTGCAGACTCTGCTGTATGTACAGCACTCATTCGTGCATTGTGCGGTTCTTATCATTGGAAAGGATCGTGAAAGATCCATTCCAACGACAAGAATTGCACGTGTGTATGCGGCGTGATAAGAGATAATGTCATTGTAGGATAGCCTGTAAATAAATAAAAAAAATTGTTAAATAAACACAAACACTCAATAAATGAATTTAACATTCATTTTTATTTTTTTTAACAGATTATTTTACATTTTTTATCCAAATTTTTATCATCAATTTTCGTTTTTTTCGGGTCATGTCTACCCGAATATAAGGACAACCCGAATTAAAACACCAACACTAATTGTCACTGTTAACACAAATTAGAGCTTTATCCTTTGTGTTTGCTGGTTTAAAGTTGCCTTGTGTAGGTACACTTGTATTTCATTGTATTAAAAAGCACAGCTTTCTAGGAAACCAAAAATCAGGGTGTCAGCCCTTGTGTATATTTTCATTTAGCCCAGTGGTTGCCAACCTTTTTGGACCCACGGACCACTAAATTTATCAACTCTGGACTGCACATGTGCGGGGGAGGCGGGTGTCACTAAAAGGGAAAGAAACTTCCCACAGAGTAACATCATGATGCCAGAACTCGCCCACTCTCCTATTGCAGGCTCAGACCAGAGACCAGTCCAAAGACACAACCCGCTCACTGCCCCGAGTCTGCAATCTGTACGGGAGACATGGTCCACGGATCTGGCCGGTGCGCCCCCCCAGTGGGGTCCTTCTCCTGACCCCACTTTGGGATGCACGGGCCAGAGCCGTGGACCACCAAAAGGACTCATAAGGGAGGCAGGAGGCTTTGAAGAAGTCACCCTAAAACTTTTGATTTGACTTTTTTGTGGGGGTACAGGACAGGTTGTTTTTATGGAAGAAGAGGTGGCAATGCTAGACATCCCCTGTTTATTAATCTAGTAAATATAGTTATTGCAGATAAGCTGTAGAGAGGAATACAGAGACTGTAGTGACAGCACCAGCAAAGAACAGGCCACAAAGACATAGAGGAAATTGGTGTCCACCAAATTACAGGTAGTCCCGGGTTAAGGACATCCGGCATACAGATGCCTCCTAGATACGAACGAGGCTTCCCTGCTCACTGTGTGCGGAATGGAGGCTAATAATAGTTTAATTATGTTATTGTATATGAATGATTATTATAACAATAGCAACAAAATATAAAATGATATATTGCATATACACAGATAATACAATCAAATAATTAAAAAATGATTAGTATTTTACCTGTTTCTAAAGAATAATGTAAAGTTTGGAAGAACGGAGATAACCATGGGAAGAACATCACACCAGTAAGTGCTATCTGGCCATTAGGTATTTCTGTGGGCTGGTTACTGAATTTCCAATTTGGTGCTAAAATGGTGTTGTTTCTGTCTTGGATGAAAAGGAATTTCAGTGGAGCTAATTTGGGTAACAATGGTAATTTAAAGATTTGTTTTATTAGTAAGATAATAAAATCACCATGTTTGTCAGGATTAGCACTAAGTAAATTGTTGGTAAATTGTTTCTTTAGGTAATAGTTAACTGGTCAAACACTGGTTTGCTTTTAATTCTACACAATGGTTAGGATAGACTAAAAGTTAGGACACAGCTACCACCTAGTGGATGCTTTGGGGTATTAAAAAATGTTTTTAGTGCTGCTGACTTCTATTCAAAAACACAAACTGTGTGCCATTCTCTGGTGATAATTCATCAATAGCAAAATGCATATTATGCTAGTGCACCTACCTTTCAAAAAGGACTAATGGAAACTGCACTTTGAGGATGCAAATCTGCTATTTCAAAAATGTGTTTGCACTGAAATATATCCAAAGCTGATCACTAAATTCTCAGATACTGTACATTTTAATGTCAATGCGTTTTCAAAAGTTGTTTTCAATCTTAGTGTGTAGCCGAAGCTGGAAGGATTACATTATAAAAGAACAAGGCAAGAACAGGCTACAGCAAAAAAAAGCAACACACCACAATTTTTTCACCATAAAGAGTTGTGAGATTTTAATGGTACCACTCTTATGCAAATATAATATTAAAACAAACATTTATTGACAAAGATTAAAAACAATAACATTTACATACTACTACAAAATTAATTCATCATTGTATATGACAACTGTTTAATACATGTTCACAATACATTTCGCCTAATTTGCTTCATCAGGAGGAACATTGCTAAAGCAGTCTTATCCCATTAATTGTCCAAACTTGGCCATTATATTTCAGAGAACATCAGTGCAGTATATGGGGAGAGGCCATAAGAGGCTGGAAACCTTTGTATGTTCAAGGGATGAAGCGGGTGATCAGCCGACAGCCTACAGATTTTAAGGTGGAAGTGGGTCCCCTTTAATTAATACTTAAAGAGGAACTAAACCCAAAAGTGCAAAAAAAAAAATACTACTAACGTTAATCCCGCAGGGCAGTCCAATCACTCCGGGGGTGTCCTGCATTGGGTCCCACCTCGTTCTGGAGCCGGCGCTCTGGGCGCCGCCTTCTTGTCTTCTTCTTCATGTTCTTCATCCTACTTCCCTCGACCCAGGCGCAAAATCAGGTGACGTAGGGTAATAAAAAAAAGTCTTTAACATCAGGGAATGCATTTTTTGTTGAATACATTTTTTTACTAATATTTGGGTGGTGAATCCAGAAATATCCCTAGTTTTTTGCTATTACATCCAGTTTTTACGATACAGGGTACCCTCCATTTTTGTCAAAAAACATACAAATTTTACATACAATGAAACAATAATGAAATAACTTGAATCTACTGTTTATTTATATTTCTTTTTTCATACAAAGGATTGTTTATTTATTGTTACTTTATGACATTGTTTTTACATTAAAACATTTCAATATTAATCGGGTAGGCTGTTAAGGTAAAAATTTACGCTTATATCTTTTCTTGAGTGTTCAGTGTTAGAACAATCCCACCGGATGCTTCAACAATAGTCAGCCGTCATATGTACATCCCAGCCACCCTAATACCGTCCTTCCATGACCTTTAAATCATGGTGGAATTGTTCACCTTGCTCATCACTGACTGCACCAAGGTTTTACGGGAAGTTAGAAAGATGGCTATGCAGAAAATGCACCTTGATGTCACAATCCAATACCTGTATCAAATCTTCTCTGCATTCCTTAATGTCCACACAGAGTGCAGACAATAGTCAGGGGTAGGGATGAGCGAGCTAGATTTGTAAGTTCGATCTTGCGGCGAATCAGGCCGTTCTTGCTTACCGAACATTTAAGCGAGAAAGGCCTTGTATTTTGCCATGAGGTTGTGTTTTTGCCGAACAAATGAGGGAAAATGCAGGGGGTGGGAACGATGACTATTTCTGTCGGTAATGGCGTGGCTGGGAGCAAATCATTTGCTCCCAGGATGCACAGAAAGGCCCAACGGCCCAATCAGGAGATATCTGAGCACAGGCATATATACAGTAAAGGAGGGAGGGGTTAGTCATTCCATCTTGTGTTCTGTGTCAGAAAAAGAAGCAGGGAGAGAAGTGCATTGTGGCAGGTACAGGTTTAGGAGCCTTCTGTATATCTTGAAATATACAGATTGTGCAGTTTTTGATGCTGCCTCTTGCTATCTAGCAAAGAGACATTTCTGTCCTACTCTCTCACAATCCAATACCTGTATCAAATCTTCTCTGCATTCCTTAATGTCCACACAGAGTGCAGACAATAGTCAGGGGTAGGGATGAGCGAGCTAGATCTGTAAGTTCGATCTTGCGGCGAATCAGGCCGTTCTCGCTTACCGAACATTTAAGCGAGAAAGGCCTTGTATTTCGCCATGAGGTTGTGTTTTTGCCGAACAAATGAGGGAAAATGCAGGGGGTGGGAACGATGACTATTTCTGTCGGTAATGGAGTGGCTGGGAGCAAATCATTTGCTCCCAGGATGCACAGCAAGGCCCAACAGCCCAATCAGGAGATATCTGAGCACAGGCATATATACAGTAAAGGAGGGAGGGGTTAGTCATTCCATCTTGTGTTCTGTGTCAGAGAAAGAAGCAGGGAGAGAAGTGCAGTGTGGCAGGTACAGGTTAGGAGCCTTCTGTATATCTTGAAATATACAGATTGTGCAGTTTTTGATGCTGCCTCTTGCTATCTAGCAAAGAGACATTTCTGTCCTACTCTC
>NC_092871.1:28716378-28717533 GCF_032062135.1 Pyxicephalus adspersus
AGAAGCTGTAGCTAGTGGAGACCTTGCTTTGTAGGGGACTGCCTTTTCCTATCTGATCCTTTTCCTATCTATCCTAAGCTTTAACTTTGTAAAATGCGGCATGGACAGCATTGTGAACTGGCATCTACAGCTGGGTACTGGGTACTGGGTACTGGGCAGGCGGCAGCAGTTACAGCAGGAGGAAGAGGTGGTGGGCTCTGTGACAAAGTGTGGATGGCATTAGTAACTGGCATCTAGAGTTAGGTACTGGGCAGCAGCAGTATCATTCTCAGCAGGACGAGGCAGTGGGCTCTGCGACCAAGCATGGATGGCATTAGTATCTGGCATCTAAAGTTGGGTACTGGGCAGGCGGCAGCATCATTTACAGCAGGAGGAGGAGGCGGTGGACTCTGAGATGGAGCGTGGATGGCATTAGTATCTGGCATCTAGAGTTTGGTACTGGGCAGGCGGCAGCATTAGTTACAGCAAGAGGAGGCGGCGGTGGGCTCTGAGATGGAGCGTGGACGGCATTAGTATCTGGCACCTAAAGTCAGGTACTGGGCAGGCAGCAGCATCATTTACAGCAGGAGGAGGAGGAGGTGGTGGGCTCTGAGATAAAGTGTGGACGGCATTAGTATCCTGCATCTAGAGTTGGGTACTGGGAATGCGGCAACAGTTAGAGCAGGAGTAGGAGGCAGTGGACCCTGTGACAGAGTGTGAACCGCATTGGAGGTTGAGGTCATCACCTCTATGAACAAATTTTTATGCCTTTGGAGATATATAGCAAAGTGGGATCAAAATGAAATATCTGTATTTTTTGGAGAGAAATACCGAAATTTTTATGGGTTTTAGGATAGATACCAAGTGCTATCATAATAAAATATCCGTGTGATAGATTGCAAGAGGTATCCAAAATTATGCCTCTTGTAATATATAACAAAAGCCAGAAAAATTTCTATATTTATCCATAAAAAATACAGATATTTCATTCTGATAGCACTTACTATCTATCCAAAAACCCATATTTTTTTCTTTATTTCTGTAAAAATGAATCATAATTAAATATTTGTATTTTTTGGAGAGAAATACATACATTTGTATAGCTTTTTTGATAGATAGCAAGTTGTAGCTGGAATTAAATATCTGTATTTTTTTTACAGAAATACAGAAATTTTT
>NC_092871.1:28718747-28719592 GCF_032062135.1 Pyxicephalus adspersus
CTGTGTCGTGTCCAAGATCCACCATCATCTGTTCCAGCAGGCATATGATGGGGATGGTGTCACTGACACAGGCCTGACCTCTTCAATACAGTGCACAAGTCCTCAATTTGCAGCCACTCCGCAGGGCTGAAGAAAGGTAGTGTAGGTATACATCTGAAACGAATAGACTCCGTCACGTAATCCACCACCGTTTTCTGTTGTTCAGCCAGCCGCTGCAGCATGTAAAAGGTGGAATTCCAACGTGTAGCCACATCACAAATAACCCGGTGCACTGGCAGGATGAGATTTCGCTGTTAATCCACCAATCTGACACTGGCTCTGTACAACCAGCGGAAATGCGCTGGCAACTTTCTGGCCTTCAGCAACAGCGGTTGGAGGCCTGGGTAATTTCTAAGGAAGCGCTGTACTATCAGGTTCATGACGTGAGCCAGGCAAGGTACGTTTGTGAGTTTCCCACAACGCAGGGCTGCCAGAAGATTGGCCCCGTTGTCACACATGACCTTGCCTGGCTGAAGTCTGTTGGGAGTTAGCTATAAGTCCTCCTGCTCCAGCAGGGCACTTAGAATGGCTGCGCCCGTGTGGCTGAGGGAACCCAGGCTTTGCAACCTCAGGACTGCATGGCAAAGTCTGAATTGTGCACCGACATAGAAAACTGCAGGTTTGTTGCTGGCGGTGAACAGATGCTGCCAAATGGGAGGTCCTGGGTCTCCAAGCCAAAGTGTCCCTGGATGAAGAGGTTGAGGCACAAGAGTCAAAGGAGGAGGTGGAAGTGGAGGTTGAGGAGGAAATTGCATGGCAATGTGCTCTGGGCGGAGGTAGGTATGCAGGCCTTGCTGCAGCTGCAT
>NC_092871.1:28720025-28720850 GCF_032062135.1 Pyxicephalus adspersus
TGGCAATGATGCCTGGTCTTGACTGCTAGCAATGCGACAAACAGCAGCCGATCTGCGTTGGAGCTCCTGCTCACTGCTGGTGGAGCCTGAAAAAGGTAATGCTCGACTACATGCCCCACATAAATTGCTGGCAGCAGCACAGGTAACTTTGGTGGCAGAAGGACGAAAGGCAGAGGATGAAGATCGAGCAGTTTGAGCTTGCTCCTTGGGCGGAGGTGGTCGCACAGAGCTCTGTGCTTTGACCAGGTGTTCCCGCCAGGTTACCAGGTGGTGGCTTTTTAAATGAGTGCTCATGCAACTTGTTCCAAGTTTGTTTAGGTTTTTGCCTCGTTTCAAGTGTTGAGCACACAGTTTGCAGATGACCATAGTGTTGTTATCACTATGGAAATTAAAAAATGCCTACGCTGGCTAACATCTAACTGGGCCGAAAGGTGCTCTGGAGCTGGTGCTCGTGGTGGCGGTCCACGGTTGTTGAGGCACAGCTGTGGTGACAGCTTCCGACGATTTACAACTATGACTTGCCTCACTGGTACTTGAAGAATGCAGCGTGTGGGCAGCTTTTACCCTCTTCCTCCCTCTCCCCCTTTGAGAGCGCTCTGCAACCTCCTCCTCCTCTTCTTCCTCCTCCTCCTCCTCTTCTTCCTGCCTATGGTGATCTCTTTGTTCGCCCATGTCGGATCAAGGACATCATCATCATCATCAGATGTGACAGTTTCCCTATATTTGAATTGGCTCGTCTGGCTCAGAGTGTTCTGGTGAAAAGTAAGTGGGGGGAAAGCCTGTGAACTGACTCTCTTCGTCAGATGACTGAAACAACTGAGCATC
>NC_092871.1:28721210-28762213 GCF_032062135.1 Pyxicephalus adspersus
TTTGGCTTGACACTCTGCAAAATACATTGTAGCTAATATGCTATATGTACATGTAAATTTTTACATTAAGTGGATTTTTTTATTGGGGGGGGGAGGGGGTTGACACAAAAAATGCAAGTGTGCTGTGTGTGTTGAATGCCGCACTTTCCTTCAGTGGTGACGCTTGTAATATGCAGCACAGTATACAAACTATATACTGCAGTATACACTGCGTTTGTGTGTCTGTCTCTCAGGTCTGTCTCTCAGTACAAGTGTGATACTGTGCACTCAGTCAGCGAGGGGACCCTGCTTATGGCTGCGTGTATGTAACACACTGACTGACTATCTATCTATCTATCTATCTATCTATCTATCTAACAGTGAAACACTCTACCTATCAAAAAAGATAGGACTGCACCAATACAGTTCAATCCAACAATCTATCTGACTAATAGTGTGAGTGTGACACAAGTCTACCAAAGTAAAGCACTTTTTTTACTTTGACAAAGCAAGCCAAGCAGCACAGAAAGGTTGTGATGCTATCAGCAAATCTGTCAGGAGTGGTAAATGCAGACACGCCTTGGCCCTATATAGGCCAATGGCTGCCTGTGTGGCATGCAGTGACAGACAGCCAAGCGGCTGCCTGCCACAACAAACATGGAGGGGGGCATCCCTGCTGTTATTGGAGGGCCCTAGGCATCATGGAGGAAGTATCTAAGCATTGTGGGAGGGTCAAATTGGGGGCGAATTCGAAACGAACATTAGGACGACCCGAATTCGAACAACAACACTACTGCAGATGTCACTGATTAACTGACACAAGGACTCACTAGGCCAACCAAGATGCCTCTGTGAATCCACACTGCTCCTGTGCTGAGTCTGTGGATGCCTATCACCAAACACCCTGTCAGCTGAGCCTGCCTCGGTTGAATTTTCCCGCTAGTTATCGCAACGTCCAGGGGTGACATTCTTTGCCAGTGTCATGCTTGCCATTGTACCAGCTAACAATATAATTTACATTTCTGCTGCTTCTGGGAGGCCAACAAACTGCAGATGAAAACCCTCAGTACTGCCACACTGATAGGTACCATTGCCTTTTTCAGTTAAGTATTGTAAGTTTGAGGGGTTGGCATTCATGTCATCCACTTCATGATGCAAATTAGCAATATCGTCTACCTTCCTACCACTTTTGCCACCAGAGACCACAATACCAGTGCTGGCGCACAAAACATCTTGGTCTGGCCCCTCTACATTTAATCACAAATTTCCAATACTTGCATTACACACCTCGGGTTGGCATTGATGATGCACTACACCCAGCTCTAGATGCCAGTTACTATTCACAAAAATGGTATTACACACTTACCTACACCCGCTTTATTACAAATGCCGTCCATGCTCCTTCTCAGGGCCCACCGCCTCCTCTTGCTGCTGCTGCTACCGCCTGTCAGTACTCCATTCACAAAAATTGTAATATACACTTCTGGGTGGCATTGACGATGCACTACACCCAGCTCAAGATGCCAGTTACCAATGCGGTTCCCACTCCGTCTCAGGGCCCTTCGCCTCCTGCTCCTGCCGTTGCTGCTGTTGTCTGTCAGTACTCCATTCACTAAAATTGTACACTTCTGGGTGGCAATGACGATGCACTACACCCAGCTCTCCATGACACTTACCAATGCAGTCTCCCTGGCGATAGCTGACCGGGGCCACTCCTGCTGACCCACGCTGCGTCTCTGGTCCTCCATCCTTTTGCCTAATGTCACTGCACTACATATCCACAACTTTATGGGTGGCATTCCTAACACGTCATCCAGGTCATGATGCCAGCAGCTAGCAATTATTATTATTAGTTTTATTATGAATAAACAGGATTTATATAGCATTAAGATATTATGCAGCTAAATTCAATGAAAATTCAATAGGGGTGCATACATTAAATAGCAATGCGTTTTCCTGCTGTTTTGATGGCAGAGACTGTTGCTAGTGGGTTGAGTTCACCCTTTCTCAAAGTCCTAATGTTTATGCTGCTTTCTGTACGCAATCCATCACACAAAAATCCTATTTGCCTGCTGTCATTTTGCCTGCCATTTTCTGGAAAACCACATGTTCTTTTTTAACTTTTGTAATTTTTCATTGATTCCACTGTTCTCTTACACTTACCTAGCAAATTTGGTGGTTTTAACATGTATAGGGACTTTAATAATGTTTAAAGTCAGCCCAATAAATTTAATGTATTTGCGAAATCGATTCGTCAAAATTTCACGAACCCACCGGAAGTTCAAGGAAATTTTCGCGAGACTGTCAGAGGCCTTCTCGCTCATCCCTAGTCAGGGGAATCAAATCCTAGATTTATATAAACCTACTACAGGCGAACGAGTGACTGTACCGGTGATGTTTGTACACGGGAGATGTCCTATCCATTGCCTATATAATATAATAATGTCTTAGTGAGCTGGTATTTCTTTAGGGGGCACTTTAAGCTGGTATATCATATTTTGATCCTGAACTTGTATAGATTAATATTAATATTATAGTTTTTTTGGCAAATGTGTGAATGTGTTCTGTCTTACAATATTGTTATAGTGTGCAAAAAATAAAAGGTATCTCATGGCACACTATCCTTGATGTCCAGCAGGTGGTGCACAGCCTCCTCTCTTTAAACTTAGTACACTTTATTAAATCATTCAGATCAGTTCTACTTTGTTTAACGCCACTTTAATACTTTTTGGAATAAGTAGAATTACAGCTATACTTTATTCTAAAACATTTCAGGAAAAACAAACATACACTTAAAGGCAATACCAGTAGTCCTGCACATAGGGGCATGAAGGGCAGAAAAGAAGAGGAACATACTGGTCACTTGGGATGAGAAAAAAAAACGTAACAAAAATACCTTCTTATTTAATCTTAAAGTTAGGCATTTAACCCTTGCAGGACTACTTCTTTGAAGATGAAAATCCAAATAGAATGATAAGACATCCAGCCTATCCAATTCGTACACACAACTAAACAAATAGACAAACACAATGTTACATACCTTGTAGTGCAGTGTTTAAATCAGGGGTCAGCAAACTCTGGCCTTTAGGACGGATACGGCCTAGCCGGTAGTTTGTTCCAGCCTAAGGCCCCCTGGCCGATCCGGCCCAATGCCTGCCGGCCGGATCGGCCAGGGGGCATTAGGAACTACCGGAGTCAGAGCCCCCGGAGCTCCGGTGCCGCCTTCTTGCTGTTTCTCCCCTATTTACCGTGGCCGGCGTTGATATCAACGCCGGTGCGGTAAATAGGGAAGGCTCCCTGAAGGGAAATCCCTCTCCTCTGCAATGCATACAGAGGAGAGGGATTTCACTTCGGGGGGTGTCCCCTGGTGGTGGGCGCAGCCATTAGAGCGGGACTACGGCCTAATTTACTCCTGCCCACCCCTAAAATGACCTAGTGGCCATAAAAATTTGCTTCCCCGGTTTAAACGAATAGCAAAACATGTGAAGTATAGCACATATCCAACCAACTAAAAAACTAACCACTATCTTATTAACATACTAACTATGCTTTATCCACTATCCTCCTCTTATTGCAACAACCACTTTTCTTATTGCATAGAATGAGATTGCACTTATACACAAATTAAACAAAGCCAGATAAAAGGATGGTAGTAGTACTTGATGCATTGCCATATAAAGAGGAACTCCTCCAATAACTGAATGATAGATCCAAGTGGTCAAGAAAATGCTAAAATGAAAGTAAACTTTGTAAAAGTTGAACTAACCTAGTTAAAGAGAATATTAATATTACATAGAACTTGTTTGAACAGTTAGGCATATGGCCAGCCTGTACTAAAAAGAAAACAGACAGTTACTACTTGTGGCCCGTGGCCCATGCTGTCACATTGGGTTTGGTCATCAACAATTCCATGCAGATTGAGCGGGTGCCGCTCACTCGTTCCCCTTCCTTCCGTTTCTTTGGAAAAGAATGGCACTGTGTGTACAGGGCACATTCATTCTTTAGTCTCTGTTTTGTCGCTGAAAACGATCTTTCATAAAGAAGTTGCAAGTGTTTATGCAGCATGAACATCTCCAAAGGGAGGAAATTGTGCTGCAGGCTGATACCACTCAGATACATGGCCAAACAGGGTTTGTAATGGAGGATAGTGGACAATAGTGGATCGGATAGTTCACTGCGGTACCATGGGGCTGAATAGGTGATAAAGTTACCAGGCCAAGCAAAGGTCAGCAGTAGTTTAGGTAGATCAAACATGGTACCAAGGAGTGAGACAAGAAGAGGTTAGGTAGGCAAGGCTCAAGCTGGCACATTTCAAACAATTCCAATAGGAAATAGCTAGCAGACTGATATCATCCAGCCAAAAAGATAGATAGATACAGCCTTAAATACAGACATAACTTCTGAGTCCAGTCCAGTGGGCAAGGCAAAATCACCTTCTAGTGGTAAATACAAGTATTGTAGGTGGACGTGTAACCATTTTACTGAGAATCTGCCTCCGGTGGTGGGGGTAAAATTACAGGTTGCAATAATCTGTTGCACCAACTGATTTCTTCTATCCCAGATGTGAGCCTTGTAAGACAGATGTCCAACCAAAATATCCAGAAACTCCTGAATATTTAACATGGGTCAGGTAACATATAATCTGTGACTTCTTGTCCAAATAACATTATAGGAATCAGGAGATTCAATCTACGGGTCCCAGTCCTGGTCAGGTCAAGTAAATGAAAAAAGAGAAGTCAGGTAGGGCAAAACTAAAGTCAAATCAGGAACAAAATAACAAAAAGCAAGGGACATTTCTAGCATACTGAGATCATCCAGCAAGACTAGTAGAGAGCTACAGGCCTATCTACTGACAGCTGTGTAAGTCCAGTGAGCTGGGCATAGGGCAAATCACCTTCTAGTGGTAAATAGACCAACAGTATTGCAGGCTGAAGTTTAAACATTTGACTGACAATCTCCCTCTAGTGGTGGTGGTAGAATTACAGGGTGCAATAATTTATTGCACCAACTGGTTTCCTCTTCCCCAGAAGTGAGCATTGCAAGACAGACAGACACCTGGCAGTAATGTGCAGAACTGTATCAAACTCCTAAATATGTTACATGGTTCAGGCAGCATATAAATCTTCACTGTCCAATTATATTAGAAGAATCAGAAGAAATAATGTACAGGTCATAGCACTGGTCGGGAAAGAAGTAAATGAGGTTCTTGCTGTTCTTTGCCACCCAAGTATAACAAAACAATAGAGAGATTGGGGTATTCCAAATAATGCCCCCCACCTGTACTCTAGAGGCGAGCAATGCAAGTATTAAAATGTCGGAAGTAGAGGGGCCCAATTCCTTTTAATCTCATATCCTCTAAAGTAGGGGTCAGCAAACTCCGGCCTTTAGGCCAGATACGGCCTAGCCAGTAGTATGTTTCTGCCTAACGCCCCCCTAGTGGATCTGGCCCAATCCCAGCCAGCAGGGGTCGGCAACCCGGAGCTGCATGTGGGGGTAAGGGCACATTCCCTCTCCTCCGTACGCATTGCGGAGGAGAGGGATTTCCCTTCAGGGGCGTTCCTGGTGGGGGGCGGGGCCATCAGCACGGAACTCGAGAGAGAGTTCGGCCTAGTGTGCCTTCTTGACCTCCTAAAATGGCCTAGTAGCCAAGAACGTTTGCTGACCCCTGCTCTAAAGCATAAACTGTTAAATTCATGAAACCCCTTCTGTAGTTGCCAGGCCTGCAAAAATGACATGCCTCTGACAAAAATGCATGTCTCTTGTTTTTGCTGGCAATTTTCTGCGTAGCTTTTGAGCAATATTCAATTTCTCTCTACTAGCATCCCTTTTTTTTTTTACTGGTTGGCATTAATTCCTCATGTATTTTCGTATTGGCCAGCATTGATTATCTAAAAAAGTATCAGAAATTTAGTAAGCATTTACACTGCATGACAAGCCTTTTAAAAAGCTACATAATGTCAAAATGTTCCTGGAAATCATCTAGAAGGCTGCAAGCTATTGTGAAATACGTACACTTGTCTTGGGTAAAACCATAAAATGTAATCACGATTTTCAATCTAAACTTTCTTGTCATAGACAAGCCCTAACCTGCAGTTTCCTATCTGACTTTGCATACCTACTGAGCAAGGTGATATTATTTTATACAGTCTTGCTTTAACATAAAATGGGAGAAATATAGATGTAATAATATTAACTAACACTGCTGGTGATATTACAGTATTATAACAAGCAACTGTTACTTTCATTGTGCTATAACCCATCTACAGACATAGGTATCAAACACTGTTTTTACACATATAGTCAAACTTATCTGGCAATATGGCTTTATTATTTCACCCTAGGCATATACGTGAATCATTATGCCCTTTTGTGCAGACCTTCCCTTTTTGTTAGTTATTATGATGCAATTATTAGTATTAAAAAAATAAAAGGAGAACTACATGCAGGCTAAGTGTGGTTGGGGTCTCTCACTCTCTCCCTTGCTCAAAACAAAAATTTTTAGACTCAAGTTGACTTTAGATCTGTTAAACATAACTGAAAAGAATAGGTCAGGCAAGGCTGGTTTATGTGTCACAAAAGAAAGTACAGTAACCTTTTTTTGCAGTCTACTATACTAGTTATTATATATCACAATATTAACAAACTGATACAGTATAAACCTTCACAAATAACTTCTTTTTATTGCTGCTTTATATCTGCTAAATCTACAATTAAAAGTTTTGTCGTGTCTGTTTAGTATGTGCAATAAACACTTGCTAGTTTTGACAGGCCTGGAGCGAGGGAATCAAAAGGAAGCCCTGGTTTGGTGCCTCTTTGTAGATGTAGAGGTCCTGTTGGCATAACTTAGGGTGGCTGCAGGAGCAGGTGGATGTGGCCTTGAGGGGGTGGCTCCTGTGCCCAATGCTAAGGGACAGGATGTCTTGTGACCTCAGAGGTCTCGGCCTCTGGTGCATTTGAGTCCTGAACCCCCCAGGGCTCGGCGCTGAACCAGGAGCACCTTATGGGACAGCGCAGCATGAACTGAAAAGGCACCCAGGTGGAATCCTCAGCTGCTGTGGAACTCTTGGGAGGGTGGAGAGAGGCAAACCCATCAACATCCCTTCTCCCGCCCAAGGATGGTTGGTGGTTGGATGCTTGTGGTGGAGGCACCGTAGGGCTCCTCCATTCGGGTCATGTGCATGCCAGTCCAGAGAGGCTGCGGAGCCACTGGACTCTGGTAACATTGGGGCAGAGACAGTGGGCTACTACATTTTCCAAAAAAATAGTGTCTAAGGTGGGGACCGGGCGGCAAGAGCACCAGTAAGAGGGAGCGTGGTGCGCTGAGCTGGTGGGCTCCGAGGACTGCCCACTGTCGGCTGTGCGGGGGTATGGAGTGGAAGAGAAGGCCCAAGAGGTGCAAGACAGTGAGGCCTGGCACCCCACAGCTTGGGTGGGATGCCAGCAGCTCGGGGGGAGCCTGGGGGAGAGAGGTCTGGAGACAGGACAGTGGCGTCGACTTTGACAGGGCATGTTGGTGGCAGTGCTGGGGCAAGTGTATGTGTGCATGTGAGACCCCTGTGTGCGCACCTTAAGCAAGAGGCCCCGGAGCAAATATGAAGAGGTGAGTTCATCGATATTTTTTCGTTGTTGCCGATTGAGAGGTTCAACTTGGACAGGAATAAATTACAAATACAAGTGAGTGGAAGAAATGGGGGGCCAACTTGTGGTGGCACAGGATGATCCCATCCACGTTTAAAAAAAGATAAAAAAAATAAAATACATCTCATGTGCTGATCCTGCACCACTAAAACTGTTCATATCATGACTGGTACATTTAAACTTCATGTATAAATTAGAAAAATGACTTTTGTATAAGCTCCAACCCATGTGTCACCAACATGTTGTGTGCAACTTGAGTGGAATGTGGAAATTGCATGTTAAACTATTTTAAAACTCGGAAATATTGCATTTTTCACAACAAAGTAATATTTTTTATTGACATTTATTGTTTAAACTACCTATTAGTAGTATTTGTCCTTGAAACTGATTTAAAAATGAACAGCTTGAAAATGTGTTTGAAATGTCTTGTATTTGTAATTTATTCTAATGTAGAGAAAGGCGGGCTTTCACCTTCACCTTACGTCCTTACTATTAAGTTAAGTGTTCCCCAGTGATTTTCATTCACTTCCAGCGCTATATTCATGAGCTAGTAAAATGTTTATTATTTGATATTTGTGCAATAAAATTAAGACATGGTATTCCTTTCCTAGTCTGTTATGGAGGTGAGTTTATATTATATGTTCTCTTCATGGTCAATGACTATGCAGAATTTTATCCTATACCAGGTTACAATAGAAATATGGTGGGAGCTGTTTTTAGGATGACATTGGCAAATTGGCTTCACAGCTGGCATAAAGGTTGGAAATTGCCAGCTGCGAAAGAAAGTGAACTAAACTTGTACAACTTAATTTAATCTTTATGATTGCATATTGGGTCACTTTTGCAATTGTTCCAAATCTTACCAGCAACACTATTGCACAGGAAAAAGACCATATGACGTATGTTTCTAAATGACATCCATAGCACATGCTCCTCTATAATAAGTACCATATTTATTTCCGTAGTTCCCTGAAAATACACAGGGCAGCAAGGGAGGAAAGATGTGCTAATTAAGAGCGGATGATAAAATAAACCTTTTTGCTTGGCACCACATCAAAGATTTGCTTTAGAGTGGAATTAAACCCACATTGGTAGGGGTAAGCTTATACCATAATATAGCATACTTGCTGATTATAGCTCACACTTACTTTTATCTAGGCACCCTGTGGCAATGGCAGGTCCAGGAACTCTATGGCAAATGCATCATGCAGTGTAAGAAAGTAAAGGAAAAGGTTTTTTGGCAAAAGAGACTTTGCATATCTCTTCTGCCAAAAACCTCCTCCTCCTAGTGGCTTTTTGTATTTTGGTTTTCATTCTGCTTCAAGTATTTTTAAAATTGTTTACAATTAGGGATGGGCATGGGATGTATTGGAGTTGTATTAATGTGTTGGAGTCATATTACTTCAGTCCACAAGGGAGCTATTTACCAGTTTTTTATCTCTTCTTTATCATATACTAGAATTTGTTACATACAAAGTCTAAACAGCTGCAACATCCTAGGCAGTTCTACTAATGCAGTCTACAAGTTTTGCAGTCTACAAGCAATCCTGTGAGATGTTAGGGATAATGACTGCGCTTGTGATGATGCGTGAGACGTGTGATTGTCTGCCAAGGGAACAGGAAGGGACCGGAGTAATGAATTACTGTTTCATTCACTGCCATAGTGTGGAAAATTGACAATGTTTTTAAATTAAACAAGCATGAAAACATCTTAAACTCAACCATCACACATACACACTAAAGTTTCCATTTCACAAGATGAATTAATAGATATTTCAATTGTTCAAGCCACACGGAAAGGCTTAGTTGGCATTTTTTTCTGAATAATCACTGAAAGTTTTAAAGACTGTTTAGTTAAAAAGACCAACAGCTAACTTGGGAATTAGTTTATTGTATATTGAATGACACAACAAAAACTATCACATGCTAAACTATGTGGGTCATTTTTAGGGAAACGGAACCATGTAGCTACAGACCCAGAGGTAGATATTGAGGTGCAGCTGCACGAGGGTCCTGACCCCAGGACAGTTCTCAGCCAGCATGGGCCCCTGCAGCAACTCACATGGTCTTTTTCTGAAAGCTGCCCTCAGTTGACTGCTTGTGGCACCAGGAAAAAAGGGGAGAGATGGGGGGGGGATAGGAAAGGAAGGCGAGAGAGAAGAACGGCAAAAAAAGAGAAAAGAAAATTAGAGATAAATATAGAAATTGGGGTGGGTTGAAAGAAAGAGGGAGAGAAAGAAGGATGATAAAAATGAGGAACCAGAAAGATGGGGGGGGGGGAATGAAGGGGGGGGGTATAGAGAAAGAGGGCGAGAGAAAAAAAAAGAAAAGGGGGAGGGAAAGATAAAGATAGAGATTGGGGTTGGTGTGGGTTTTTAGGGGTAAAAGGGGGAGAGAATGAGAGGGCTAGATAGAGATAGGGAGAGAGAAAGAAAAGAGAGAAAAATGGCAAAAGAGAAAGAGGAAGGGGTGGGGGTTGTCAGAGGGGAGCCCTACTAGTCAATTTTACATAGGGACCCACTGCTGTCTGTGTCTGTGTCCAGCATCAAAACTCCATAGTAGAGCTATTCCGTCACATGAAGACTACTCCAATTTATCTTCATAAATTTTAAATACTTGAAATGAAAAAAAAATCAGATCTTCTGGGAACCACAGTTTCTAGCAACATGAAATTTTAGCATAGTAGTCCCCCCACATTTGAAAGTTTTACTTTCCACAAGACTTCATTACAATATCTAGGCAAAGGGGTAGAAGTCCTGTCAACTTTTCTGTTTTCTTTGCTTTCTGTGCCCCCATTGGGGAGATTTATCCCTCTATTTATACTAGTGACTAGTGAGAAATAAAATGAGAGAAATCAAACATTTTAGAGAAAAGGAATAAATTCCAATGGGGAGATATATTCTAGAGAAAACTAGTAATTTTTTTCACAGTAAGTAAACAACAGAAAGTGAAAGAAAACATTTTTCCAATGGTACCCAGATAGCAAAAAGAAAAAAAACAACAACCTCATGAGCGTCTATACATACACATTAAGGTCTGCAGTGGTTTTACCAAAAGTTTTAATTGATTGACGTGTTTTTGCAATGTCACATCAAACTAATACCTGTGTACCTGTTCATCTTCATCCTTGTGAACTTGTATTGGTGACACAAGAAGTTGTGTACAAAGAACACTCTCTCTAAGTCACATCATAGCCCTGACTGCATCTTATAAATGGACCCTCTGCCTATTCCACATGTACTTCCCATCTGCATGTTCCTGGTTAGCACATTTACATGAGGAATAGGCAAAGAGTCAGTCTGCAGATGTCCAATAGGATGTGGGTAGGGCTGTGCTGCTTATATAAAACATCTACTAGAGAATTCCAGGATTACATTTCTGAGACATTGACCAGGAACAAGTATGCAGATTAGGAGTTCCCACTTCACTTTGATTTTCTAATTCGTATGAAGACAGTAAGGTACAGAACCCAATGACAGCTAGCATTTATAGAAATCAAGAACAGCCCAGAATTGGGTACACCAATAGTTGGTTTACTATAAATACAGTAGAAAAAATTGGTATAAAATACTCATAATACAATGTATGCTATAAAAAAGTTATCAATATTTAAAATATTAATACTATTGTATAAATATACTAATAATACAATATCTAATAATTTTAACTATATTTTTAAATAATAATACTATCAGTATAAATATAAAAAAAATCACTGTATAATATAATAATTGTATAAAAATTATAAAACAATAATACTATACTCATAAACAGCACCAAAGGTTACTATTAATTTAAAGAGCAACTGAGAATCTCAAAAAAACAAAACAAAAAAAACATCAATTGTATTCTCAGTCTAAGTTGTATGTCATTCTTTTTTTTAGTATCCTTTCCAAATATTCTTTTCTAATTGATGTTTTGATGTCTTCTCCACTTTTGTGTAGGCATGTGATGCTGCTTCTTGAAAATGTTTGCCAAATATGTGTCCTCTCCTCTGTACCTGTAAGAACAGTATTATGATGCTAAGGAGTTAAAATTTGATGCTGGCTTCAAAAAAATGTTTTCTTGCTTATATTTTAGCTTAATTTTCACCTGGGGCACATTCCCACGTGTTCACCTAACCCCTTCACTACAATTTTGATGATAATATTATGTTCAGGAGCTTTGCAATTACCTCTAATAGTTGCCAGAAATAAAAAATTGTGTTTTACCTGACTATATTTTAACTTTCGTTTACTCATTTAACTTTTATGTTGACAATACCATGTAAATTTTCTAAATGGCGAACATTAGCATGATTTAAAAAGTATCTAATAATATTTTCACAAGAAAAATCATCCCTAATGGTGACACCACTACTCACCACTCTGGGTTGGCAGTTCTGTTGTCACCTGTTCCATCATTGACTAGGATAGTGGAGGATGACACTAATGGGGGATTTTGTTTTCTTGAGCTTTTTTTTTTTCTAGAGGTGTATGAACACCTTCCTCTCCAGTGCAAAGTGCCTAAAGCATTTATAAATGACGGCATTGCTCAATACAGTTACGCTGCATTGCCTCATTGCCGTCATTTTAAAGCCAGATTATTCTTTTTCATTTTCCCAACTATAAACATGCAAATATATATATATTTTAAATCTATGAAAAAAAATCATACATAACAATTGCCTGGATTAATATATTGTGTGATTATAGATATGATAGAGAAAATAAATCAAATGAATAAAAAAAGGTGGATCAAGGATTCATTACTATGTATAAATTCCTATTCATAGTCTACTTTCAGTAGCAAAGGTGAATCAGTGGTGATTATATGAATTTCAACGTTTTACACTAGAATTTTATGTTATGCCTTTATAATGAAAAGCTCATAAAAGTCTTTTTTGCCAGGTATCTTTTTTTTACTATAAACCTGGGATCAGGGTTTTGGCGTTAAAGTATTTTTATCTTCTGACCAGCAATAAATCTGTTTACTTAGGTTATGTAGATATTGTGAAGCAATTCATCCTCAAGTTCACAGCAATAACACTTAGGCTAGGTTCAGACCCAACTGCTTGGTTGCCTCCACTGCCACCCCCCTTTATTCTCTTGGGGCTGCCATGGATGAGACGCTACATCTAGTGTTTCACCCAATGAACCTAACCAGAGGCAGTAGAAAGCTGTAGTACAGGACAGCAACCTTGCCACCAGTGTGAACATAGTTTAAAATTGTTCAAGCTGTTCTCTTAGTAACTACACACACTGGGATCTGTGTTAAGTAGATAAAACAGCTGGGAATTAACAAACTCAGTGCCAGGAGTGGCCACAGGCTGATGGTAATTATGAGCAATTGTCTTGGGTGACAAAAAACTAATATCTGTAGAGACAGTTAGAACATAACTTTGTCTCCTTATTTGGTAACAGCTTTTTAGTTTTCCCATCACCGTCTCTCATGACCTCTATAGTCAAATAGAGTGGGTGAATCTACTTAGTGGGACCAAAGACAGTCAGATGTTCACTTTGCTTATTGCATGATCAGGGGAGGCCAGCTCCACCTGTAATCTGCCTAGCCACCCTTGACCACCCACTTTGTCACCACCCTACAATCTCACAGACCCAATAATGGACACAAACCCGTTGCTAGATTAAATGGCTGACACAGCCGCTTTATTAACCGTTTAATAGTTATAAACATATAACTCTGAACAACCACAACATCTTCTCATGTAAACATATTTACACAGAAGTATCCCAAACCTCCAACTATACAGTCCCTCCCTTAAGTAATCAAAGGAACACCAGTACCCTTCAACTATCTTAACACTTGGATCTAGGTCTTTAAGGGTGCCATCCTTCAACCTCATCTAAATGAGGTCTGCCAATTCCTAGTTCTTATGTCCCCAGCCGCACCACACCGGCTCATCCACGCTACCAACCCCAATGCAGCCCCTTCACCAACATAAATACAGTAGTTACACCTCCGGCAACCTCTCAACCTCCTGGAGACACCACACCTGAAGTGGTTCCCCATCGCCCAGACAATGCTTAGATACCATCCTCGAGGGCCTGCCAACTGCCATCACTACAAAAACACCCCTGAACACTACCTTCCCCATCAAACTGTTCACTCCTGGGGACGGTGAGTGGGTCGCTTTTCACCCTACTGCTTCCTCTCCAAATGACTACGCTTACTCCCTATCCCTCTCTTATGACCTCTTGACCCCTGCCCAAATTTTCAAAGCCTACCAATCACCTGCCCTTCGTTCCCCAAATTATCCATCGCCTAATAATCCTTCCCAGCCTGGGTCCTGAGCCCCCTCTCATGTCCAGCCCTCGGCTCCAGGCTTCTCTTATTTGGGCTGTGCTTCCTACTCAATGATTGCATTTTAGGTTTGGCTTCACATGTAGTGATAACATCCATTATGGAGGTGAACAGACATATATGGACTTACATGTGCACCATATCTATCTATTGTTACCTGATGAGGTCTATTTGAAAGATGAGCTACACTTTTTTTTTTTTTTTACTCATGAAGTTTTTTTATTGATTCTTTTTCAATATATTATAATAGACATGTATCTCAAAACCTCCTGAAGAAGCAGCTTCACCACCAGCTGTGAAACGTGTCAAGCAATAAAGCTGAGTAATTTAATTTTACTCCCACTATTTGACCTATTAGTCCCACTATAAACTTTTTTTCTTTTGCATTTAGAAAGGCCTTCAAACCTTAATGGTGTTTTTTTTAAATACATGTTTCTTGAATATGTTGTTTGGTTATACCAGGGTGCCTCATATAATAACTTTCTTTTAACTTTTATACTTTAAATTATTTAAGTTTATAATTTTTTTTAAGAAATCTTGTTAATATTGAGTGTTTTGAAAGTGTCCATAAAGATCCCAGTGCTTTTTGCATTTCTTCCCCTATATGCAAAACATGCTAATGCACAAATGGTGCCTTCATTTTAAATGCCTCCACAAAGCCCCTTGCACATACTCCCCAACAGCCATTGCTTTATTAATAAAGAACCTGTCTGCATTAGCAGCCAATTTAAAAGAACGATCTGTCTGATCCCAATGCACATCCTGCATGTTGACACATACACAGCAATGCACTGAAAACCTATTTAGTATGCACATAAAAAAATTCTTATATGACTTGATCTGTGATTTTACATTAAAAGAATACTTTTTGATAAACTTCACATTTTTAAACTCAAACTTGGTGCTCGCTACACTTTAAAAATGTGAACAAGAAGCTCTGAATCATGGAGCTGTTAGTTCATTCAGTTTGTATACAGCAATGGAAATGATTTCCTTCCCAGTTTGTGATTGACAAGCTTTTCAGAACATTCTATTGTAGGAAAATAATAATAGCTGCCTCCACTTCGGTGACCCTGAGAAAAGAAAGAGGAACAAATTATATATTCATGTGATGCCATTAGTTTCTGCAGATGATTAGCCATCTAAAGATTAGTCATAGATGTGCAGAATAAAGTTCCTGGATAGAAACAGGAATGGATATGTAAATTCAATGTTTTAAACTTCTTGATTGAGGGGGGGCAGCTTTTAATTTTAAAGGTACATGTCAGCAAATTGTACATATGCCATTTACAGTGAAAGTTTTGTTGGAAATAAAAACACAATCAATTTCTTCACATATAGTTCTACGATTTTAGAAAACATGGTAATTTATATCGGATCCTTACCTGCTTCTGTGTTATAGATGCTGAGATAAGCTATTAAGAAAAATTTTCTTTTTAGACTGTTTTGTAGAACGTTTTATCCTAACAATAATCACATTAAGAAGTAGTGGTGGAACAATTGCAGGATCAGGGAGATGATAATTCTTGTTGAATGATTACAAGGAAAAGAAAGTCAAATACATTTTAGCAATACAATGTTGGCTGCAAATAGAAAGCAACTGTCATTTTTTATTAAAATTTAATTACTTCATGCATTGATTAGTAATAATATTCACAAGGGCGTCAAGAATAACTTTTTTTTTAAACCTAGTATTGTTCTGTACATCAAACTTCCATCCAAAAAAGCACTCCCATGCGTCTCCTTGACTGGCAACTTGGCAAACACTTGGCAATCTGAACTATATTGGTTCTTTAAAAGGAGATAATATTTTTTGTTTGTTTTACTAACTATAAAATAAAACAGAACATACAAATTTGCATCTTCGTAACTTTAATTATGAAAGTGAGGAAAGAATGAGAGATTTAATAAAGGTCACCAAGGCTGGAAAAGATACACTTGCTGAGTTATTCAGCAAACCTGGAATGGATTTCTTAAAAGTCATTTGATTTTTGTTTGCGCAGATTTTCAATCCTGGGCCAGATCCATTCCAGGTTTGCTGGATCACCCAGCTTCATTGATCAAAGTGTATCCTCTCCAGCCTTGGAAAGCTTTAACACAATTCAGTAAAAAGCAATTCATCAACATGTTATACAAGGATTATTACATATTTGAAAAAAAAAAGCTTTTAAATAAATATTTGAAGAGTTAGAACATTTATTACCTAACAATTAAGCTAAACCTGCTGATTGGGATTACTCCAAATAAACAACATGTGTTGAGATGCGCTGACGGCCCATCCAAAATCAATTGGTTACCTAACACAATGAAGTCAATTTACTATCAATATAGCTGTTATGGCATATATCAACTAGGGCAGCATGGTTCAGTTCAGTACTGTTCTGCACAGTAAATGATCTACTTGCACCTAACTTAGTAAATGAGATGAAGTTTAGTTGACTTCCACCATCCAATGATGTGCAAACAAACATCCCGTTCTTTTAAACTTCCCTGAAACTTATTGGGTAATGTTAACTCAATTTCTACCACATTCAGTAAGCTAAGTGAAAAATCCCTTGCATAGTGATAAGTAAACAGCCTACACTTCTTTAGTTTATCAGCCTAAAAGTGCTTTAACAGAATCATTATTACTTTTTTCTTTTAATGAATACACATAGGGTGATAAGTGATATTATTTTGCATTGGTACCTACAGAAATATTTCTAATAAAAGGTAAGCAGCACATTGAGTGAGTTCTCCCATGAATTTAGCTGTTGAAATGGCTTCACATTCTGAATAGTGGAACTCAGCTCTTATTTATACCAGCTGACAGGGCACTGCATTCATGCTTCAAGTCACCATTTAGAACGGTTACGGCGACATTGGTGTAAAGTGTCAAGCATGAAACATCCAATTTTATTTACTCATTTGATGTTAACATTTCCATACATAGGGTTTGTTGGAATGTGAATTCAAGGCGTAAATGTTAACAATAAACAAGATTTCTTGAGTGACTGATGGCTCCAAAGCTGGACAGTTCTCATGGTCATATGTCATAGATGAGATCTCCTGTCCAAGTCTGACCACCTCCAGTAACAGTTGCTTTTAGCGTTTCCATTTATTCACTTCTTTTGCCTTTGCAGAATGCACTTGGAATGCATAGCAAGAAATGACCTGTCCTATGAGATTTTCCAGCATGAATTTCACACTACCATCATCATGTACACTGCGCTTTTGTTACAGCAAGCCAACAACATGGACACAGAAGACAAAGTCACCAGCATTCCAAGGTACAGGATTCTTAGTTTATTCTAAAACTTTGTTGCTATGTTGCCTTGAGGATGGGATGCTCAGCCCTGTTGGCTTTTCAATATTTTGTGACAATGCTGTTGTAATAAATCAAGAATCATGTACCTTAGAATGCTGGTGACTTCATCTTCTGTTTTCATGAGTTCTACACAGCACCATCCATGGTTGTCACTTCAAGAATCTATCTTCTATTACTAGATCTGTTTTCTGTAAAGAGTGCTTTGCTATCACGGACATTGCACAAATGGCAAGTTACCAATATTATTTTTTTGTTCTCAATGTTTATTTTATCATTTTCACATTTATAAACCTATTCTCTTGCTGATCTCTTTTCTTTGTTCACCCAGCATCTAAATCAGTAGTAGTTAGGTTATTAAACATAGAGGGCCGCATGCCCTGCCCCTGGTAAATCCACGGGGCCACACAATGCAAAATGGAAATGGAGGATGTCTGGCCTTAATCTAAATAGCATATATATATATATTATTCAGGAGGTGCTATAGGAGCATAACTACATGATATCAAAAAATCCCTTTGAACACTGCATTCTTACATACTGTTTGCATAAAAATAGAGATTTTTAGTTTGCATTTGTTACAATAGAAGATCATAGTGGGTAGATGCATCAAAGTGATCCTCTACTAGTCAGTCCCCACTCTACTATGCAAAATGGCAAAGACCTATCTGCTTACAGCATACCATAATGAACATATAGGAGCCATCCCTATGCCCATTTTTGACACTGGTGACTAGTTAGTAAGACTTACAGTTTTAGGCTGGACTTTCATTTTTTGCAAAATTGATACCTTCAATATTGAAATATAGCAATTGCCAGATTTACCAAGTAGCAATCAATCTGATCGCCACTTTATAATCACAAGTTAGCCCTTCAGTGGAATTTGTTTTAAATACTAATCTCTAAATTAACACTTTTAGATGTAGTGCTGGGAATACACCTATAAACAATTCTTTAAGTTAGGGTATAAATAAGTATATCACTTGAGAAAGGAAGATAAAGTTTCCTGAAATAGATCCAACAAAGATCAGATGCCAAATTCCTAATATAGTATAAATTTGAAAAACAGAGACAGAAAAAGAAAAATAGGTCTTTGATGCCTAAAAAGAATCACAAAAATGAACAGGAGGGAATTACTGGCTTAAACTGTATCGGGTAAAACGTACAATTTAAGTTAGACTTAGCTGGTAATAACAAAAAAAGTGGTGCTTGTCTCTTGTTTGCTCCCGATGCGTTTCGCTGTTATAACTGTGACTGTGGGACTATTAGCAGGCCTAGAAATTGTCATGCATAATCATGTAAAAACAATCAGGAATTCGAATAATTGTTTACTGGGAAAAGCTGGGTACACACGTGCAATTATTGTAGTTGGAAAGGATCTTTCACGATCCTTTCCAACAACTAAGCATTCCACAATGCATGAACAAGAACGCCGGTCTGCTCTATGGAGAGTGGAGGAAGAGAACGATGGAGCGGCACCCTGCTGCGCACTCTCCCCCTTCCCTTGCATTATGATCATTTGTCGTCCGTCGTCTGTGGATCCGCCAGGACGGTCATTCGAACAATGGACGACGTGCGCTGTACACATGCCAGATTCTCGTGCGATATCGACCCTGAGCCGATTATCGGGGGAGAACCATTGAAGTTATTTTAGATAAGATGTGCTGATACATCACATGATATTTCTGTATATTCTATGGGGCTGGCATACAAAATAAATATAGGCTGTTCACTTACAAAGGTGAAATATTCACGTAGCTTAATAAATGTGGGGACAGTTTACTTTTAAAGGTCTAGGCAATCACATGAAAAAAACAGCATTGCATGAATGCATGGAATCATACACATTTAGTAAATCAACCCCTAAGCTTTCAGCAGTATGCTACATGGTAATCTTGGATCATTGCCCAAATGATCCCATTGGGGCCACTGGTGGTTAGTAAGCACCTTGGTATGCTATAGACCTGATTTTAGATCTATAGAGCCAAAACTTGGAATTAGAAAAGGATTATAACCCCCATTAGGTTTGCTGTCTGTGTCCTGGTTGGTAGATTTGCTCTCTTTATTCATCCTTCTGATGATTGTCACAGACAGTAATGGAAAGTCCAGAACAGGACATATCGTTCCAATGGGCACACCTACATGGGTGATACCTGCCTATTAGAGGAATTTCCAATGCTTTCAAGAGGTTTTTTCCTGTAGTGAGGGATTTTTCACCCTTTCCTCTCTCTTCAAAACTAAAAAATGGCTATGCATATACTTTAAAGCTGAACCTTAGGTAAACAGCTAAATATGAAGATTTTTCACATGCAGGGGTGGACATAGGGGTGCAAAGTGTGCCAACAGGGACCCCCCATGTTAATCCCTAGTCAGTTGGGTGGGGGGTGCCCAGGTCAGCTCTGCACAAGTCCCACTGTTGCCTATCTAGCTCACTGTTTACATATATAAGATCTCTTTTACCTGCCAGAATACCTGTCTACTTAATCCGATGATTTACTTAACTCTGTTTTACTGCACAGCTATGCTGCAGTTTCACTTTCACTTGCAGCTCCCCTGACCACCCAGTGACCAGATAGTGAAAGGTAAGTCAGCAGAAAGATGAACTCATCTTAGTTACTCTGCTCTCTACCACTATCCTATGTCTCCTTGCACTGACTGCTTGTGCTTCTTCCTGCTCTTCCTCTCTGAGCTCTGCTGTGCAGACTGTACAGTAGACTACAAAAGCCTTATTCCATTTTAAATCAATCTACTTACACTGCTTGCCTTTAAAATACAATTATTGATGGATTAATGATTACAGAGCTGCATTAACCGGTACCTTTTTATCAGCCCAGAGTTCAACTAGTGCATTGTGTCTTTCCTTTTCTCTTTTGGACAATTTCTCTGTATTGTGTAGCTGAGGGAGCATCCAAGCATCAAACAATCTGAACATCTCCTCCTGCTCAATGCTTGCAGTGTTCACTGAACCCCCCGGGGAGCGCTCCTGTCTTCTACACATCAGTATGGGATGCACAACAATAGCCTATCACTGCCATCAACATGTGTTCTGTGCTGATATAGGGGAGGGTCAGCTCATACCCTATTTATTGCTATGGATAGTGACAATTATTTTGTGTTTTTTACTAATGGGGTCACTATATCCTAAACACACTGATAAACTATGTGATTTGCCTAAAGCAACTATATGAAATAGATGAATAAGAGTACTCAAACCCATCTTTTCAAACTTGCCTACCCGTCCTCTTCTATCTACTAAAACCCTCACTTCTTCCCACCATTCCCTATCCCCCCTATTGTGTGATATTTCCCCCACCTCTTAGACTGTAAGCTCTTCTGGGCAGGGCCCGCTCCTCCTCCTGTGTCATTGTCTGTATCTGTCATTTTCAACCCCTATTTAATGTACAGCGCTGTGTAATATATTGGCACCATATAAATACTGTTTATTAATAGTGATAATAATAATGTAATGTATGTGTTTCCGTTAGGGTAATACATGTGAATATCTTAAAACCTTCTGCAGAATTACAAAAGTACCTGTGTAGAAACTGACTTTTTTTTTTAAATGCTGCTATGTAACTGATTTACCTATATTGCCCATTGTAACAACCATGAAATGAGTAGACAGCCCCCTGGTAATAACTCTTTTATTGGAAAGGTTCATGAACCAAGTAACACATACCTATCTATAACTATTTATATATATATATATATATATATATATATAAATATATATATATGTATAAAAAACTATCTGTACCAGTCACACTTGTACACGTATTAATAGGTAGATAGGCCAGGTAGGTCCTCATATTACGGAGTATGGGTAAATTGTTAGGAGGCTGTACAAAGACTGTACTAGGTTTGATGAGCATAAAGCTGATCTCCGAGTAAAACTCTTTTATTTTCTTGGCAGTGGTCACCGTCCACACTGGACTGCTGTAGGATAATTCTTATCTTTCTTTGTGCTACTGTAACAGGTGGCACTGTCCTCTGATGCTCGGGGCTCTGGATTATAATTGGGATCTTGTGTGTTCCTGTACAATGCAAGGCTGATAGATTGGTAGTGAAGGAGATGAGGTCAGCGGTCATTAAGAAGAAGAGGATGGGAATTGGTCTTGTGAAAAGGAGGAAAGTGTCAGTGGGAGTAATGAGTTAGGTAAATTTTACTCCCACAACATCATCTCCTGGAATAAACCAACAATTAAGGGTAAAACAAGAGTTTTGTTGTGGCACATTACTATGCCTTATTTTGCTGTGTGTAGCTGTAAGGCAATCCAATCATTTTGAATGAGCTGCCAAAATGCATAACAGGTTTTACTTACAACATTTTGAATGCGTTTTTGCACATGAGCCTCGTAATGACACTAAAATACAAATGAATGGCAACACAATACAATGCACATAATACTATGTGGCAATACACATGACATAATAATGAATGATAATGAGAGACGGAGACTGATTTTTTAAAGCTCTCTAAGGCTGGAGAGAATACACTTTCAGTAGTGAGCTGGGTGATCCAGCAAACCTGGAATGGATTTCCTAAAATCATTAGCTATTTGTTAGCAAATGTTTTGAATCCTGGACCAGATCCATTCCAGGTTTGCTGGATCACCCAGCTCACTGATGAAATTGTATTCCCTCCAGCCTTGGAGAGCTTTCATAAATTAGGGCTAAAACGTTTAGGAAAATACAGATCAACACTCCTCTTATTATGCTGGTGCTTGTTTAAAACAATTGCTGCAATTATTAGGTCAAAGATTTGGTATTTTAAAACAATGGCACTTAAAAATTTTGTAAAATGTTTTGGCTAAAAATGGGGATTGCCAACTACAAATGGCTGTGATACGATTTTAGAGGATCTTCTACCAACATCTCTGCATTTTCTCACTGTGGCTTTTCTTGTGAGGAGTTTACTTTTCAGAGAGGATAATCAATATCTAATGTTTGTTATCTAAATGTGGTTCCTGAGGAAGTAGACATGATCTATGAAACGCGTTGAACAAACAATAATTGAGAGTGTCTGTATGTTGTCCATGCTTTTATTGTAATGTTAATATTTGTATAAATAAATAGTTGTTGTATTTGGATTATTGGAACAATATGTGGATATTGCCCTAAAGTCCCATAGTATTCCACACAGAATTGGCATCACAATGTCCATAGCATTGTGCAGCAGAACTCAAATAAATGGCACCACAACCCAATACACATAGTAGTAATACATGTAGTAAAATTCTTATGAATGGCACCATAATGCAGTACACATAGTACCGTAGCATGCAGTAAACACATAAATGGCACCAAAATTCAATGCCCATAGTATTGTGCAGTAAAATACATATGACTGGCACACTTAGTTCCAAAAGGAAAAATACACAAAGTGCCATATGGTAAGACACAATTAATGGCACCCTAAAGCAGTGCAATGTAGTAAAACACACGTGAATGGCACAAAAATTAAATTCTCATAATACCCTGTGGTAAAACACACATGATTGGCGTCGTAATGCAATCCACATAGTACCATGCTTTAGAACACACATAAATTGCATGCTAATCCCATGCCCATAGTAGTGTGTGTGCCATCCTGCATTACTTAAAATATCCAAACTTGATTTTATTGTAAATTTATTGGCTCGGTAAAGTTTCAGCATGACCAGTTCTAAAAGAAAACTACTAAGTGTGTCATTCGAATTTTGCAGACACCTTGGTTTACCACCCATCTCTCCATAGCCATCTGTCTATTACCCTAAAACACCCAAGATGGTCTTCCCACAGAGCTCTATTGTGTGCAGTTCCTGTTTCTCAGGGGAGGAGCTCGAGGGAGGCAGTCATGGGTGCCATAACAGGCACCTGCGGCCAGCACAAAGGGCCGTGGGTGCTTGTGGGAGAGACAGATTGATGTATTGTGCACAGGGGGAGGGGGGCCTGTCACTTGAATCCATGTGAACTCAGGCTTTAGGGCCAAGGAAGATTGACAGCTTTTGTAGATGTGTTTCTCTTTGAAAGCTTGGCTTTAATAGACAGTAAGTTAGGAGGCTCTGGCATTCAGTCGTATAATTCGAACAGGGCAATCACCAGCATTCAGAATGGCGTTTTTTTTTTCTTCCTCCGCTGCTTGTTATGCCTTAAATGATTTCAGTAGAGGAATTCTTGGCATTAATTAGAATTTGTTAGCAGATACGAAGGGGAAAAGTTTCTTTGCAACAAGTTTAGGAGGTGGTCACATTACAAAGCCTGTTTTGTTCCCCTGCGGCCATTACATTATCTGTGCAATATGTAAGGTAGTGGTTCTTTTCATTTAAATTAAGTGGAAAACTACTAAATCTCGTTTTATGCTGGAAAAAAAAAGAATACTGTCCCCAACACTTTATTTTTTATACATCCTTGGTTTTATTTTCTGGGCTTGGTTCATTTTTTACACCAGACTAATAAATGTACTTCTCTGTTTAACTTATTTGAGTATTTTATTCTACTTATCTATTGAGTACTTATTCTACTTTCTGCGCTGATATTGTAAAATCTGCAGTCTTTGTTTGTTTATTACAAGAATGTACCTTTGTTGGATTACAAATCTGTTTGTAAAATATATGTAAGACAATTTCTTAAATTTGGGCATCATTAGGGTATATTTAGAAAGTAGGGAATCTGACACTAAATGCAAGACTTAAACTTAAAGAACAAAAAGTCACCAGGGGGTAGAGCTAATTGGCAAAAGACAAGTAAAAAAAATAAATTCCTGGCTCCTGGTGACTTTTTGTTTTAGCTCCACACTGTACAACACATGCACCGTGTAGGGTAGAACACCGATCTTTGTGCACCAGTGCCACACACAGAGTCAGCCGCCAGAGACAATACAATTCTTCTATACATCTTCAGTGGCAAACCATTGGTTTAGGAAGTCTAGAAGAGCTGGCAGCAAAGATGGCGCCTTCCGAGGACACAGGACTTTGGACCTGTCATTGCTGGAAGGTGTCGGCACACAGGTAAGTCTGTGCCAAAATTGGCAAGTTTGCTGTGCAAAAGCTCACCACCAATGAGTTTCTCTTTAAAGTGCGTATGTTTTAGTTGATAATGATTAATTCACCACTAGTGAATGTTCAGTGAAAGTGATGTTCACTATTTTATTAATATGTCCCATGGTATTTTTTTTCTCTTATGGTAGACTTGATGTTGGCAGAGAAAGAGAGGGGGCAGAATTACTTACGTGTACAAGCCCTGGATTCTGCACATCCAACAGGTTATTTATAAGGGTCCATTCTACATACAAACATGGCTACAAGCAATACTGAATATTGCTGTTGTTCACTGATGTATATATTTGAAGTTAATTATATACCTTTCCAATTTTCAGCATAAACTTACAGAACATGGGACCGCTAACTGGATGGCATTTGTTTTGTAATGCACTGTAAATCCATTTATTTCAATGACATTTATTTTCTTGCTGATCTCCTTTAGACTCTTTCAGATACTTCCTGTCTGCATGCGTTACCCCACTGCACGCTGCTGCCCAATGTTCTGGACCAACTTCCTGATATTCATCATGGGTCTGATTTATGAAAGCTCTCTGAGGCTAAAGAGGATACACTTTCATCAGAAAAGCTGGGTGATCCAGCAAACCTGGAATGCATCTGGTCCAGGATTACAAACATTTGCTAACAAATAGCAAGTGACTTTTAGGAAATCCATTCCTGGTTTGCTGGATCACCCAGCTTAACTGATGAAAGTGTATCCTCCCCAGCCCACAATTGTAAAATAGTTATTACCCTAGAACTAGATAAAAATGGCAGGGTCACCGGGCATTCTTCCTTTGAAAGATGCAGACATAAAAACATAGGAACTCCCCTTCAAAATGACATTACCATTTGTGATTATAGTAACTGGTCTAGTAATTTAGTCTAGATTTTTTTTTAACTCTCCCTTATTCTTTTCGAAATTAAAGTCATTTTTTAACCATATTTGTCTGATCACTCCCTGCACACCCATCTCTGCCCTAAATTCTTTTCCTGAATTTATTTCATTTAAATGCTCTATAAATAAGAAGTTCAGATAGAGAAAATATTTTCCAGAATGTTGGAACATTTCATTAACTGCTGCTACCAACATACTATGAGGTTATGGACAGCAAAGTATGACCTTGGAGAAATCAATGCAAAGTATTGGGGAATGAGCAGCTTTGATTTACTAAAGGAGTACAGGGGAAATGTAATTTCCTTGAAATGTATACTTTAAATAGCCAATCATATTCTAAAGAAATAAAAAAAACTCCTATTTTCTGACATTTACTTTGCAAAGAAAAATGCACATTATTGCGTGAACATACACCAAGTGATGACATTATTATTTTAATTATTATTATTAATAAACAGGATTTATATAGCACCAAGATATTATGGAGCGCTGTACAATAAATAGGGGTTGCAAACTACAGACCAATACAGACAGTGACACAGGAGGAGGAGAGGACCCTGCCCCGAAGAGCTTACAATCTAGGAAGTGGGGGAGGTAACACACAATATGAGGGGACATATGTAGTGGTTAGAAGTAGTGATTGTTTCAAAAGAAAGAAAAAGACGGGCAGGCAAGTTTGTAAAAGTGGGTTTTGAGTGCTCTTTTAAATGATCAGAAAGTAGGAGCAAGCCGAATAGGACGAGGAAGACCATTCCAGAGAAAAGGGGCAGCTTTAGAAAAGTTTTGGAACCGTGCGTGTGACTCCATTAGTAAATCAAAGCCCTGATTACTTTATTGAGTTTCATATAAAGATTAGTTATCATCAGCTATGCTTATTTTGTTCAACCTTCTAAGGAAGGATGACCCATGTATGGCTACCAGGATCAATAGGTGTATTTTGCACATTTTAGCCTTGACCAGCACCATCATTCTAAATTACCCTTCTCACCACCATCTTTTATTTTAATGTATTTTTAGACATTTAATAATACAATTTAAAAGTAAGAAAAACTATTGCATTTATCTGGAAGAACCACAACAACTCCACCCAGCTAGATATTGTCAAAACCTTTTTCTGTAGACAAATAACAAAAAAGTACTTCGTAACTTTATTACATAGGGGAAGATTGCACTGATGACCAACAAATCACTGTAACAACACATGAAACCAGTATAACTAATAAGAAGCATATTTATAAAACAGTGAATTGAACATATTGACATATACCAAACATTCACTAGGGAATGAATCATTATTGGTATGTTAAACACATTGAACATAAAAATTTGGTACAGATCACAGTGACTGCTTTATACACATGCTCCTAAACATGTGACTACAAAAATAAAATGTATTACTTATTTGTACTATTTGTATCTGTAGACTGAAATAGATTGGGGAATAATTGTACTATATTGGTATTGGCTACAATGTTAGGTAAAAAAGTAGATTTAATTAATTATTATTATTATTATTAAACAGGATTTATATAGTGCCAACATATTACGCAGCGCTGTACATTAAATATATATATTTATATATATTACAATATACAAAAAAGTGATAAGATAGATAGATAGATAGATAGATAGATAGATAGATAGATAGATAGAAGGATTGGTAGAAAGATACATATAAATAAATATATACATAGAAAAAATAAATAGATATAGACAAATAAATAAAAAGATATAAAGATATAAGGTTGTATAGATAGAAACATATACATAAATAGATACATAGAAAAAAAAGATATAGATAAATAAATAGAAAATTATAAATAGTAAGATATATAGAAAAAAAGTTAGATTTAAAGATAGATATAAATTGATTGATAGAAATAGATAGCTAGCACATGTTGCATGCCAGTTTTCTTCTTCTGCCCCCATCTCGATGAAGGAACACATCTATCTATTGCCCCTCCAGCTCCTGACAGTTTTCTCCCTCCTTCTTGCATGTCAATGTAATGAGTGGGGTCCGAGTGCACACAGGAAAATGGGTTTAATGAATCATGAAACGGGGGACTTTACACCAAAAAGCCACAATCTCACTTTCTCTTTTTGAAGACAGGCCCATTGTTTCTATTTTAGGAGCAGGATGAAAAACTCACATGAACTAAAATGTTTAAATGCGGCCGATCCATTGAAGTTTAGGCAATAAAGAAAGGATCATCTCTATGATAAGTTCCATTCCTGAAGCCGTCACATTTCCTATTTACACAAACAAGACATGGTTGGCAAAAGGGGAAACATAAAGTGTACATAAATAATACACTGTACAAAAATCCCCCAATCCGTTACTCTAATTATTAACTAGTAGCATAATGGGCTAAAAGTTACTTTTTTTATTATAAAACTATTTACATAGTTGAATATATATCTATTATTTATGAGACTTGAATGTCCTATGGAATATTATTATATAATATCATATATGTGTATAACAATAATGATATCATAATTTAAAGGTAGCAGTGTCACCTCTTTTCTCATTGAAAGTTTAGGAAGAAAATATTTTCCCATGGTGTTCCTTTTTACTTTCTGGTAACACCAAATATAGACAACCAATGTTCTCTAATAATGTGGAAGACTTTAGTG
This sequence comes from Pyxicephalus adspersus, assembly GCF_032062135.1. Lineage (NCBI taxonomy): Eukaryota > Metazoa > Chordata > Amphibia > Anura > Pyxicephalidae > Pyxicephalus > Pyxicephalus adspersus. Next base: position 28,748,986 of record NC_092871.1, read on the forward strand.
CATTGAGAAGTGACATATAGTACTTTTGAGCTCCAATTTGCCTGTTTTGCCAAAAATTCACATTTGGATAATTAAATCTGAATTGAATTTACACAACTGAGAGCCAATAAACTTTACATGACAAGCTGCTGCTGTACACCTTATGAATGGGTTAATTGGGGCTTGTAACCATGTAGTTTTTGGGGTTGCAATTCCAGCCAATGACTACCAGCCAATGGGAATGCTGGCCACTATATACATTGACAACGTACTTTACCAAACCAAAATAAAAACAAATCACACGTGGCAGTAAGCCTGTTGTTAATGTACATAGCCAGCAGGATATTCACACTGCGTACTGAATACCAGCTATTCTGGAATACCTGATAATACACTACTGTTAATCACACATCTTCTGTTTTCCTCATCCCCCTCATCTCTGGCTGGACAAATGACCAAGATAAATATAGAATTATGAGTATCACATTGAAATACAAGGAGTGTTAAAAAAATAAATCCTGTTCAGATACTCAATAAATATTAAAAAATAAAAAGATATAAACCCATTACCTAAAGTCTCATGTGAACTTTAACACAATGGGTCTGATTTATTAAAGCTCTCCAACACTGGAGAGGACATACTTTCATAAGTGAAGCTGGGTGATCAAGCAAACCTGGAATGGACCTGGTGCAGGATTCAAAACGTTTGCTAGAAAATAGAAAATGACTTTGAAGAAATCCATTGATTAAAGTACTACATGTCGCTGGCCATCTACTGATTAGGAATAGGTAGTGTTAATATTACCAATTAATTGGTTTGGGGCCAAATCCTTTCCTGACCAAAATTAATATAATTTAATGTTTAAGTAGAAATTCTTTAAAAACGTATTAAATTGATAATTAATATACACACATCAATATTAATATGATTGTAATCACATTATCACTGCAATTTCAGGGTCTCTGTATCCCCTGAGGAAGCCCTCACGGGCGACACGCGTCGGGATGAGACCCCGCTCTCTAATCTGTGAACTATACGCAAGTTTGTAACTTTCCCTACTGACCAAAATTAGTGTGGAAAGACAATAATTTCATTGTGTGTATATTGATTATCAATTACCCAGGGTCACTGATGAAAGTGTATCTCCTCTCGAGCATTGGAGAGCTTTAATAAATCAGGCCTTATCCAAAACTTTAAAACTTCTAATACTTTTCAGCCTTTTTACATCTGTGGCTCTCATTAAAAAAGGGTGACAATGCAGAACACAGTTGGGAGACAAGGATAGAATATTATCATCCTCTTACCCTATGCTTCCCTATAGACCTTTATGGCAGGATTTGTTTAAATGAAAGCTACATATTTCATAATATCAAAGAGGACTTTTTCAAACAACATTTTAAAGCCAGGGTATTAGTGACTGTGTTCACATGTCACATCTAGTTAGCAGCCATAGAGGGTACAGGTGGGAGCTACAGGAGTAGTAAAAAGAATTCTATACCCTTTATCAGCCTTTTCTTAACTTTTTAGCCCCTGATGATCATTAAAGAACTTTCAGGTTTTGGGGAACCCATGCTAAAATCATTTTTTTGGTTCAGTGGGGGAAAAACTTTTTAAATTGATGGCCAATTAAATTAATACCATCCTTATGGTAGAGGCTAGAGTAACATTGTTATAGACACCTTCAAACATCATTAGAATCCTAAAGCTGGCTCTACCATGTGGCGTTGGCCTCAGAACATGCAGACATCATAGATATTAGTGAGGCAGTCGGTGAAAAGAATCTTAGATTGCTGGCCAGTGGGAAGAATGTCACCCCTATAGAGAGCAAAATAGATCATTGTTGTCAACTAAACCGATCAGGGAGGCACAAATTGTTCCAGGAACCTCTAGCAACCTCTGGCGGAACCCTGGTTGGAAAACCTTGCTCTTGAAGAACTCTGGGGTTCCATTGAACTCTGGCTGAGAAGAGCTGCTCTATATTAAGACTAAACTATAAAATACACCTAATAAAAAATGTTTCTGCCCAATCGCTAACATCTAAAAAAAAATTGTTAGGATGTTAATGTCTTGATTTCCTGTCTTTATACTTGCACTCCAGTGGTGGCTGGAAGTCATTATTAGCTTGATCATTTTCAGTAGCTCAATTTCTTGAACAAGGAACTAGGTCCAAAGTTGTTTTCCTAGGGGTAATTCTGGCAGGGTCAAGGGGTACTTATGCTTTGTATTCTAAAAGTGCACCTTTAAAGGTGTCAACCTTTACTGCTGTGCCTTCCTTCACTCAGTATTTTGGTCACTGTGTACTGTATGGGTACTTTCTCCATTAGCTATATCAAAATGAACTGAGACAGGGAATTCTTTGTCATGTAATAAATGTTTGTTTGTAAACAAAATATATATATATATATATATATATATATATATATATATATATATCCCATTTGTTCAGTGCTAATATTAAAATAATTGCTGGTGTGAGCATAATGTATTTAAAAGGCTTTGGGGGGGGGGGGGTTGTTAAAAGTATTTTTTTTAAAAAAAGTTAAAAGAACTTGTCCTTTAAAACATACACTTTCTGTTTGAGACAGCTGATTCAGCGAGTTGACGTGTAAGATTAGCATGTGAAATTGGAATGAGCTGGCTGTGAATCTACAGATCACAGCACTACAATGAGGGCATTGAAAGACATTTTACTTATCATGCCTAAATAGTTGTGACACTTAGCCCCACAGTACGAAACATCATCAGTGGAAGCTGACATTCTGCCATATTCATCTATGGGGAGATGCAGGACTACAGTCCGGTCATTCTTACCCAGCTATAGGAATCTGCAACCATTGGAAGCCTTGTATCTTTGTATTGCAGATAAAATAAAATATGCTGACGGTTTTATGGGCCGCTTGTTATGTTAGAAGAGCTCTGGCAATGCAAACTGGACATTTATGGGAAATGGTTTTAAGATAAATTATGAAAAGAAAGAATGTTTATTATGCCACCTAAAACGTTAATTCAATTGTACAGTAAAGTATCCATATTTGTATAGAAATAAATTACTCAAATTGTGCAGGGCTGTTCAATTCCAGTCCATGGGGCCCAGGATCTGAATACATTATTAAGGTTTTCACTTACAGGCAGACGTAAATGTAGTAAAGTGTAATTAATAGGTAAGTAAAAAAATGGCCCTTTTTAATTGAATGCCATGGTCTGTTTGTGGTTCTCATGGACTGGAGTTGGAAAAGTTTGTATGTACACAAGTGAAGTATTATATGAGTAAAAAAAAACTTTTTAGAGACAACTGGAGATTCCTAATGAACCTTCTGTACACTACTATACATCCTTACATATTTTTAGCAAATTATTGCATAAAACAGGAATTGCTATTTCACTGTGTCAACAATCTATGTCTCTATGTTGTTCCAAGAGTCAGCTATATACAGGTAGAACACCAGTGCTGGGCACAAGCATGGGGTTGGGGAAGGCAGAACAAATGTGAACTGCTCTCCTGGATCCATGGAGTAGGTCCAATCATGACTGCTACCTCACATTGCTTTCTAGCTGTCTGATCTGCAATACCTTGGCTTCCTATAAATGACTGTACAACAGCATGCGGTTTCATCATTTCAAAAAGCAACTGGACTGGATGGGTTTATGGCTTGATTTACAAAGGGATTACAATCCATGCCTAGCCCAGGTCTACAATACCCTAAAACAGGGAAAAACTCTAGCCTTGTTCCTAATTTGTTATTGGTGCTTCTCCATGATCCAAAAGCATGGCAAGAATGAGCATGCCATGTAGAACTTTCTTTCCATTTACCTCCTAAATACCAATTTGTGGACTGCTTCCTGAACCAACACCAATGGACAGGTACAGGGGTGGTTGGGGGAGTGTATCTAATAGATAATTATACAACAGCATCAGAAAAGTAATTCACGTAATTCATATTATGTAAACCAGAAAGAGAATATCATGCAAAGTTCCTGATTTAAAACATTAGCTGGTTGGTTGTCATTTATTTATGAGTTTAAAGGGTAAACTTCACAACACAAAATTATAGAACTTTTTTTAGATGCAAACAATGTAAGTAAGCAAATTTGACCTGGTAACAGCCTCTTGTAATTTCTTGTACTGCCGCACTCAGAGATGTACAAATATGCTGGAAATAATCATGTCAAGAAAAGAATAGAGCAAAGGGGTGCCCCCATCACTCTTTCATTGCCCAATGAGCAGACTGGAAGTAGAGACTGCACCCAGCATCCCTTCTATAATCTATACCTGTAACCTGTAGTGATAAATGGTGTTATCTGTCTTGTTGTATTGTATGATAGGGACTGGATAGAAAAATATACTATTTTTTTACATATACCTTTTGAATGACAGAGACTGTGGGGGTGTGAGTTATCTATAAATTTACCACCAAAACATTAGGAAAATTTATACTCCCAATTTATTTTGTTTAAAAAAGAAAAAGAATACCATGCAAACCTTCTGACAACATAAGTCGGTCACTTCTTACTTCTTTAGTAGTATAGTCTGAACAGTACATAAAAATATGAAAGCTGTGTTGCAAAGAAAACTATATAGAAACTATTCACTGAGGTTAGTATTTTAAAGCTGTGTGCACTTCAATCAACCAATCAGTGCCTGAAAAATTCCTATTTGGGTACAAAAGTGAACATAGATTCATTAGTATTTTTAAATGGAACATGTACCTCTTTAGTAAATCAGCCCTATTGACCAGCCCCTAGCAATTTGTAAGATTTTTTTCATAGTGTGAATGACTTACAAAGAAGATGCGTTTCACTCTGCAACATGATTGTTACTGTATTACTTACTATTACTGTTATTTTTATTCTATTTCCCTTGCACACAGTTGGGTATTTACAGTTGGCACAGAGTTGTCTTATTTATAGTCACTGTACAAAGTGAACATTCAGTTTGCTAAATGAATAGCCTGTTTTCCTTTAGTGAATCAACTTCATTAAATAAATGCATAAAGCACAATATGAAAACTAAGTTGATTGTGCAGCAAATTCCAGTTAGTAAATGATTCAAACAAGCAACAAACTAAATGAAAATTGTTCCTACCTATACAATCCTTATTACCTGGTCATCATCTCCACCTATACCTTTTATTTTTTAACATATTGGCCTTTTTTTTGCTTACTTAATATTTTCTTCCCCATGACAATTTTTTTTATTTATTATAGCTGACGTATAAACAAATTTATTCTAAGAAGAAAACACAATTACAATTATCCCAGGGATTACACAATGGGCAGCCAATTCACAATATAGGATTTGTACTATTTGGCTACAACGTATACAAACAAACATACTTGACACTATTTCAGTACTCACCAACAGTGCAAATTTTTCCTTGTGAAATCAATGTGACAGCACAAACATTTTCAACTTAAACTGTCTATTTAAGACTTGAATTGCCTGTTCATTGTGAGGTCCGCCTTAGGTCTAAAGTACTTATGTATTTTTGTTGCTGAATAGAGGCCATACAATTAACAGAACGCAATTAAGGGAAATCATGTGGTACAACTTTGGTGGTCATGACCCATCCTAGGGATAAGACACCGTGATGTCACTTCATTCCCCTGAATTCCAGTTTCACGGGTAGTATCTTTGAATGAAATTGCTTGAAAGAGATTGTTCAGCATACAACGTTCACATGATAGAGTTTGAGGAGTTTGTTTCACTTGAGTCTCAGCAGGACAGAGGCGAACGCAGAGAGGTATTCAGTACATTCTGTGTTGGTAAAACTGTCACTGGGAACAAGTGCTTAACAAACAGCATGAACTAGGATTTGAACTGCAAAGCTAGCGGGAACTCCTCAATATTAGAATACTTCCTTGTCTTCTTGAAATTTGTATAATGGTTGATAGAGACATTAAATACAGAGATATGCGGTTAGCTGTTCATCAGACATAGGAAAGAAAGAAGAAATAATAAAGGAATAGTTCCCTTTGAAATAAACTATTTCTTTATAGAAGGATATTTTATATTTTTTTGCCATGCTAAACTGTGCTAAACTCTATACCTTTTATTTGGGCGCAGTGCTGGATTAAATTTGAAACAATGTACTATTACGATCCATAATAGAAACTGTGATAGTGATGTCTATCCTGAATGGCAAAAGTGAACTCAACCATCTTTAAAACTGATGGGTAAAGATAAGTGAACTTAAGGTAATCACCTTAGTTCCCTAACTTACATGATGGCCAATTATATTTAAAGGAAAGTTTCCTCCTAATGCCCCAGGCTAAGGGATTTGTGAAGATGAACTGCCTTGAAGCACAATGACTATCGTTTCTTTTGTCATCAGACCAAAAGTTTCCAATTTTTATCCAACAACAGAACTGAAATTATGTTATGTACAGAAGCAAAATAACGTACAAGCATGATGTCTGTAGCATGTTGTTTTGTGTGCCACATTTAGGATTCACATTTCTTATTATAATATACCTATAGAAATGGGTTAGCACTCACAGCTTGAGCTCTGAGTTGAAAACCTTAGGATTAAAGAGAGGTAAGCTCTACTCCCCTTCCCCATCTTTTCTACTATTAGAAACTAAAATTAGTTTTAGTATATTGACAGTGTTATCAGATAATTACGCTGACATTTTTTTTTTAACAAGAAATTTTTTAGGGATATTGGGACATTATATTATTAGTAGTGGATCCCCCCAAGTCACCTGCAAATCACTACAAGCCACGCATCCTGTTACTCATTGTTTAGGATCAATACAGTTGTTATATTAATACTCCCTAAGTAACAGGTGAGCTTCAGCTTCCAACTTACCATAAAAGGGATACAGACATACATCCAGCATCAAGGAAAAATAAATTAAGCTTTTTACTTCCCTAAAGGTTCATAACCATTATAAAGTTTTTAATTTTTTTTAAACTTCCTTCAAATCAAAATGTTTTTGTTGGTTGTTAGTATACAATAGATCCAACCATCACCAGATTTCTTCCTACTTCCTAAGTACCTACTGTCCCCACACCATAAAATGTCCATCTTAGTTTCCTGGCCTGCAATACGCTCCTTCACTGAGCTCATTCTAACTGAATCACCAGTCCAATCTTTAGGTTCATACAGAAAAATATCCTTTCTTAAAGAGTTGTATGGGATACACTTTTTACGAAGCTAACATTTCAAGAGATCAAGACTATTTTCTGTTCTTTTATGTTTTATGATATCCATATGATGTCCGTTCTAGAATTTTGTTGTAGTTTACTTGTGTGTCCACATACAACTAAACTCATACAACCAGGAGCCAGCATTCACTATATACAATAAGTGTTTCCTCTTATCTATTCTTTGGTAGAGTCTATATCAATTAGCATGATGTATTGGAATGAGTAGGCACAGCTTCAATATTTTCTAGGGTGAGGGAAATGAATATCTTACTGGTAGCATTTAAGAATTTTAACAGCTACCTATTTTGTAAAGACTTTTCTCCTCTTTAGAACACATACTCTGTATTAATAGCGGGGTAATTCTTCCTACTACTTAAGCCATTGCTATTCCTCCAAAAATCCTACATTTGGATGTATTCTACCTGATAAACATAAAGTTGGCAGTGTTATTATTCTCTGTGTTTTAAACAGTACTATAAAGAATTGATATTATTTTATAGCCAGGGTTTATTTATATTTTTTAATTCTAAGAATTATTCTGAAAAGTCATTAAATTAACAGCAGCTTATCAGTGAAGGGTAGAACAGCAGATAAGGAGAAAGTTTAGATTTATACCATTGGTAAGGCTAAAAACTAAAACTGAGGGTCCTTCAAAATCTTTTCAATTTTGTCCTAATTTATAATAAAACTATAAGGGGATGATATGTTCAATACAATAATCCAATCACTTGCAAAGCTTTAACTATCCTCTTTGCCTCTACATGATAATATACTCAAAGAAAACAAAGCTTTATTTTGATTGATAAATAATTCCTACTCAGTAATTTTTTCCTAAAGTGTTAAAAAACATTTAGGTTAAAGTAATCAAATATATGAAATGTTGTGGCTCTTAAACAATAATTTAGTTTTATTTGGGTGCAGACTATTGGGTTTAATGAATTTTGGATAAAAAAATGAAACTGTATGTTGCTGTAAGTCTGGGCTTTGGTATTGCATTGATAAAATTGAACAAATATTATTGTAAAACTTTTATTGGGTAAAGGTATATATTTAGGGAATGCATGATTAGTAAGTTTAGGGGGTTTAAAGATATTTAGTTGCTATCCTAATATAAATCCATAGATGTCACTCTGTAAAACAATCAGTTGAAAATAATATTTTGCAGCCCACTGGACAGAGAATTAGCTACAAGAATCCTAGGCGTTGCTGTCAACATTTCTGGGTGTATTGGAGAGCATGTCCTCTGAGGGGCGCTGTGGTTCCTCCTGCCAACCCTCACAGAGCCTGCAGTTCTTGCAACAGGTAAATGTTTAACTCACCCTTTTATTAAGTGGCAACAGGGTCACTTTAAATGCAAGCCATGAAAGTATTCCGACTTTGACTTGCTTCTAAATCTGGTACTTGTATATACAGCAATTCATAAAAATCTAAAATGTGTATTTATATAATTGCCCGTGTTGTTCTTTAACACTTAACTTTGAAATTGTTTGTGTTAATTTTTGCATTTCCTCTATTTTTCATATAAATGCCAGTAAATTAGCCCCTCATCTTCTCATTATACAAAGTTATTATGTACATAATATGTAGCAATAACATATGCTAATCATGTAAATTACTGCGGTGCATTTTTTTATTTTTAAATAACATCAGCGCTGCATAGAAAATCATCTAGAAACCAATGCCTGATTAATAAGATGCAAACCCATTGTCATATAATATATTTAAATTAGTTTTAGTATATTGACAGTGTTCTGTTTACTTTATACAATTTCTATGATGTCTCCAGATACCTCTAACTTCAAGGACCACATAGAATTTACAGGATTGCAGGCTTGCCATTGAAAGAATTATAGCATGGTAAATTGAGTTGATTTGCCTGTGAAAGGAAAAGTTCCATTATTCATGTCAGGGTTCTGTCACGTCAGATTGAAGGAATGAAGAAAACCTTTCTTTTTATCAACATTTAGAACCAAGAAGAAGCAGCCATTCAAGAACTGAATTTAAATTGGAAGAAAGTCAGACTGAAAGCTGAAGTTTTCACTTGTAAGAAGGTTAATGTTGATTGATTTAAAGTTGGCAGAAAGTTCTTGACTAATAGTGTATGATGGAGATAGAAGTTACCATGAAACATATAAATTGGGAACAAAGGGGCAAAAGGGTTTAAACTGGTTAAATGTCATCTTGGAATAAATAATTTTGCACTGGACTTTTATTCGTCAACACTATGTAAAAGACAGATTCAATAAATGTAACAAAATAATATGTAAAATATAATACTAGGTAGGTATTAACCCGGGTTTAACTGCAGAAAAAGTCCAAACATACACTATTCATCTCAGTCCAATTTTTTTACTTAAAAAAAGAAGAAGCACAATGCTTTTGAACTTCTTAATAAAACACAAAGTTAGTAGCTGGAAATCCATTCAAACAGTGTTACATATTTTAAAAAATGATGTTCTGTGTTTGAGGCTTTTCCTTTTCTGGTGTTAATGCCTTGCTGAGTATATATAAAAAAAAGATATATTTAGACTATCAGAAATGTTTGCAATGCTTAATGCCTAATTGCCTATTGCTTAATGTGTAGCTAAACTCAACATTTTACATAAAAGGGTAGACAACCCTTAAATGTAAAGGAAAAATGTTAATATTTTTTTTTTTTTTGAGTGCACTATGTCTTAATCGCCTGAGTTGATTTGCCTAGGTGATTAAGACTGAATGGGAGCGCAGGGCCTCTCGGGATTCCTACATCACGCATCCAGGGAGGCTCTAGGTGCTCCTCCTGCGCATGCCCTTATCTCGGACTTGCGCAGTAAGGGCATTTTTCTATTAAGGGAAAGAGATGCCAATCTCACGAAAGCGCAGTGAGATCGGCTCTCTTTTTTTCCCCTTTACAGCGGGCTGCGTCACCCGATCTCGCACCTGCAGGTGATGCGCCAAGAAGACGGAGTGAAGAAAGAAGATGGTTTTGAAGAAGAATTCCAGAACCAGATCGTGGGAAGGACCAGCGCCATCGAGGGACGGAGTAGAATGTCCAACCTGTAAAATTATTGTACGGCCTATCCTGTAACCCTGGTATAAAGAACCAACCAACCAATCAACTTTCACACTAAGTTAGACTTAGGCTCAAAGTTATGAGATGATGGCTAACCAATTGTACACACTATAAAAAAGTGCTAATCTATATGAGATATAACTTTTTTCTTTTTTGGAAACGGTGTACTTAAATTTGGACCAGTAAATAGAAATTTTTCTTATCTTGTAAATAATATCTATGTCAATTGTACCCAAGCAGTTTCCTGTAGGATTTTGCCCTTAATCCTTCTAAAAAACAGCAGTATTCTTCCTATGTGCCTACAGCCTCACAGCGATGCATCAACAGTATGAATTTAGGGCCGTGTATATCTTGCCCGAGATGAAAGGTTGTGCTTCTTCCGGGTGAATATCTGAGATGTGTACAGCAGTCCCACTACATCATTCATTAATCTGTCCGGGTGGATCAATGAGCTACCAATTGGGAATAACAGCTGTGCATTTCAGTTGCAGAAAGTACAGTGGGGTGCTGCTCACTCATCTTCCCCCCCCCCCCCTTTAGAACAGATTGGCACTGAATGTTCATATGTCACTGGAAATGATCACAAAAGAATTACACCAGCAATCATCCTGCATGTATACATAACCTAACGGTTACTCTTGCAAGATATTGAACCTGATTTATTAAAGCTCTCCAAGACTTGGGAAAATAGACTGTCATGGGTGAACTTGGGGGATTCAACAAACCTTAAATGGATCTGCTCTGGTATTGAAAATATTTATGATCAAATAGCCATTGACTTCAAGAAATCCATTACAGGTTTGCTGGAAAACCCAGCTTCTCCCATTACAGTCTATCTTCTCCAGTTTTGGAGAGCTTTAATAAATCAGACCCATTGTGTGAATTTGATAATGACACCATAATGCTACTCGTGATTCTCCTTAAGGATTGCTGGTAAGAAAACTGTACCTGAGGATCTACAGTGCACAAATCTCCCTGCTTTTGCAGTTGAGTTTTTTTAGGCAGCAATTTTTATCAGGTCCTCTGGCTTTAGGTAGATTCAGTGATAATTAGGAATAATCTGCTTTTACTTACTTAAAACCAGTATTTTAAACCCCATCATATACAATTTCTTAGATAACATTAAGAACCCAAAATTCATGTAGTTTATTCTACATTAGGTTAGCATATACCACTTACAGAACAGACATGAGATATATGCATATATACGGGTACTCTCTATATTCCTCCCACATCCCAAAAACATGCAGTTAGGTTAATTGGCTTCCCCCTAAAATTGGCCTTAGACTGTGTTAATACCATATGACTATGGTAGGGACATTAGATTGTGAGCCCCTTTGAGGGACAGCTATGGACTTTGTAAAGCGCTGCGTAATTTATTGGCGCTATATAAATACTGTGTAATAATAATAATATATTGTTTCAAAACAAAAATAGCTGATAGACTCGTGTCCTAAATCTCCAGCATGTATAAACACAAAATACCTTTTGTAATAATGACTCTTTTCAATATTTCAAATGCAAGTAGTTTATTTAGGAGCATGTATTTGTTTCACATCAGCCTGTGATATGCTGTACACCAGCTGTTAGAAAGGGCAAGGAAAGGTCATTCTTTTAGGCAATCAGGCTTAGTGCTGACCATCACCGTCACATATATATGGAGTTTGACTTTAAAGTATTACTAAATCCTTTTTCAAAAAATTGTAATCTCGCAGGTCCTCTATTGCAGAACGGACAGGCTGTGGTTTGATCTTCAACCATTCTGATTAGCTGGACCAGGATGATGTATCTTGGCATTCTATACTGAGCTGCATAGCTCAGTGAATTGGACAGAAGAAGACAGTGAACAGGCAGGTATTTATATTTTATTACAAAGGTAACATCATCTGTCCCTTTCTGCTACACAAATTTTAAAGTGTAACTTTAGTTATGCTTTATATTTCAATATTTTTTATAATAACCTTTATTTAATAGCTAATAAAAGGCAGGTAGGTATAGGAAATGTCAATACAAGAGTACATAACACAACGAAGGCTGAAAAGGATACACTTTTATCAGTGATTTAGCAAACCTGGAATGGATCTGGTCCAGGACGGAAAACATTTGCTAACAAATTGCAAATTACTTTTAGGAAATTCATTCCAGGTTGCCTGGATCACCCAGCTTCATGGTGAAAGTGTATCCTCTCTAGGCTTGGAGAGCTTTCATAAATCAGGCCCAATGTGTCAAGTGACAAACCACCCTTCCATGAATTACGAAACTTCGATAATTGCTGTGGGAGAAAATGAAAATATATAACAACAGATTGATTCATGACATATGGATATGACAATACAATTTAAATTGTGTAATACCATCAGCCAATGGTTTATCCTATCAAGACAATGGGCCTGATTTAATAAAGCTCTTCAAAGCTGGAGAGGGTTATCTTTTATCAATGAAGCTGGGTGATCCAGCAAACCTGAAATGGATCTGGTCCAGGATTCAAAACATCGCTTTGCAAATAGCAAATTACTTTGACGTAATCCATTCCAGGTTTGCTGGTTCACTCAGCTTCACTGTCAAAAGTTAACCCCCTCCAGCCTTGAAGAGCTTTAATAAATCAGGCCATTGGGTCAATAAGGATCTATTAGGGCAGGAACTTCTGAATGTAAAAAGGCAGAAAACTGGTTAAAGGTTATAAACAGCATAGATCTGAACCCAAAGGTAGATTATGCCATCAGATTAAAATGTGTGTTGCCATTGTGATCACAAAACAGTAGAATCAGGTTGTAATAAAATTAGTCAAACCTTCTGCAAAATCAGCATGTAGATATCTCCCATACCCACATCATTTATTCCCTTTTTTGACCAGCTGTTGAAGAATAAATATAGGAATAATATTAGTTTTAGGTTTTTCTCTGACATAAATCAACAATGGGATTTGCATCAGCTACCCATCTGCTAAGGAGGTGCTAATATCATGTAAAGTTATCCAAAACCATAGGAAAGTAATATATGTGTCTGATACATTTACTTTTTATTTGATTTTATTTCAATTAGATAC